>NW_022111372.1:73424981-73430164 GCF_000313985.2 Echinops telfairi
GTTGTGTCGGGAAGGTGAGCATCATAGAATCTGGCTGTACTTCTTCCAAGACAGATTTGTTTGTTCTTCTAGCAGTCGATGGCCTAACACTTTTCATATTCTTTGCCAACGTTGTAATTCAAATGCCTCAGTTCTTCTGCTGCCTTATGTAGTCATTATCCAACTTTCACATGCATTTGAGGCCATTTAAATGCCATGGCTGAGATCAGGCATACTGCAGTGCTCAAAGTGACATCCTTGCTGTTCATCACTGAAAAGGGGTTTGTTTTGTACAGCCAATTTACCCAATGCAATGAATCAATTGACTTCTTGACTGCTTCTTCCATGAACATGGATTATGGATCCAAGGGCAAGACAAAATCCTTGACAACTTCAGTCTTTTCTCCATTTTTCATTATGTTGTCAATTGGTCTTGTTGTGAAAATGTTGGTGTTCTTCACATTGAGTTGCAGTCCATACCAGAGGCTGTAGTCCTTGATCTTCATCAGCAAGGCCTTCAAGCCCTCCTCATTTTTAGTAAGCAAAGTTGTGTCATCTACATATTGTAGGTTGCTAATGAACCTACCTCTAATCCTGATGCCAAGTCCTTCTTTATAAAATTCAGGTTATTGGAGTATTTGCTTAATATAGAGATTAAATAAGTATGGTAAATGGATAAAACCCTGTGGCAGCTCCCTGTCAACTTGCTGCTACAACCATTTTTAAATTATCTTGTATAATTTTACTTGCATGGTGATGTGACAGATATTGTCTCAGAATTTCTGCATTCCACTGGATCGCCTCTCTTTGGAATAGGTACAAAAACGCCTCTCTTTCAGCTGGTTGGCCAAATTTCTTGGACTAGACCAGAGAATATTTTCAGCATTGCATTGATCTGTTGAAACATTCCAATTGGCATTTTGTTTGTTCCTGTGCCTTGACATCTGACTTCAAGTATTTTATATCACTAGCTATGCAGCTACTCCTGTCATATCAGATTGGAGAACGTCTAAAGGTCTTAAAGAGTCCTCAGGTGGTACAAGTGTATAATATGCTCTATTGCTAAGCAAATGTTGAGGTTTCAAGTCCAAGTAGAGGAGCATTAGAAGAAATGTCTGGCAATCTACTTCTTGACAAAAGGAAACCAGCCATTGGAAATCCTATGGAACATGGTTCTACCCTGACTTACGTGGGCCCCTATAAACTGGAATCAGCCTGACAGCATCTGATTACTAGTCTCAATTCACAGCTAGTCTTGTTTCAAAGTCTCTTCTCAGGCACCCCATGACTGGTATTCCCTGGCTTGCTTTTTACCTACCCAATATCCAGCTATCCCTGATATGTCATATCTTCTCCTCTTTGTCACACAGACCAAGCCACCACTCTCTAACTTCTCTTCCACAATTTATAATCAGAAACCTTTTTTCAGGGTTTTCACTCAACAGAAAAATAATGACAGAGAATATTTATATAGTGCTTGCTTTGTATTAGTGCTTAGGCAGTGGTCTAAGTACATTATGCCTACTAAGCAACAACTTTATGAGAGAGGTACCATTTTGTAGCTGAATGCATAGAGATCTAAAGCTTTAAATTAATTTGCCATCGTCACAAAGCTAGTAACTGGCTGAGGCAGAGATAAAACCCAGACAGTCTCATCCCAGAGCTCTTGTTCTTAACACTGATGGCTAAGATTTTACACCTAACCCCATCTGTCCTCCTTTGTAAAAGGTAGTTTGAAATCGAAACAGAGAAAATGCTCACATTGTATAGGGCATTTATGCTTAGCTTTATTAATATATTAAGATTTCTTGACCATCTACTATGTAAGTCTGGCTCTGTGTTAGCTCTGGAATCAGCTATAAAATTAAGTTCAGCCTCCAGTCCAGTCAGAGGTGCATACACAGTGTAGTCTGTTGGCCATGTGATTAGTGCAAGCAGGTAACAACTCCCCTTTTTCTTGAGGGGGGAAAGAAAAGGGAAAACTGAGAAAATCATTGGCAATTGTGAAACAAATCGGTGACAACCATATATGTACAAGAAAGAACTTTATATCAAGAAGTCATTTTGTACCCAGAAGGCTTCCATCCCAAACTCAAGTCCACAGATCTGGTGCTAGCCAGTGTCCTCTTCAGACTCATGTGGCAGCAGGCTGAGGATGCAGAAAGGTGAAGTGAGGCATGAGGAGACCACAGGTAGGGGGTGCAGAATCATGTGGATCCAAGGTCGGTGGAAACAGGGCAGGGCTCCGTCACCTCTCCAGGTAGGTGGCCCTCAAAGAAGATACAGAGACTCTGTGAGGAGAAAAAGCAAGGGCCAAAGAGAAAGGATTCCGCACTCTTTCTCATAAAAAGACTACGTTCAGAATCTACCCCTACACTTCACACAGGTTTAAGCTGATGTAAAATCTCCCCACCATGCAATATATAAGCAACAAATCTAAGAAGACTAAGAAAATAGAGGGGAGGGTGGGGGTGGAAACTTGCACAGGCATTCCACACAAAAGGAAACAATAGTAGTAATAAACATGACAATGTGCTTAATCTTATTAGTAATAAGAGAAAAAATGTTTAAGTCTCAAAGGGATACTATTTCACATTTACCAGTTAAGCAAAATACTAGTAAGTTTGACCATATCAAGTATTGAGGAGGTTATAAAGCAATGGGAACTTCTATTCACTATTGGTGGGATTTCAATTTGTCATAAATATTTTAGAAAACAATCCACATGAAAAAAAGTTGGTTTTACCATCTTACATAACAATTCCACTCTAGATCTATACACTTGAGAAACATTTGTCCATTTGCAACAGAAAAACGTGTGTAAGAATATTAATAGCATTATTTACATTGGGGGAGCATTGGAGATATGCGAATCTTAAAACAATTCAAATATCTTTCAGTAGCCTCATGGATAGATAGGTTGGAATACATCCATGCAAAATAACCCTGTACAACAGTGACAATGAAGTATGCACACGTGTCTCAAAAGGACTGATAAAGTTCTAGTTCTTAAGCTGGTAATTAGGCATATAGTTGTTCATTATAATTATTCTTCATAGTGTCTTTGTTTGTTGTATTTGAGCATTTGTACATCTATTTCACTATATCTTTAAAGGGCCAAAATAATAATCAGTGCTACAATGAAAAATGATCAAGAGCTAAATGAGTGAATATCTTCTCCTGGTTTCAATATGATATCCCCAGACTGTGATTGATTCATAACTTGCCTCAATTCTTCTTCTAGTGAAAAATACATAAGAAAATATCTGGTCAATTTCATCAATATGGGCCACAAAACCAGAACACAGTGGCCTCAAATGGACTTAGAAGAAATGTCTGAATTAACTAACAAAGTGGATGGATTTCAACAGATTCCACCTTATCATATGCTGCATAGATATACATACTAGCGTTCATTCTATCAATGTACTAACCTAGTAGGAACACATTGTGAGAGTGATAAGAAGGCTGACGCAGTCTTAAAACCTATTTCATGAGTCACCTCTTAACATAGTCACACTTTTGTCAAAAGAAAATTAAAGGAAGTACTTTGGGGTCTGGTTGATTTTTCAGAGCCCGTGTTCGTAACTAGATAGTGGAGGGTATATTTCAAAGGGTCTGAGAATTTCCTGAACATGTATGAGAAGCATGGCACTTATCATTTGAGTTTCAAGTGTCACCGTCTGAAAGTTGGCCAGACTACTTCCTTAATGGAATAACTACTTGTCCCCATCAGCCTGAAACTATCCTGCTTTCAGAACTGAGAGTTCGACAAGTTGGAAAAACCTTCAGTTCTGAAATAAACATGATTCTTCATCCTCAGATAAAAATGAGTATTTTTAAATTGTATGTATGCCCTATACTTGCTTATCTGAAATTCAAATTTATAAGAGCAGCCTGTATTTTAATTTTAAAATATGACAACTGAAACCTAATAGAAGAACTAATAATGATTATAGGGGTTGTTGTTAGTTATCATTGAGTTGGCTTCAACCCACAGTGACACTATGCACAACAGACTGAAACACTGCCCGGTCCCCACCATTCTCCCAATTGTTCCCATGCTTGAGCTCAATGTGGCAGCCAGTGTCGTCCTGTTGACAGCCTTCCTCCGTTTCACTAGCCCTCTACTTTACCAAGCATGCTGTCCTTCTCCAGAGACTGGTCTCTCCTGAGAAAGTATGACTAAAGTATGTGAGATGACATCTCGCCATTCTTACCTCTAAGGGGCACTCTGGCTATACTTCTTCCAAGACAGATTTTTGTGTACTGTTGTCAGACCCTGGTACTTTCAATATTCCTTACCGGCACCACAATGCAAACCCATTGGTTCTTATTCAGTCTTCTTCATTCAATGTCCAAGTTTCACCTGCATGGGAGGTGATTAAAAATACCATGGCTTGAATTCAGATGTTTCTTACTCCTCTAAGCAACCTCTTGGTTTTACAACCCTCTAAAGAGCTTGTGCAGCATATTTGCCCAGTGCAATACATCATTGGATCTCTTGACTACTACTTCCATGAGCATTGATAATGGATCCAAGCAATACAAAATCCTTGACAACTTCATTCTTTCCTCATTCATCACGATATTACCTATGGACACATTTTAAGAATTTTGGTTTTCTTTACATTGAGCTGTAATTCATGATCTGAAGACTGCAAACTTTAGTCTTCATCAGCAAATGTTTCCAGACTTTCTCACTTTCAGCAAGCAGGTTGTGCCCTCTGCATACAGCAGATTGTTAACCTCCCTCTGCTCATAATGCTACATTCTTCATCATATAATCCAGCTTCTCTGATTGTTTGTTCAACAGACAGATTGAATGAGTATAGTGAGAGGATACAACCATGATGCACACCTTTCCTGATTTTAAATCATGCTATATTCTCTTGTTCGGTTCCCACAACTGCCTATACAATGAAATGTTCTGAAATTCCCATTCTTCTCAAGACCGCCCATGGTTTATTATGATCCACAGTTGAACGGCTTGGTATAGTCAATAAACAAGTAAACATCTTTCTCCAGAGCTCTGGTGGCATAGTAGCTATGCATTGGACTGCAATTGTCCAGGCCCACAGTTCAAAACCACCAAGGGCTCTACAGGAGAAAGATGGAACTTTCTACTCCTGTAAACAGTTACAGTCTTGGAAACGTGCAGAGGGCAGTTCTACTCTGTCCCACAGGGTTGCTTTGAGTCTGCG
>NW_022111372.1:73435674-73437692 GCF_000313985.2 Echinops telfairi
TTAGCAAAATTCTTCAATTTCTTCATCACTAGCTTAAGTATATTGATGAAATTTCCTGGAAGGTGGATAGATATAATCATATCACAACCATACATCAGTGTTTTTCAAGATAGATTTTGAAATGCCCTATTGATAATGAATGCACTGCCATTCCTCTTGATTTTATCACTCTCAGCATAGTAAACTATATGCTTTCAGACAAAAAATGGCCAATGCCAGTCCGTTTTAGCTCATTAACACCTAGGATATTGATCTTAATGCATTCCATTTCCTTTTTGACAACTTTCAATTTTCCTGCATTCACACTTTATACATTCCACGATTATTAGTAGATGTTTGAGGCTGTTTCATCTCATTTTGAGTGGTGCTCCAGCAGCAAATGAAGACCCTGGAGGCTTCACCCCCACAGACTTTCTTCCACTGTCAACTCTACTTTGAGAGAGCCACTCTTCATCAGTCACATGAAAGTGCTTCCAACCCAAGGGGCCCGTCGCCTGGCACTTACTACTTCTGATGGTGCTCTGCTTCCATTCATTAGGCTTTCAGTGCGTGACAATCTTTAGATTTTCAGCGGCTACTTCCTCCAAAATGGGCAGCCTAATCTTTCTTCGTACTCTGTTCTTAATTTGGAAGATCCACTGAAGCCTGTCCACTAACAGTGACCCTGTTGGCATTTGAAATAACAGTGACATAGCTTCCAGCATCATAGCAACACACACACACAAGCCACCACATTATGACAAAGCGACAGACAATGGTGGCTAATAGGTATAGTAATAATGATGTCAATAGTAATAGCAAACAATTATGGAGTGCTTCCTTCATACCAGGCACCATTTCTTCTTCAATCCTAACAATCTCAGGAAGTGTCTACTATTACCATTTCCATTGTATGTGTGCAGTAAATAAAGTTTAAAGAGGTGAAATGGCTTCCCCAAAGAATATATTCAATACCAAAACTAAGCCATTGTTCAAGTTCAACAAAAAGAGAAAGGGGAAAATCATACATCAAGATGCCAACTGTGGCTACGTTTCCTTTCTGAAATTCCCCTAACATGCTTTTCAATAAGTAAAACTTCTCCATGCTCTTTGCACCCCTCTGCAGGCTGTGATGCTTTGGGGTAAGGGGTGTCACAGATGCAAAGCATTACCGCTGGGCCTTGCCAAACATCCTGTTTCCCAAACTCTACTCTAACTCCCCCAGTTTTCTCATATACTTTATCGAGGAAACTTTCTCTGTAGCCTTTCAACCCAGGAGACTTGATGGTGGATTCAAGCAACAGCTGAAATTCATTTGTGAGCTTGTGTTGCTTCCTGTTCTCCAATATCTATTAGCACTTTACCCAAATCCTCTGCAGGCTGGAATGGGGGCCTTCTTGGAGGGTGACCAGCTGGCCCAGTTTGCCTGAAACACAGGGGTTCTAGAAAATGTCAGATTGCTAGTACTAAAAACAAGAAAGTCCTGGGGAAGCAGAAACAATTGGTCACCCTACCTGCCTGGCAGATTCACCGGACACTTTCACAAACATCTCATTTGATCCTTAATACAACCATATTAGTCCATTTCACAGACATGATACACTTTACCAACATCTCCTAACATCCCATTTATCTGTAAAAACGGGCTGATATTAATTCCTCTCACATCCCACCTCGTGAAGACTAAATGAGATCGTGTATTTAAAGCATTCAGCACAACACTTGCTCCACAATAAATGCCCATTAAGGGCAGCTATTATGATTCCATCCTGTGGCCAAAAGAATGAAGATTGGAAACATGTCCATCTTCTTTCACATCAATCTGAAAGGTTGGAAATATCCCCTACATGTCCTTCTTTCTCCCTCATAGCTGGTAACTTACCCATACTCTTCCTGTGAATCCCATATTCCGACTACAAGCAGTGTCTACTAGGGCTTCATTTTATTCAACTTAATATTATCTGTAAGGAACCCTGGTGGCACAGTGAGTTAAGCATTGCGCTAATAGCAAAAGGTCGGCGGTTGAAGCCCGCCAGCTG
>NW_022111372.1:73438990-73440694 GCF_000313985.2 Echinops telfairi
GTAAGATATGATAATATAATAATAATTTATAAATTATCAAGGGCCCAGGGGGAGGGGGAAGCGGGGAGGGAGGGGAAAAATGAGGAGCTGATACCAAGGGCTCAAGTAGAAAGCAGGTGTTTTGAGAATGATGATGGCAACATATGTAAAAATGTGCTGGACACAAATGATGTATGTACGGATTGTGAAAAGAATTGTATGAGCCCCTAATAAAATGATTTTTGAAAAAAAGAACTGAATGGAGCAGAAGGAATATCAGAGCAGAAGTCAGAGGCCAGATTTGTCATCACTCAACCATGTCTCCAGAGTAGGAGAAGGGGCTAAGAGCACTTGTGTAGTCCTAGCTGTGGTCGGTTCTGAAATCAATATTATATACCAAGCACTTTATTTAATGCCCCTGTTGACAGGCTATTTCTACCCCAGATTTTAAAATAAATAAACTTGAACTCAGGAATTTGAGTATTTTACTCCTTATTCCTGGTAGTAAAGGCTAGTTTGGAACCCAAATCTGCTGAACAGAAAACAGATTTTTTTTTTCATGTCCCTCACCATCGCTAAGCTTCCTCCTCAAAATCTGAAATTTCAGTAGAAAATTATTACTATCCCTCACTCTCGAGTTTATGGGCCCAACCACCTTCCCTCAAATCAGGTCATGGAAGCTATTTGAACCCTAGTTTTCCTCTGGGTAAAATAAGCCGGGTGAGCTAGATGCCTTTCCCATTTGGAATCCTGTGTCCTGGTGCCAGTATGCTGAGAGGTTCATCCTGCAAGTAGCAGCTGCCTGTCAGCGTGCTCAGAAGAAGGCAGCTTGCGCGCTCAAGCATCTATCCCTCTAGCATTATCAATCTGCCACATTAAAATGCTAATTGCGAGAGAAGAAATGTGAAACTCATTCCATGGATCATTCAATCAAGGGCATCCAGGTAGCACCCAGGTACTGAAGAATTGAAGCAGCGTGATTGCATTGACTTTGAGTGTGTCCTGGCAGGAGAATGGGAACTGTGTGCTTCCATTACGGCTTCTCAGCAGATTGTCATTCCAAATAGTCTGACAGGGAAAAAGGGCTCCTCCCTCCGTTTTCTTCTGCTGTTGGCCTTGTCCAATGTATTCACCACATTGGCAACCTCCTTTCACCCTCTAGGAGACCATCAAAAAGTAATGACCCTGATATCTTGGGCTGGGCCAATCTGTGGCTCTCAAAAACCCCACCCAGCTCTAAGGGGTTGGCTGACTTGAGTAGATGGGGCTAGCAGGATGTTCCAACTGGCTTTTTCAGAATCTTGATTAATTGAACCATCTGCTGGAGGACAAACACCATGTTATCTTGGGCATGATGCTTTTAAATAAATTGCCAGCAGGCACAGGATAAAAATGATTAGTGATATATTGATGGTGGCTACAGGTGATCTTAATACATCTGTCAGAATGGACGATGGAATAGAATTGCCTGTTAGGTGGAGGTCAAATGTTTTGAGAATGATGGTTAGCCTTGGAAGAGAAGAGGATCCAAGACATAGGGTTTCGATGGCAGGACATTTAAGCGCCTTAAAGTGAAAAGACGTTTGTGTTAGACAGGGTTCTCTAGAGAGAGAAAACCAAATTCCTGATAATATAATATATTTATTTATAAAGATAATTAATATATAATGAAAAATGAAATGTTAAATCATAAAGATAATTAGATATATAATGAGAAATGAAATG
>NW_022111372.1:73441148-73466704 GCF_000313985.2 Echinops telfairi
ACCTGCGTTTATCAGCCAGGCTGGCACAATAAACTGTCTCAACATTTCTAAATTGGAGATGCATGAAAGTCTAAAATTGGAGGTACTTGGTATATGTCAATAGTACAGCCTGGGGGTGGGAAAGAGCTTTAATGAATCTTAAAGTTTTGGTATGTGTCTAGAATCCATGTTGAACTTTAAGGTTGCCTTTCCTAACAGGGGCTCCTCTAAGCCATGGGGCCAAACTCCATGAAAACGCGGGCCATTTAGTGCCACAGGCAAGATTCACGCGGGCCACATCACATTTACAAACTTTCTTAAATTTATAATTTGAAGTGAGGACTCAGGAATATGGATAGGATAATTAAAACACTAATTGCTTTTATTTAAACACTTGTTTTATTTTAATGTATTTATAAAACTACACTTATTCTTTTTTACCTGAAACTTGCCAGCACTTTCCTCCTACTAGTTTTCGCTTACCTCTTATGTTGTGACTGGAAAATATAACAAAGTAACTAAGAAAAACACAAAATGTTGGACAGCTGACAAACGTGTTGCATAGTCGTAATGCCTGCTCTCTGAACACGTTAGCTAGAATCAGCTTAATGGCAGAGAGTTTGGTCTGGGCTTACGAGTCTAAATGGACTCCAGGGTTGTCTTTCAGTCAATTATGATCACATAACCCTCAGTTCCGGCTCTAACTGGACAAGACTGTCCGCTTCTTCGCTGTCTACTGGAGAGTCATCAATACTGTGAATTTGGATGTCTTCCAAGGCCAGACTGCCTCTGGACTTTTAACAAATCTCTCGATTTTACTTCTACTAAATGTGTGTTTACACTCAAGGACAGAGATGTGGCACTCGCTAAGGCAATAGGCGGTCAGGGGATACCCTGCTGACGGGAAGGATGCAATAAGGAGGCAGGAGGAAGAGTGTGGAGAGATGACTCTCACATTTGCTCTATACATTTATGAAAGTAGCTAATTATCCAGGGAAGGGACGAACAAAATAAAGAGTCGTGGGAAGGACACTGGATTAAGATGAAATTCTAGTCCTGGCCACCTTGGAACGTCCTCTGACTTTGTCACTTTCACTCCCTTCAGCTCATCTTCCACTTTGGAAAACAAAAATGAGTTGACAAAATTAGAACTTCCAAGATGATAGTAATGCAAGGAACACTGGGGCTTCAAGGGATATCAATAGGTAATCATGTAAAAGACAGCAAGTTGAGAGAACACTGCAGGTCCTTCTTTGCAAAATCCACATTTACATTAGGATATCAAAGGTATATGCCATATTAAAATTCTGCCTTACAAAAATCAATTCAATTATTGAATGAATCCTGTTTATTTGACCCCAGAATTCTCTTTTGACCAAACAGCTAATGTCTTTGGACAATAACGCTGGGAAATCAAAGGCCCTTCTTCCTCTAGTGTTCGGTTCAGTTCACAGCTCAGAAGTACATGCACTCAAGAATGACATAAACACAAAAATACATAAAGTAGGGAAGCCTCAGCATGCCCAAAAGCCAGCCGAGAAATCCAGTGTACTATTTATAGCTAAAGTATCAAGCACTTGATCTAGTCCGAGCACTTCCATAGGCAATTTACAAATACTATTTTTATTTTTATACCAGTGACATTACCTCCAAGATTAGAGGACCACACAAACCACCACTGTGTTATTCTGGGTACTTTAGAGAAACAAATCCACAGAAACTCCTATATGTAAGAGAGAGTTTTATATAAAGGTTAACTGTGCATCAAGAAAACATCCCAACCCAGGGCTGCCCAAACCCACGAGTCCAACATTAACCCAGATGTCCCACACCAATCCACAAAGTCCTCCTCCCTCATACAAAACACACACTATGATCCTGACTGCAGGAGGAAAGCCAAATCAGTGAGTGTGTAATCATCTCAGTGCTGGCAGGGGTCTCCACATGGCTGCTCCAGCACCCAGGGCTGCATTGGGGTAGGTCCATGCGGCTTCTCCTTACCTTGGGGATGTCTTGCAGGAAGTGAGCCTTGCCAGCTGAAGCAGTGAACTGGCTAAGGCAGCTGCACCCTGGTCCGACCATCAGAAAGCAAGAGACCCAAGAACTAGAAAGGCGAGGCTCACTGAGACATTTATCCCCCTGCCCTTCAATTAACCCCACATGTGTTTATCGACCAGGTTGGCACAATAAACTAACTACCTCAACCACAGTACTACAATACTGCCTGGCTTAAATCGAGAAAGTGTGCATCAGGGTTGTATCCTCTTACCATACCTATTCAGTCTTTATACTGAGCAAACTATTCAGTCTTTATACTGAGCAAACCATGTGAGAAGCTGGTTGATATGAAGAAGAGTATGGCACCAGGATTGGAGGAAGACTTATTAATGACCTGAGATGTACAGGTGACACAAGCACACTTGCTGAAAGCAAGGAAGACTTAAAGCCCGTGCTTATGAAGATCAAAAATTGCAGCCTTCTGTATGGATTACAATTTACTGTAAAGAAGCCCCAAATCCTCACAACTAGACCAATAAGTAACATCACGATAAGTGAAGAAAAGATCAAAGTTGTCGAGGATTTTGTCTTGCTTGGGTTCACAATCAATACTTAAGGCAGCAACAGTCAAGAGATGAACAAAGTATTGCAAGACCTCTTTAGGATGTGAAAAAACAAGGATGTTCCTTTGAGGACTAAGCTGAACCTGACCCAAGCCATGGTATTTTCGGTCACCTCCCATGCATGTGAAAGTTGGACATTGAGTAAGGAAAACAGAAGAATTGATGCATTTGAATTACAATGCTGGTGAAGACTATTGAAAGTAACATGAGTGGCCAAAAGAACAAACAAATCTATCTTGGATGAAGTGCACCCAGAATACTCCTTAGAACCAAGGATGGTGAGACTTCTTCTCAAGTACTTTGGACACGTTATCAGGAGAGTACAGTCCTGGAGGACATGATGCTTTGTAGTGGCTGCATCGATGGGCACAAACCTTAGGACAATTGTGAGACTGGCCCAAGATCGGGCAGTGGTTCATTCTGTTGTACATAGGGACTATGAGTCAGAACTGACACGATGGCACTTAACAACAACAATAACATTTTGATTTTATTTTCACAGTGACCTTGATAAGTATTTAATCTTCATTTTTCAGATAAGACAACTGAGACTCAGCCAGGTTTAATAACGTGTTCTAGTCTCACAGCTTTCAAACCAGGAGCTAAATCTTAGCTGTCTTAATTATTATCTCATATCTAAATCAACTTTGTTGCTCATCCTTCTCATGGTATACTTCAAGTGTGATACTTTCATCTTTTGTCGGTTCGCTTTTTTAAAAAATCACTTTATTGGGGGCTTGTACAGCTCTTATCATAATCCATCCATCCATTGTTTCAAGCACATTTGTACATTTGTTGCCATCATCATTTTCAAAACACTTTCTGTCTACTTGAGCCCTTGGTATCAGCTGCTCAATTTTTTCCGCTCCCTCCAACCTCCTTTCCTCATAAACCCTTGATAATTTGTAAATTATTATTATTTCATCATCTCTTACACTGACCAATGCCTCCCTTCACCCACTTTTCTGTTGTCTATCCCCCTGGCTCTATGTAGATCCGTGTGATCAGTTCCCCCTTTCTCCTCCCTTCTTCCCCTTCCCCTCCTGGTATCCCTACTCTCATTATTGGTCCTGAAGGGGTTATCTGTTCTGGATTCCCTGTGTTTCCAGCTCTTATCTGTACCCATGTACATGCTCTGGTCTAGCCAGATTTTTAAGGTAGAATTGGAGTCATGACAGTGGGGGGTAGGAAGCATTAAATAACTGGAGGACAATCGTATGTTTCATCTGTGCTACACTGCACCCTGACTTGCTCATTTCTTCCTTGTGACCCTTCTGTAAAGGGATGTCCAATTATCTACAGATGGCCTTTGGGTCTCCACTCCACACTCCCCCTCATTCACATTGATATGATTTTTTGTTTGGGGTCTTTGATGGCTGACACCTGATCCTATTGACACCTCTTGATCACACAGGCTGGTGTGCTTCTACCATGTGGACTTTGTTGCTTCTAGGCTAGATTGTTGCTTGTTTATCTTCAAGCCATTAATACCCCAGATGCGATATCTTTTGATAGCTGGGCACCATCAGCTTTCTTCACATTTGCTTATGCACCCATTTTGTCTTCAGTAATCACATCGGGAAGCTGAACATCACAGTAGGCCAGGTTATTAGAACAAAGTTTTCTTGCATTGAGGGATGCCTTGTGTAGAGGTCCAATGTCCCTTTGCTACCTTAATACTTAACATATAAATATATGTACATAGATCTATTTTCCTATATAAATATATATATATTTTTTTTCCTATATAAATATATTTACATATGTCCATGCATGTATTTAGACCTCTATAAATGCCCATTTGCCTCCTGGTTCTTTCCTGTATTTTCTTTTACTTTCCTCTTGTCGCACTATCATGTTCAGCCTTCATTCAGGTTTCAGTAATTCCTCTCAGTTACATTGCCCTTGATCAAGCCCTACCAGGCACCCTATGTCCTCCTCACAATAGATCACTTGCTGCTCCCTTGTCCCTGGGTTTGTTAACACCCACTTCCTTTCCTCCGCCTCCCCTCTCCCGTGTCCCCCCAGAACTGTCGGTCCTGTTGTTTTCTCCTCTAGATTGTTTATCCCTCCTAGCTTATCTAGATAGACATGCAGAGACAGTACTTCAATAAGCACTAAAACAAGACAGAGCAAAACAAAACAACAAAAGAAAAGAAAACAAAACCCCAAAGCAACAACAACAGAAAAAACCCAATAACAACAAAAAATTGTCACTTCACTTTTGATACATCATCCAAAATGGGGATAATAATACTGTTCAATCTGCTTAATTGAAAACCCTCACAAAAATAATTGTAAGCTGTTTCTCAAATGAAAGGTGCTCTTAAACTCTATCTTCACCCTACTCGAGTGGTAATTTGAAGCTGATGTTGAAGATCTCAAATGGAATTCCATAGCTGTATGGCTCTAGAGAAAAAAATGGTTTTAAGGGATCCATGAGGGAAATTGTGTCAGCATTATTAGGTGGAAACATGATGAGGAAGTAATAATGCTGTTTTGAGTTAAAGTCAGAGTTAATTTTTCCTATACTATGTAATTTTTTTCTCTGATTCATTTCTTTTTCATCACATTCTGCTAGACTACCTTGTCCCAAAGTCTAAGTAGACTCTTCCTTGCCAGTGTTCATATTATCCCCTCTAAAAATGTTCTTTGCTGTCCCTCCCTCCATTGAGTTAAAAGTTTAACGACTCTTCTTAGGCTGTGACTCAACCATAATATGCATGCTGCAATTTATTTATTTAAAATTAAAATAATAATAACATTCATGCTCCAGGTCACATCCCCTCCGATGAAACCTTATAGCCACTACCTTTCAACAATGCCCTTGATTATCATCCACTCTGCTTAAATTGAAAATATGGGGATCAATTTTGTTTTTCCTTGAGAGCAGAAGCATGTCTCTTTTGCTCCCAAGTTTATCCTCAGAATCTACCATAGTATCTGGGAATAGCGCATTGACATCAAATCTATTCTGGCTCATAGTGACTTTAACGTTGTTGTTGGGTGCCATAGATTTTGTTCTGACCCATAATGAAGCCATGCAGAGCAGAAGGGAACACTGCCCAGTCCTGCACATCCTCACAGTGGTCCCTATGCCTGGACCCATTGTTGCAGCCACCCACACAGCCGTTGTTGTCAATCCATCTTATCAAGGGATTTCCTCTCTTTCGCTGTCCCTCTACCAAGCATCTCCTTCTCCAGGTACTGGTCTCCCCTGGCAACATGTCCAAAGTAGGTAAGACAAAGTCTTGCCATTCTTTCTTCTAAGGAGCTCTATAGCAATACTTCTTCCAAGGCAGATTGGTTTGTCCTTTTAGCAGTCCATGGTACTTTCAATATTCTTCTCTAACCCACAATTCTAATGCATCAATTCTTCTATGGTTTTCCTTATTCAATGTCCAACTTTCACATGCATATAAGTCAATGGAAACTATCAGGGTTCGGGGCAGGTGCACCTTAGTACTCAGTCACATCTTTGCTTCCCAAAACTCTAAAGAGGTTTTGTGCAGCAGATTTACCCTGTGCAACTCGCCTTTTGACCCCTTACTGCTGCTTCCATGAGCATTGGTGATGGATCCAAGCAAGATAAAATCCTTCACCATTTTAAGCTTTTCTCCATCTATCAGGAAGAAGTTCAGTGCAGTTTGAACTTCTTCCTTCAGCACCATTGCTTCTTGCTCATATGCTACCTCTTGTAATGGTGGACTCCCAACTAGTGCTTTTGGGTACAGTGACTGTCGTATTTGTGTCATTTTAAAAGTTATTTATTTATGTTTAAATCGTTTTATTGGGAGCTCTTTCAGCTCTTACTGTATCTCATAGCTCTTCTATATGTCAATTGTATCAAGCATATCTGTACATATGTTGCCATCATCAGTTTCTAAACATTTACTTTCTATTAGAACCCTTGGTATCAGCTGCTCTTTTTTCCCCTCCTTCCCCATCTCCCACCCTCTTGACCTCTTGAAAAATGATAAATTATTATTATTTTCATATTTTACACTGACCGCTGTCTTCCTTCACCCATGTTTTTCTTACTCATCCCCTTTACATCATTTTTTGATGCTTCTTGCATCACTCAATATTTTGCCCATAGAATCTTTCAATATTGCAACTTGCTGCTTGAATTTTTTCTTCTTTTTTAAGGTAAGTATTTATTGCCTAGAAATATGCGTGTTCTTAAAAACCCACAAAAGATGTTATTCTCTAATTTCTCCATCTTCTTCCAAACCTCTGATATAAAGGACGTCATTATACCTTATTGAAACTTCAGCCAGACGTCCAGACAGTACCCCACCTATGTATTCCTCTGTATTCACAAGCTGCTTGTTCCTATAGCCATCGCCAGAGAGCAGGTAGCCTTTGTACTCCATTCCCCGCTTCAGTTTCACCATCACTGGCTTTCCTTTTAATCCATTCAGAAAAGGTTTGGGATTGACGGGTAAACTCATTGAGACCACGGACAAGTTGGTGCAGGCTCCTCGCCAACCCTCCACCCCCAGTTGCTGTCCATCCCTGTGACAGAAACAGTGGCTCTAGGCTCCCAAATTGGGGTGCTTCAAGAGAAATGTCCACCAAAAAAAAAGCTTAAATTTTTTTCCAGTTCTTTCAATTTAAGATATGCTGAGCATATTCTTCCATTTTGATTTTCTAAATCTGTATCTTTGCGCACTTCATTATAGTAATTGTATGTTTGCCTTCTCAAGGTCAGCTCTGTGATCTCATCGTTTCTTCCACTTGCTTTAGCTACTGTGACAGTTAAATAATCTCCTGTCCACTTGAGAGAAGGGGTGGAGGCTAGCCTACCAATCAGGTCATAGCTAATTATGCTTCTCTGTTGGCCTGGCCTTCTCCTGAGCATTCTGGGAACTCCTGTCTACCTCCCTTGAGACAGGACACACACTCTCTCTGCTTCACCACCCTATTGACAAGCCACATGGAGCCATGCTGATGGCAGCCAGAGCCCTGGAGCTGGAGGAACCATGTCGAGACCCATGCCAGCACTGAGATGCTTCTACCACTGGATCCACAAGACATACATCTGAAATATTTCAGGTTCAGCTCCAGACTCTTGCATCAAGCTAATAGTACAAGTCAAATGCCTTTTTTTGGTGTCCCAGTGCATATAAAAGTTATATTTAGGGGGGAGGAGAAACCAATTGTTCCATTAAACTTTAATAAACCTTTAAAAGGACAAAATAAAAGTTATATTTATACAGCTTATACACTGTAGACTACTACCTGTGCAGTGGTAATATGAAAATTTCTGAAATATTGTGAGAATCACCAAAATGTGGCAGAGAGACATGAAATGAACACATCCTGTTTGAAATCTGGCTCTGCTACCCTTATTCAGCTCACAGTTGTCACAACCCTTCAATTTGTTTTTTTTTTAAAAACTATCTGCAAAGTACAGAAAACAACATACACCTGTACTTCCATTCTTATCAAAGTCTCACAACAAACTGTGATGTAGCTGCTACTTCTATGCTTCTTTAGGGATGGGAAACCTAGGCACAGAGAGGTTGCATGCTTGGCCCAAGGTCACAAAGTAATCAAGGGCTTAATTCTCATCAGTTTACCAATATAATCTTAGTGACTGAGTTAGTAGACATTGTGATTAACTTTGTAAATAGTTTTGGCTTTATATGGATATGGTCTCCATCGTACACATTCAACTGGTAGCAGACCAAAAGCAATGCATGAACATATGTGTAGGGCCTTGCTCCAATAAAAGCTTTTTGTGGAAAATGAAATTTTCATTTCAGTTCAGTCTCTCCTGTCATAATTTATTATTATTCTTTTGGTTGCCCCAACCACTTAAAAATATTTTTAAACCATGCTTGGCTCACAAGCCATAACAAAATCAGGCAGGCAGAATCGGACCTGTGGGCTGCAGTGTGCAGACTCATGCTCTGGGAAGCTGCCGTCTGGGAAGTGGGCTTCCACCTGCTCTCCCGGCTGGTTTCCTCTGTCGCGTCATGCCTGTGGGCCCAATATTAGTCATCCTGCACATCTTATGTGAGGGGACTTCAAAAAGTCTGTGGACAAATTCTATTACCTTTTAGCTCCGGTTTTCTCACAAACTTTTTTGAAGCCCCCTTGTATATAAACATAAGACAGATTTCTCATTTTCCTCTTGGGAGATCCCCTGGGAACTCAAGAGCCTAATAGCACATATTGCCAGCAACCCCCCACCTTCCGTAATGGGATTTAATTATTTGGCCTGGAAAGCATTTAAGCCTCCCTATACAGAAAGACCCAAATAAATAAATAATAAAGGGGCACATTGTGATAGCACCTGCCTCCAAGATCTTAAAGACACTGTCATGCTGGCTTTAATATTTTATGGTGTAGAAATGTGACCGCTACCAGGTCATAAAAAATATACTGCTTTTTATACCAGGTCAAAATGGAGAGCTAGTATTTCTCTTTGGTGGTAGGATGCAGGGAGCCAGCCAGGAAAGTGGACAGAGTACCTTTTTTGAAATCTAAAGGGAGTTATTTAGACATGATGGGCCAGATAAATGTGTAATGTGTATTTTTATGGTTTTGTTTCAGAATTTGTTTGTTTTCTTCCTTTCTCTGTGCATCTTAGAAACAGGAGGTTTCAGAATCCGTCGGCAGCTGGTGTAACATCCGTATTTACCACTAGAAAGCCAAGAATCTCATTCTGACCCCCCATTGTTGCTTTAGGCATATTCTGGGAAGAACCAAGAAGCAGACAGTTCCTTCCTTGTGCCCATAACACATGGCTTCTGCAGCAAACACCCCAAATCTTCACATTGGAAGAGATATGCCACATGATCTACCCCAGTCCCCTTTTCCTGTAGTGTCACTGACTGAGGGCCACCCATTGCTGGTCTGACCCTCTGACAGCAGAGATCTCCCTCCCTCCCCATGTCATTGTTGATGGAGAGCTCTTAATAACACAGCCTTGAAAAAAAAAAAATAATAACACAGCCTTGATGACTACATTAAGGCAGACATCTGCCCATCCCCAGTCCCCACATTCTAGCTACTGATCCCTGTCTCATGTGATGGAGCCTCAAAGATTGAGCTCATGTCTCTTCTATGGGAGACCAGGCTTAATCTCTTAATGTCAGGTTTGTTTTCCTCTTCGTAGTGAAATGGCAATAGCAAATATATGTGCCAAGCACTGTGTTGTTAAACGTGTAACGCGTGGTCACTTGTTTCATCTTCACTGCAGCCCCGGGTTGTAGGAGCCATTCGGGGGTCTGTTTCACAGATGAAGAACCTGATATTAGACAACTTTGGCTAAGAGACCCAGCGAGTAAGTGACAGAGCTGGAGTTTGATCCCAACTCCTCACTGATATTGCCCTTTCATCATCCTTGCCTCTCACCATTCAAATGTCCTGGGGGAACAAGGTCTTTGTTCTCAAGGAAAACGACAATTCCTAAGAGGGAGATGAAAAAATGAGTCAAAGAGGGGAGAGGAGCAGTTCCCCGCTGAGAGTTAAGTCCTAACAAAGCTAATAATATGTGTACAAGCAAACAAATGCAGAGAAGCGATTTGGGCACCATGCTATCTAAAGCAGAGATTAATTAATATTAGATTACAGTAGAATTCCTATAGAATTACACTTGATCCAGACCCCAGAATAACAAAAGAATTCAATGTGATTAATGTTTTGGATACCAAGGAACGTCAGGATGATTTACCTCTTACTACTAAAAAGGGCTGCTGGGTTGCTTTAAAAAGCTCGCCCTGACGCAGGGTATTGCTATCTCCAGTGCAATCAGCTCTCAGAGCTTACTCGTGTGGCAGAAGCATGATTCTTGCCAACTTGGCTTCATTTTACATCTCCCCTTCCTCCCCCACAACCCTCCCCTTTCCCCCAGTTCCATTGCAGGCTAACAAAGTAATGCTTGAGAGAAGGCATTCTGAAATCCTCAACCAGAGTGGGGCCCTGCTGGTTAGCTTCGGTGGGTCGCAAGAACTAGTTACCAGCAATGGACAGCCCACAAAAACATTAGCCTGCCTGTCCACCAGCACTAAGGGGACTCTTATTTCATCTTCTAGTCTTCCTGTGTTCTAAAAAACTCTCTGCTGGTGAGTCACTGGTGGCGCTAGGTGTTTAAAGCACTTACATGAGGAGAAAGACAGATTGGTGCCTTTAGCACAGCCTGGCCTGCCTGCTCTGGTCTAAGGAGAGGTCAGGAGGATGACAAGAATACTAAAGCTCAAGACGACAGAGTTGGCGCCAACGTGCATTTAAGCAGAGACTAAAAGTCCAGAATTCCTGGACATCATAAAGAATCTATTATCATTGTGGTCACTTTCAGCAAGACTGATTTCATTACCATCTGTCTTCATCCACCACTGAATAAATATGAAACATGAAACTTTTCCTGGACTTGAGTCACTGAGGCCGTGGGAGAAGCCGTTATGTAACCATGTGATCTCCACTCACCTTAGAGCAAGAGGGAGCGAAGATGGGGGTGGGGGTGGGGCAAGTGGGAGGGGGCCACTGTAGAGGGAGATAAAATCATTAGCTCTACTGAGTCGAAAATAAGAGTTCAGTTCTCGGTTGAGTAACAATTCTCTTTTCAAGGTGGGCAATATTTAAGCAATCATCTCTTGAAAATTGGTCATTACCACCAGCTAATAACTGATTTGTTAGTTAATAGCCCAAGGTGAAGCCAAGGGCAGCACACGCTCTGCCATGCCCGTTCTTGATGGCAGGATTCACAGATTTCAAGGGCATTATTGCTATTATGAACCATGTTCATTGATTTATAACAACACTAATATGTTTTATAAAAGAGTAGGTGCAATATCTTGGAGAAATCCATCATTGTCTGATGATTTGGAGTTAAATATCTGCCATTTTGTGTCCTGGAGAGACACCCACTGGTCCACTTCTGGGCATGACCAAGGACCAGGTTGGCCCGAGGTGGTTTGCGCAGCCAAGAATTGTGGGATCCAGAGCAAGGTCCCTCATAAGGGTACAGGCTCTATCTTTACTTGCAACAATGTCACCTCTTCTCCTAAGTATATCCTGAGCCTAAGTGCCACAAACAGTTAAGCACTTAGCTACTAACCAAAACATTGGTAATTCAGGTCTATCCAGATGTGCTGGGGAAGAAAGGCCTGACAATCTATTTCTGAAAGGTCACAGCCATTGGAAACCTTGTGGAACACAATTCCACTCTGACACACATGGGCTCGCCATGAATTGGAACTGACTTGACAGTTATCTTGTTTGTTTGTTGGTTGGTTGGTTGGTTGGTTGGTTGGTTGGTTGGTTGGTTGGTTGGTTTTGAAACCTGCCATTCCAAAGAGAAGTCTAGAAGGGAAAACATTATCAATGGCTCCTCTGCAAAGTGGGATTGGAATGGGGGAAAGCAGCAAGAATGTTTCACTTCCTACTTCTGTTTCTATTTTGGTTTTTTTAGTAAAGATCTTTTATTTTTTAAATCCTGTAAGTGCCCACTATGGGAGCTACTTTCCATTAGTGAGATAAGTCACTCCCCAAACAAGTGTGCACAGTGTCATTGGGTCTAAGGGACAGAAGCTAGAGCCTCATGGTATAGTACATGGTCCACTGGGAGCCCCCAAGAGACCTTCAGACTCATTGATGACCATGTCCATTCCTGAAGTCAAAGTTCTCCCAGTAAGTGTACAATCACGTCCCCTTTGCTTCCTATCAGGAGAACAATGAGGTATCTGCTCTTATAAAGATTTACAGTTTCAGAAACCTTGTACAGGGTCACTATGAGTCAGAATAGATTGAATGGCAGTGGCTTTGGATTTTTGCTTCTTGTGATAACCTTTTACCCCTTCTTCCTGGATGATAACGGCTCTAAATCTGTGCTTCATTAGAGGCTGTATTCCTCCCCATCCCCAAGGGTAAATTTGGTCACCCTAAGCTAATCTTGGCGATTCCTGTTCTCTTGTCTGTGATTGGTTTAAAGATGAACATATGACCCATTTTAAATCGGTAAGATGTAAGGAGAGCTATTAAGAGGGATTTCTGGGAAAGGCTTACTTGCTTCTAAAAAGAAATGTATCAGAAGAAAGGAAGCCCATTCTTCTGTCTCCGAATGGCTGGTGAGGAAGTGAGGAGGACTAGCGTGGCTGAAGCCTTCTTGTGACCATGAAAGGGCCTCAGCGTGAGGGTGGCGGGGCAGAAAGAGGAACATGACCTAGTGACCCACTTAGCGGAGTACTGCTCTTCCTCCAATCATCCTAGCACTTGAGACAACAAAATTGGGTAAATTTCTTACCCCATTCCTCATTATTTCTTTTACTTACCATTGGAAATATCCTGTCTATTTACTTCTTGAGCCTGCCTCAAGAAACATATACTAGAGAAAGTTCTACCCAGAAGAAAATGGAGACAAACTCATGTTAGAAGTTGAGGGCAAGAGGCTTGGAATATTCCAAGAACATTTAAGAGAGTTCCAAACAATGGAATGGCTCAATGTACCCTCAAGATTAGGGTGGGGTCTTTTCTGTGACAAACACAAAATACACTGATACATTAGCCAGAAAAAAATAAGCACTCACCTGTGCCAAAGGCCTTTAGAAAAAAATCAGAGTGCAGCTAATGGAAATTGGTTGGCATGCCCAGTAAAAATCAAGTCAGGCGGAACATATTGTAATCGACCTCAACCCTCCCTTTCATGGAAGCTGCATTTCAGAGAACTAGGTGCTTATAAGGAATTGGTCCTTGACAGTTGCTTGGCTTTCTGATGGTGAAGAAGAAAAACAAATGGACGTAATAAATAAGCATTCATATGTGAGTGCTCTGTGTCAATACTATGGGATCGTTGAAGAGACCGCTGCTTTCAAGGATCTCACAGTCTGTAGGCACCTCAGAAACGTGGTTGTGGGTCCTCGGAAGAGGGTAATATAGACATAGAAGTTTTGATCATCAGATGAGTAAGACACAGCTGTACACATTACCGTTGGACCCATTCAACAGATCACTCCCTGGCACAGGCTCCTGCAGTCGGTAGCCCTGTATTAATGTAGTGTTCTGTGCCCTCCTCTCTGCACCTCCTCTTCCTCGTCTTTCACTGAGGGAAAGGCTTTCCAGCAAAGCAAGCTTGATGTTTGCACTTTGAGAGCTACCAAAAGTGGAAGGAGTCAAATGAAAGAGAGAATGGCAAGGAGGAATATTTTACTATAACACAGATGGGATTTTTGGAAATATTTTTGTACATGATGATTCCTTTTTCTAATCCCCCATTTATTGGACTGAGTTGAAATTAGCCAGTGTCAACATCAGTTAGTTCTAGGCCTCTTAACCAAAGCAAGGTTTTCAATATCTCTGAGTTCCTTCAGAGATACTTAAGGAGAGAGAATCCAGCTGCTTTACTGAATATCAGGAAAGGCACTGATGAGTTTAGAGGAGAGAACGATATACCTTACTTTCTCCATCTGCAAAGAAAAATAAATAAAGAAGAGAGTTTGCCATTCGTAAGTGAGAGAACGGCTAGTCCTTTACCCCTGTTCTGCAATAAAGCTCAAAAGATCGTTTGTGACAAGTGTTCTGAACTATTTTTTAAACCAAGCCAAAATTTATGAAGGAGGCTAGTTGTGCCTGCCCACCTCCTTCTCTTTCGCATTCCCAACCAACCCTATTTGCCAAGCCCCCTTCCTCTTTAAGCAACTCGCTCAACTATTCCAGAGCAGCACAATTGTGGTCTCCCAACCATCTTCCTTTCATGTTAAGTATTCCCACCCTGAGCACTCTTGTTGCCCCGATCAAAATGGCATCTGGCCTATAGATCATCCTTTAACATCATGTCCTCTGTCCTGTGATTGGAATCAGAGGCTTTAGATGCTGGTAACGGGTATAAATTTGGTACCTCTCCCAGATAATAGGTCTGCATATTACAGGAGCCTCCTGCGACAGGTGTCTAGCCCTCTAGTTGAAGAGTCTACCATTGTCTGTCAGTTTTCCGTGCTGTGGTGACATGTGGCTTGCTGGGCTGCTGGGCGCTGTTTTGCTAATATTTCCAACACCAGGAGGGTCGCCCAAAGTGCACAGGTTCCAGCAGAGTGTCTAGACCAGTGGGTCGCCCCCTTCCTCATGCTGCGACCCTTTCATACAGCTCCTCGTGTTGTGGTGACCCCCCAACCATAACATTATTTTCATTGCCACTTCATACCTGTCATTTTGCCACTGTTATGAATCAGGCGACCCCTGTGAAAGGGTCGCTTCGACCCTCAAAGGAGTCATGACCCACAGATTGAGAAGTGCTGGTCTAGACTATGAACATAATGCAAAGAAGGAACAGGCTGCCCACATCAGAGGAAGTCGTCACTGAAAACCTTATGTATAGAATGGGATCATTATCAGATTTTGAAGGCCGAATGAATGGAAACAGAACTGTATCAGATGTAATGCTGGAGGATGGGCCCCCACGTTGGAAGAAACTCAAAATGTAACAGAGGAAGAGCTGCTTTCTCAAAGTGGAGTTGACCGTGGAGACAGGAATGGAGTAAAGGCTGTGCAAGTAAAATCTTTGGGATCATTATTTGCTGATGAAGCACAAATCAAAATGGGAAGAAAAAGCTGCAAAAATCCACTAATAATCAGAGCTTGGAATGTATGAAGTGTTAATCTAGGAAAATTGGAAACCATCAAAAGTACATTGGAATGCATAAAGATGGGTATTTTCAGCACTGGTGGGCTGCAATGGACCGGCATTGGTCATTTTGAATTAGAAAACTCTACAGTTTATGGTGCCAGGAATGGCATGATCAAGAGGAATAGCATAACATTCATTGTCAAAACAGACATTTCAAGATCTATTGTTAAGTACAAAGCTGTATGTGATAGGATTATAGTTATCCTCTTTTAAGGAAATCGAATCAGTACAACAATTATTCAGATTTATGCATCAATCACTAAAGATAGGAATGAGGAAATTAAACAATTCTACAAACATCTTCAGTCTGAAATTGATCAAACATGCAATCAAGATGTATCGATGACTATTTGCCATTGAAATGGAAGAGTTGGAAACAAAGAGGAAGGAATAGTAGTTGGAAAATGCCATCTTGATGATAGAAACTAACCTATAGATGGCATGGTAGAATGCTGCAAGACCAAAGACTTGTCCATAGCAAATACCTTTTTTAACAACACAAATGGTGACTATATACATGGTCTCCTCAAGATTTAATACATGGAAATCAAACTGAGTACACCTGTGAGTCAAGACTATTAAGGAGCCCTGGGGGCTTAGGGGTTACTGGTTGGTCTGCCAATTACAAGGTTATCAGTTCCAAACCACCGGTCAATCAGCGGGGAAATCATACAGCCTTCCACTCCAGTGGCAATTGCATAATTTCATGTCAAATTGAGCAAAGAGGTGGGGTCTGCATCAATCAAGTTGCAGCTTGATGACCTTATTTTGAGGCACAATGGAGATAAATATCTCACTGCAGGCTGGACCCATTCTCTCTTCTCTCCCTTTCCTGATCTTGAAACACTCAGAGAGCTGCAGGAGACACATGTAGGTGCCAGTGTTGAGATGCTTCCACTGCCACTGGATCCACAAGACCTACCCACTGGCCTGTGATCTTTCTGCATTCAGCATCCTTGAATGTGTTGCCTGAGTCTGAAAAAGGAATGTATAGACTAGTATCAGACATATGGGCTAATATCAGACTTATGGGCTCGATCTGGACTGGGCTGGGATGTTTTCTCAATATACAATTGCTCTTTTATATAAAGCTCTTTCTACACACATATGAGTGTCTCTGGCTTTGTTTCTCTAGTCA
The DNA here is from genome assembly GCF_000313985.2 of Echinops telfairi. Lineage (NCBI taxonomy): Eukaryota > Metazoa > Chordata > Mammalia > Afrosoricida > Tenrecidae > Echinops > Echinops telfairi. Next base: position 73,457,518 of record NW_022111372.1, read on the forward strand.
ACCTGGATTAACACAACTCCCTTAAGAGTTACGGTCTTGGACACTACCCTTTCCTACAGGGTCACTATGAGTCAGCATTGACTTTATGGCAGTTACTGAAAAGAGACAGTGGAGAAACTTAATATCAGCAGATAAAGCCAGGCCAGGGCAGACTGGAACAGACTCATATGTAACTTCAGGTTAAAGCTGAGAAAATTAAAACAAATCCACAAGAGCCAAAAGAGCATCTCAAGAAAAATATTTGCTACAATGAACCCCTGTGAAAGAAGATCCGATGAGCTATGGGAGGACATCAAGAACACCATTCATGAAGACAGAAAAAGGTCATTAAAATACAGGAAAGAAAAGATCAAAGTGGATGATAGAAGAGACCCTGACACTTGCTTTTAATTGTACAGTAACTGAGGCAAATGGAAGAAATGATGAAGTCAAAGAGCTGAACAGAAAACTTCAAAGAGCAGCTCAAGAAGACAAAGTCAAATATTATAACGGAATGTGGCAAAGATTTAGATGTAGAAAACCAAAAAGGAAAAACGTGTTCAGCATATCTTAAACTAAAAGAACTCAAGAAAAAAAATCAAGCCTCAAGTTGAAAGACTGAAAGATTCTAGAAGCAAAATATTGAGTGATGCAGGAGCATGAGAAGAAGATGGAAAAGCACACAGTCAGTGAACACATAGAGCTAGTCAGCATTCCACTGTTTCAGGAAGTAGCAAACACCGATGGTACTGAAGGAAGAAGTCAAGCTGTACTGAATGGATTAGCCAAAACAATGTTCCCGGAATTGATGGGATACCAATTTAAATGCTTCAACAAGCTGAAGCCCTGGAAGCACTCACTCATCTACACCAGGAAGTCTGGAAGAGAGCTCCTTGGTCAATTTACTTGAAGAGCTCCATTTTTGTACTCATTCCAAAGAAAGGTGACCCAGCAGAATGTTCAAATTATAGAACAATATCATTGCTATTATGTGCAAGTAAAATTTTGCTAAAGAAATCCAACAATAGTTGTAGCAATACATTGACAGGTCAGAGGTTCAAGCCAGATTCAGAAGAGGACATGGAACTAGGGATATCATTGCTCATATCAGATAGATCTTGGCTAAAAGCAAAGAATACCAGAAAAATGTTTACTTATGTTTTATTGACTATGCCAAGGCATTCAACTGTGTGGATCAAAACAAACATAGGTAACCTCACAAAGAATGCGAATTCCCGAACACTTAATTGCACTCATGAGGATCTTGTACATGGATCGTCAGTCTTGGGAACAAAACAATGGCATGCTGGCTGCGTGGTTTAAAGTCAGGAAATGGTGTGAGTCAAGATTGCATCTTCTCATCATAATTATTCAATCTGTATACTGAGCAAAGCATCATAGAAGCTGGATTATATGAAGAAAATGTGGCATTAAGACCGAAGGAAGACGATATGACAAAATAACAATTTATAAACTATCAAGGGCTCATGAGGGAGGGGGTAGCGGGGAGAGAGGGGAAAAATGAGGACCTAATGCCGGGGGTTTAAGTGGAGAGCAAATGTTTTGAGAATGATGAGGGCAGTGAATGTACAAATGCACTTTACACAATTGATGTATGTATGGATTGTGATAAGAGTTGTATGAGCCCCTAATAAAATGATTTTTTTTTTTAAAGACTGAAGGAAGGCTTATTAACAACCCATGATATGCAGATGATACAACCTTGCTTGCTGAAAAGGAGGAGGAGTGGAAGTCCTTGCTGATGAAGGTCAAGGATTGCAGCCTTGAGTATGGATCACCACTCGATGTCAGGAAGACCACGTCTTCACAACTGGTCCAATAGGTGACATCAGGATAAATAGAGAAAAGATTGAAGTTGCCAAGGGTTTTGTCTTGCTTGGTCCACAGTCAATGCTGATGGCAGCAGCAGTCAAGAGTTCAAAAGACGTGTTGCAATGAGCAAATCTGCTGCACATGACCTCTGTAGAGTGTTAAAAAGTGGGGAGGTTTCTAAGGTGTGTCTGACCTAAGACATGGCATTTCCACTTGCCTCTGGTATGCATGTGAAAGTTGGATAAGGAAGACTTAAGAAGAATATGTGCATTTGAATTGTGATGTTGATGAAGAATATTGAAAGTGGAGTGCCAAAAGGACAAATGAATCTCTCTTGGAAGAAGTAGGGCGAGAGTGGTCCTTAGAGGCAAGGATGGTGAGACTTTCTCTTACATACTTTGGATATGCCATCGGGAGAGATCAGTCCCTGTAGAAGGACACCAGTCTTGGTGATACAGAGTGGCAGCAAAAACACAAACAAAAGGAAGGCCCGCAATGAGATGGACTGACTTCGTAACTGTAACAATTGGCTGTATCATAGGGACAGTTGGGAGGATGGGGCAGGACTAGTCATTGTTTCTGTCTATTGCGCACAGGGTTGCTGTAGTTTAGCACTGACTCAGCGGCACCTACCAACCACAGTTGAAGATTCTAATAATAAGTACTATGTGAGAGATTTGTGAAGGGACCTAGGGAAATCCTCCTAAAAACCCACTGGAATTCACTCACTTGTGGGACCAGTCCTCTCCTGGGTTCATCTGACCAGTATCTGAAAAGCAACTCACCGATTTGCAGTCTTCTCCAGAACATTCCTGCTCTCACCTGAATTTGCCCACTAGCCTAGATTGTATCAGTCCTGGTGCACACTGATAAGCGGAGCCCCTAGTCTTTTCCCTTTAGGAAGGAAAACGGTGCTCAACCTAGTGATGAACTCCTTTCCCTGCATAAAATTGGCCAGCAGATTGACCATGGTAACAAGTGCCCAAAATTCAGAGGTTTACAGCAGTAAAGACGTGCTTCATGTTAAACTCAATCAGCTCTGGTCAGCTGGTGACTCAGAAATCCAGGCTCCTTCCATTTGGTGCTCTGCCATCTGCTTCCTGTAGAAACCCAACTTCCCTGGGCTTCAGCTCTGAGCCAATAATTCAGAAACGGGTGGAGTCAAGTGAGGTTTAGAAGCCATGCCAGGAAACACACAACATTCCTCTAGTTCTGTAATGCTTCCTCACCCCACTATCATGATCCCAGTTCTACCTTACAAATCCCGCTAAAATGGAGCAGGTACACTGGTACAGATAAGAGCTCTTGACACACATAATCCAGGACACAGAAACTCCTTAGGAACAACAATGGGAGTAGTGATACCATGAGGGTAGGGGTAAGGTGGGGGGGGGGGGAACGGGGAGACGGGGGGAACTGATCACAATGATCAACATATAACATCCGCCGCCCCCCTCCCACTCCAGGGGACAAACAACACAAATATGAGTGAAGGAGACATTGGATCATGTAACATATGAAAATAATAATAATTTATAATTTCTCAGGAGTTCATAAGGGTAGGAGGGGGGCGGAGAGGAAAAGGAGGAGCTGATACCAAGGGCTCAAGTAAAAAGAAAATGTTTTTTAAATGATGATGGCAACAAATGTACAAATGTGCTTGATACAATTGATGTATGATTGTTTTAAGAGCTGTAAGAGCCCCCAATAAAATGATATGTAAAAATTAAAATAAAATAAAAGTATATGTTCAGAACACACACACACAAAGAGGAATAAGAAGCCATGCTAAGAAACTCACTAGCAGATAACCTAATTAAATAGTTTAATACAGACTAGTAAGTAGCAGAAGTAAACCTGTGCCAATATTGCACATTGGGAAATTGGACACAGTCCACTACTATTAGTCAATGCTAATTCATTGTGAGCCTATAGGACACAGCAGAACTGCCCATAGGTTTGCTACATCTTTTTTCCCATATGACAGATTCAAAAGGCCAACCTTTAAGTTAACTACTAAATGCTTAGCCACCGTGCCATTAGGGTTTCAGACCTAAAAGTAGCAGACAGTTATTCCACCCACATCCGATTGGCCTACACTTAGTTACATGACAACCTCACTTCGGAAGAAGCTGGGAAATGCGGTTTGGCTGTGTGCAAGGCAACACGGCCAGAGACAGTGAGTAAGTCTCTGGCCCATCCTAAAACCAGGACAGCTGACCGTTGTGGACTCACTCCTCAGAAGCCTTGACCTCACACTGAACCACAGCAGACATCACCTGATCCAAGTCTTTGTGAAGTTTCCTCTGTGGACTTTGGCTTGTAAAATTTTGACCCTTGTTATAATAAAGGCTTTAAAAAGTGGATATGCTGTTTAGAATGGATCCTTCTGGCAATAAAAAAGATATTCAATTTGAGAAACTGTATACATCGTCCAAGGATGCCTGGTGTGCAACTATTAAGTACTTGCTACTAACAGAAATGTTGGTTGTTCAAACTCATTACCTTTGTAGAAGAAAGGCCTTGCAATCTACTTCTATAAAGATTACAGTCAAGAAAACTCTATGTAGGCCAGTTCTACATTGTTACATGGGTGGCTGTGGATCAGAATCAAGTCAATGGCAACAACAACAGCATATACTTTCCCCAAACCACATTTCCTCCTTAGGGAATTTTAGGCTCCACTCCCCCAAAATATATCCATGTATGTATAAAGTCTGAGAACAATAGATAAATACAGGAAATTTAGGGCTCTAGAGAAACCAAGTCTCTACTCTCTAAATAGCTTTGCTTAAAGTGTACTCACAATATTTCTATTTTGATTTGCTGTTTCACAGAAAACTAAAGGCAAAGGAGGACTAATCTACGGGTCTGCAAAGGTACTTTGGTCCAGATTACTTTGGCCACCGATGGTCCAAATCCATGCACTTCATCCTCAGAAACCCTCACAGAGCAGAGGGGGTGGGCCAAGAGGTGGTGGTTGACCGCTTTCAATGAGACACCAATGAGGTGATGTCTGGTTTGTATTCAACATGATAATTATTCATTCAATATCAAATTATTAATTTATGTCAGAAACTAAAGTATGGATGCTGTCATATTACAGCATGAATAATAGATGAGGCCAGACCGTGGGCCACACTTTGAAATCTCTGATGGAATTGATTCCACTCTCAGCCTGTCCCCATTTAGGCACACTCTCCTGACCAGTTCCCTTCAACTTCCCGGTACAATCAGGACTGATTAAACAGGAAACTATGGTTTTTGTGAATGAGGAACTCCACTCAACAATGAAAGTTAAGGCAAATTTTGCCTTGTGAAAAATGTTACAAGGAAAAACACTTTTGATTTCAAAATGAAGGGGTCTTTTTACTTCATAAGCTCTTTTATCCTTGTCACTTCTAGATTTATGTTCCAGAACCTTCTCTAGAAATCTTTACATATTTTATTTCGTTTGCTAGTCAAAAATAATACAACAAGGTAAAAACAACTTCTTTCTCTATTTCACATAAAGAAAATCATATGAATGCATGAAGTCACATTATATTTCTATTGAACACTGCCATTAGAAAACTATACTTATAGTATCTCGGTTAGATCACCTACTCTAAGAGGCAGGTGGAGTAGATCCTACTTACTCCTTTTGTACATAAAAAAAAACTGATGCTAAGAAAAGTTAGATTTCATCAATTTCCCTCAAGAAATTTTAGAAGCAGGATTCAAATATTGTTCTCCCGACTCCCCATCTAATTGAGTGCTCTGCATATTATATCACACTAGTGTCTGGTGGGGAAAGCACCCATAGGATTTAATTTTAAGAAAATGGACCAAACAAAAACAGTTAAATCTGAAGTATGTCATGATGTCCATGTTCGTTAGTTATGAGTTGTGCTTGAGGCAGCTCTGCTCACTGCTGCCCATGGACCACAGATCCGAGGGCTGCTGGTCCTGTGCCATCATCACCATCTGGGTGTGCGGGAATTCTTGTTACAGCCAGTATGTATTTTAAATGCCTTATAATTTAGCGGACTCATCTTTCAGAACTACATTGAATAGAATATTGTTTTCATTCATAAGGTTTTCATTGGCTAATTTTTGGAAGTACATCAATAGGCTTTATTTCTATTTTGTCTAAAAGCTTCATTAAAAACCGTCCAACAAGGATGACCTGGCTGGATTTGAAATGCTGGTGACAAAGCTCCCAGCATCATAGCAACAGACAAGCCAACATAGTATAACATACTGATAACTGAGTTGTGGTCAGACCCTTCAGGATATCATGCTGGGTAAAGTGGAGGGGCAGGAAAAAGAAAAAACCCCTCAACAAGATGAATTGGCACACAGTCAGGGTGCAATGTAGCATTGATGAAACATACAACTTTCCTCTAGTTCTTAAATGCTTCCTTCCCCCCTCACGCCCACTTTCATGATCCCAATTCTACCTTACAAATCCAGCTAAACCAGAGGATGTACACTGGTGCAGATTGTAAAGATCTGCATGTGACCTTCTCCCTGGGGGATGGGCAACGAAGAGTGGGTGAAGGGAGATGTCAGACAGGGCAAGATATGACAAAATAATAATATGTAAATGATCAGGGGTTCATGAGGGAGGGGGGAGCCGGGAGGGAAGGGCAAAAAACGAGGAGCTGATGCAATGAGCTTAGGTGGAGAGGAAATGTTTTGAGAACGGTGAGGGCAACGCGTGTACAAATGTGCTTTACACAATTGATGTATGTACGGATTGTATGAGCTGTATGAGCCCCTAATAAAATGATTTTTTTTTTAAAGAAAGAAATCTTTGCCTTTTAAGCCCTTACGTTCTGGTGCCCTCTGCCAACTAGCATACGTGCCCCTTAATGTGAAGGCTCTCAGAAGCCTTAGAAGCTGCTCTGCTGCCTGCGGAGCGAGCGTGAAGGACTAGAGAGTGAGCACCCTCCGAGGGCAGTCCCCAGCTGATCATTAAGGGAGTTGAGGTAGACATATCCCAAGTCACTCGCCACTCAGCTAGGATGACTCGGACGTAAGTGTTTTACACTCTCTCTCAGAGTTCGTCCTTGAAATGGCACCTTAGTCCCCCACAGGGGTGGCTGCCTTGATAATACATCCCTTACTGAATGCCTTCTCTTCCCTGTCTTACTTCACCACTTCCCATCGGTGTTCCCTCCCAAATATTCTGCATGCCCCCGGGTCCTACCTTAGGCCTATTTCTGGGAGAACTCAAAGTCACACAGCTGCCCAGGGCTTGCCAGACATTTTTGATGACAGAATCCTTCATCACATAAGATTTTTCCCGTTTTACTTTTTGTTATGAGTTAGGTGAAGGTTTCCAGATCGCATCATCGGTTTCACATTCCGCAATCCATACACATTTGTTTCAACTCATCCACTGCAATCCCCTCAATGGACCATCACATGTCCCACTTCCTCCCTGCGCTTCCGGTTTCCATTGCTCTTTTTTAAAGTGTTAAGCCTAGACTGTTGGTTGCAAGTGAGAAAAGCCCAATTCAAACGGACTGTAACAGGTAACGTTGTGTGGTACGTCAGGTTGGCTTTCAGCAAGTGAGTCTGTCTCCATCTCCTGGCTCTGCATCCCTTATCTACTAGCTTCACGCAAGTGGGCTCTTTCCACAGGGCAGGCAGATGAACATCAGCACTGGGCTTAGAACTCTCTTCAGAAACTCCAACAAAAAGAGAGCTTCTTTTGCAAAAAGAGCCCAGGATTGTCATCTAAATACACTGTCTTTGATCACTTGGTCCTCCCTCTACCAGTTCTTGAGTCATAAAGAAGGAATGTATGGAGTGAACAGCCCTGGGCTGTGTGCTCACCTTGGGAGCCCTGCATGTGGATTCAGTCACACCCAAATCATATGAACTTACAGTGGGGATGGCTCCTATCTCAGAGGTTTATCCAGATGTTACTACTAGCAGAAACAAGTGACTTCTGGGCAAACAAAGCTAATGAATATTAATTTAACTAATTAGCCTTTTATGACATGCGAGGAACTACTATAGTACAACATTCAGAATTTCCTAAGCAAGTTTTTCTCATAAAAGTCTGAAAGTAAACTTTAGAGTTGAGTCTGTCAGTTGCATGCCTTTATATATGATACCCAGTCTATTTCCTCTGCTTTCTAGTTTTGATATGTTTCAAGAAATATTCATTATAAAGTTGGCATTTATTGACGAAAGAAAGAGACATTCTATTCATGCATTTTCCCATCAAGCTAGATCTTTTGATTAGCTTCATTACAGTTCCTATCAGATCCAGTGACCTTAAGCAAGTGGGAGGACACACAACAGAAAACGCTGAGCAACTGCAGAGAACAGACATGTACTCTATAAATCACTGATTACTGGAAACTGTTTTTTTACTTCCTTGTCGTTCCCAAAGGAAAAATAAATAACTAAAAATAAAATCCCTAAACAAAACAAAAGGGGGGGAGGCCGAATGTTTGTGGCTTTATCAGTTTTCCCAGAATTTATTACAATGCCAGAAACTAATTTGTACATAATGGGAGGGAAGCATGGGACTACGACTACCATCGTGCGAGAAGTAGACAACACCTCAAGAATATTCTCATTGGCAAGGAAACTCTCCTCTGTGACTGGAGTAACCAAAAGAGAAGGCGAGTTTTCATACCAGCCTTGGAAAGCAGTATTGGTTTTCAAATTATAAGACAATATAACATGGTCTTTAATTTCCCATCCACACCCCCACACTCCCTGCCCCATCTTTTCTCTGAGCCTAAGTTCAGCCTCCTGCAAGATTCTCAGTGAGGTAGGGATGTTCACAGACATTACTAGGGGAGCTGTCATGCCATTCTCTGCCACCCTGCTTTGATCATTCTCTGCTTTTTGAATAAAAGGTCCTGTGTCATTTCTATTTTATGGTCCCCTGACATATACATCTACTGATGTTTATCATTTTAAAACTCACTATATTAAAATCATATGGTTTCAGAGTTCCTTGGCCTACAAATGTGGAGTCTTTAAATGTCAAGCAGCTTTTTGAATATAAAACGAGGGCTGCCTTTGAATCATCAGCTGTGGTCTCTATTCTATCCCTGTGGGTGGATTCTTTTGTACTGCTATTTGGGCCTCAACTGACTGTACCCCTCCCAACCCACTACTCTCTGAGTGAGCACCCAACTCCCATGTACATGAGAATCTTCTCTCCAATAGGTATCCTAGGACAGCCTCGTGCTGACCTATGAAGCCCAGACAAGGAGGAACTGAACCACCAGAGCATGAACAGGTTTGACAATTAGTGGCTAGTAAACTAATGGCGGGACATCAACTCCACCCAGATACTTTAAAATATGCTTTTAGAAAATACAACTTTCCTCTAGTTCCTAAATGTTTCCTCCCCTACCCC
>NW_022111372.1:73467646-73476496 GCF_000313985.2 Echinops telfairi
TGGAAAGCAAATGTTTTGAGAATGAGGAGAGCAATGAATGTACAAATGTGCTTGACACAATTGATGTGTGTATGGATTGTGATAAGAGTTGTATGAGCCCATAATAAAATGATTTTAAAAAAAGAATAGAGAGGGAAATACAAAACCGGAGATGAATTCATTATGAGAAGGGGTTATAGACAAGTCAGAAAGTCTAGGGGTTTTGTATAGAGGGAAAAAAATGACTTTGAAATAAATTTTTAAAAAGACAAAAAAAAAGAAGATATTAATGATGTGGGAAAATGTCAACAATATCTTGTTTCTTAAAGATTGAGAAGATGTTTATGCAAACAATAAGTGTAACCTTCTACCCCTGGCTGATAAGATTATGAGTGTTGTTTTTCCTTCATTTTTTTTCTTCTCCCGTGTTTTCTGCAATGAATATCTATTACTTCATAAACAGCAAAAGACACAAGCTAAATATTTCTTTTAGCGAAAAGTACAAAAAGTCTCTGAGAAGAATCTATACAGTGCTGGACCTGATGAGAACAAGTAGCTCATTATTACAAAATTCAGAGCCTCAGATGTCCTTTCCCACTACTCAATACTCGTGTGATGACCTCGTACTCTAGGCGTATGTCCCCGAACACAAAACATTGAAACCTAGTTAGTGTAATGGGTTATGAATTGGGCTGCTAACCATAAGATCAGCAGTTCAAAACCATCAACCATTCCACAGGAGAAAGAAGAGGCTTTCTACTCCAGTAAATAGTTACAGTCTCAGAAACCTACCCTGTCGTGTTAGGGTAAATTGGAATTGACTTGCCAGCCATGAGCTTGAGTGTTTCAATGCCAAATCACTGCTCCTCTAGAGTTCTGAAAAATGCTTTCTTAGTACAGTGCTTTGCACAAAATAAGTGCTCAGCCAACATACTGTGAGTGGTTTTGTGAGTGATTGCAGGGTAGGTGTGATTGGGCAGGTACCATCAGGAGCAGGGAAAAAGTAAGATTTAAGGGTTCAGGTGCTCAGGAGCAGTGAAAAATCAGGGAAGTATCTGAAATCAGGGGAAACAAAGGAAAAGGGTTAGGGGGTGTCAGGGAAGGTTTTCCAGATTAGGAAGTTACGATAAGCACATAGGAAGTTGGTTGAGCTTCAAAGCTAAGGCAGCAAACAATGCTGAATCTAACTTTAAACTTTCTTCTAAGCAGGGTGGTCCTAGAAGTGAGTGTGCTTTGTGGATACTCAGTCCAGATGGTTTCACTGAAAGCAATTTGGCCATGAAACTTTGTCAACTGAACGATGCAAAACAACAATAGAGGATTTGTTGGAACAACCTAGTCCCACAACAGAATGTCTTTTACTTTTTCTTTTGTTGTTTTTGCCCAATTTGAAAAACAGTGAATTCTCATTAGAGAAACATCTTGGAGGATTAATGGGCATTCCAAATTTAACATGACCAACCCTAAGCTCCTTGCCTTCCAAGTCTTACTTTCCTGCAGATTCCCATGTCTCAATTAATGCATTTTCACCATTCAAGAAGGTCAGGCAAAAAAAAACTAGGCATCCCTGACTGATCTATCTATCTCACACCCCATACCCAACCCACAAGCCAAGCCTAGCATCTAAATTCACATCATACCAATAACCTACCACTGTTCGTGATCTTCACTGGTCCAAGGATACTATCAAATCTCAACAATGGCCTCCTGTTCTACCAATGACCCTCGAAAACAAACAAACAAACAAGACTGTAACTTTCTGTAGGAGTAGAAAGCCTCATCTTTCTCCCTCAGAGGAGTTGGTGGTTTCAAACTGTTGACCTTGTGCTTAGCAACCCAATGTGTGACTACTATAGATTATTTTCAAAAGTGTGATCACCAAATCAGGATATATCACGGATCTGTTCAGAACCCTCCAGAGCTTTCAGCTTACTCTCCAATGGCCTGCAAGGCTCCACCTGGACTGGCTCTTTCATTACCTCTTTAACCCACCCCCTCCTACTCTTCCCCCTAGCTGAATTAGCACCAGCCACTGTGGTCTCCTTGTCGTGTCTCACACACTCAATCACATACACATTCCCACCAGCCATGTTCGCTGACAGAACTTTTGTGCATTCTATTGTCTCTGCTAATATGTTCTTCCCCCTAAATAGCTGTATGACCTTGAGCTCTTTACTCAGAAGTTGCCTTGAGAGGATGACCTTCCCTGATAACCTCATTTAAAATTGAAACACCACCCCAACACTCTCTACCCTATGTCCCTGCTTCATTTTTTTCTTTATAGTATTTTCCACTACCTACCTTATGAAATATTTTACTTAAGTCTTTTATCTTCTCCTACCCCTCAACTTCATAAAGATCATTTTTCTTAGTTTTTCACAATTCGTTTGTTTGTTTTGTGTTGTTCGAGTTACATTTGATTTTTTTCTTTTGCTTGTTGTTTTCATTACTATATCTCAAAAATACAGAATATAGTTACTATTTACTCTCAGCTTAAGAAAATGTTGTTGAATGGCTTAATAAAATATAAATAAGCTAAATAACTCCATCTGTCCAAGATAAAGAGTTTTCAGATTCTGCTATATAGATGTCCATATACTTCTCTATATATTGTTAGTCTATAAGCATAGACCTAGCACATGAACAAGAACCAATGGTGCTGAAGGAAGAAGTTCAAACTGCACCAAAACCATTACCCAAAACCAAGACTCCAGGAATTGATAGAATGCCTACTGAAATGTTTCAACAAGCTGATGGAGCACTGGAAGCACTTACTAGTCTTTGCCAGGATATTTGAAAGACAGCTATTTAGCCTTCTGGCTGGAAGAGATCCATATTTGTACCCGTTCCAAAGAAAAGTGACCCAACAGAATGCTCAAACGATAGAACAGTATCATTGATATCACATGCTAGTAAAATTTTGTTGAAGATTACCCAACAATGTTGCAGCAGTACACTGACAGGTCAGAGGTTCAGGCCAGATATAGACAAGGATATAGAACAAAGGATATCAAAGCTGATTGATCAATGTCAGGTAGATCTTGTCTGAAAGCAGAGAATTCCAGAAAGATGTTTTATTGACTATGCCAGAGTATTAAATTGTGTGTATCATAAGAAACTATAGATAACTTTGAGAAGAATGGGGATTCCAGAACACTTCATTGTGCTCCTTCAGAGCTTGTTAATGGATCAAGAAGCAGTTGTGTGGACAGAGCAAGGGACTATTGCATGGTTTAAAATCAGGAAAGGCATGCGTCAGGGTTGTATCTTCTCACAATCCTTGTTCAATCTGTATGTTGAGAAAATCATCAGAGATTCTGGGTTATATGAAGAAGAATGTGGCATCGGGTTGGGGGAAGCTTTATCAACAACCTGCGGTATGCAGATGGTGGCATTTAACAACAACATATACGGAATTACACCAAGAATGCATACTGCTTGAAACCTATCCTTTTATTTAATCACTTCACAAATTGTTGGACATTCAGGATATTTTAACGAAGTCCATATTATTCCATATTGTCACCACAACAAACACCAAAGAATAACAATAGCAGACTGACAATGAATTTGAAATTAATCATAAATATGAGGAGAAAATAGGAAGTTAGCTTTTAAACAGGCAAAAGTGCCCAAAGATGAATTAAGATAGAGAGATCCATAATCATAGGGCAAACCCCAGTGTTTGGGATTCATATTGTTGAAAATTTATTTCATGCTGCTAGATTTTTGTTGCTGTTGTTGTTTTCATTTTGACAAATAGTTATGTTAACCAATTCATTTTGGCTAAATTATTTTCAGTCAAATACTCACAGCTGGTATTAGCAGACTTTATATTCCCTCTGCTGACATGTTCTCCCACCCCCATCCCCCACAGATACCCATGTGACTTTCGGCACTTGAGCTCTTTACTCAACAGAAAATAAACACATTGAAAGCCAAAGGCTCTCATGAGCATCCTAATTCTGAGGGAACTGAAGAAACAGCAGAACCAGAGCATTTGGGCTCATCAGAAAGCATCACAAATGATCTTTTTGGAGGACTCCAGGACCTCAGATCACAGAAATTGCCCTCTGCCTCAATTTCACCACCCATCGAATAGATACACAGTTAGAAATATGAGCCTTCATACTACTCAAGGATAAGCAAATGAAGACAAGTCAGTGCTTTCTGAGACTTCTGAAGAACAAAGTGCTAGTGTTTCCAAAAAACAAAATGTTGGGAATTGCCAGAACCAAATGCCAATGAGCTTGGGTTTCCAATGACAACAACCTTATCTTTCAGAACATCCTAACCCTTGTCGACCACATAGGTTCCTTGGACTCTGTATCTCTTTGAAAATCACCCGGTTAGTGGAAATTTTACCTATTTGGGCTGGCTCACCACTCTTTGAATAAAGCAATAAAGCAAATAAAATGGTGTTTGGGAGGGAATTTTATTTTGGTTTGGGTTTTCTTCCTTTTCCAAGAAGAGAAAAATTGGACCCACTGTTTAGTATAATCAGTTACTAAATTGGGGTTCCCAAGTAATAATAGTACCAGTTTTAATCATCCCCAGAAGGGGCTTCTTGGAGAAGTCCACTGAATCTCTACAAAGACATCATCTTCAGGTAAAAGGAGAAGCAAACCTGTGACACAGTAGTAGATGGCCCAACAGGTGTGCTGAAAAGTGAAGAAGACGTGTAGCACTTCCTGGTGAAAATCAGAGACTGTGCTGTCACATGAATCACCTGCGACGTCAAGAAAACGAAAACCCTCCCAACAAGGCTAATAAGCAACATCGTGATGAATGGAGAAAAGATTGAGATTGTCAATCCAGATGGGTTCACTGGAGAATTCTATCAAGCATTAGGAAAGAACTGACACCAATCCTGTACAAACTGTTCCAGAACATAGAAAAAGATGGCAAACTCCCAAATTCTTTCTATGAAGCTAGTATAACTCTGATACCTAAACCAGGCAAGGATCCCACAAGAATCAAGAACTACAGACCAATTTCCCTAATGAACATCAATGCAAAAATCCTTAACAAAATACTAGCCAACAGAATACAAAAGGATATAAAACAAATAATTCACCATAACCGAGTGGGATTCATACAAGTGGTGCAGGATGGTTCAATATACAAAAGACCATTAGTATTTTTCCCCACAGTGAAGTGAAAAATTATAAGAACTACATGACAATATTGATAGATGCGGAAAAAGTATTCAACAACATCCAACACCAATTCATGTTTAAGACACTCAAGAAGATAGGAATGGAAGGAAAATACCTCAAAGTAATACAAACTATATATGAAAAACCAACAGCCAATGTGGTAGTCAATGGAGAAAAGACGAGATCAATTCTTCTGAAAAAGGGATGCCCCTTGTCCCCACTCTTCTTGAACATCATACTGGAGGTCCTAGCTAACAGTATAAGGCAAAGAAAGGATATCAACGGTATTCGTCTGGGGAAGGAAGAAGTGAAATGATCATTATTCACAGATGATATGATTTTATGTATGGAAAATCCCAAAAGTTCCATGAGAGGAATCCTGGAAGCAACAGAGGAATATGGCAGAGTGGCAGTTACAAAATCCACAAACAGAAGTCTATTATAAATCTAGATACATTGGACAAGGCCAGAGAAGAGGGGATCAAAAAGGTGGTTACCTTCACATAACCAAACACAAATTGAAATATCTAGGAATATACCTGACTAAAAAAAAAACCAAAAGATCTGTACAAGGAAAACTACAAAACACTAGATTAAAAGAAACCAAGGGTGACCTCAACAAATGGAAGGACATCCCATGTCCGTAGATCAGCAGACTCAATGTAGCAAAGATGTCAGTTCTACCCAAGACACTATATAAGTTCAATGCAATCCCGATCCAAATTCCATCATCTTTATTCAAAGAATTGGAAAAACAGATTACCAACTTCAGAGGGAAGAAGCCCAGAATTAGCAGAGAACTCCTCAAGAAGGACAAAGTTGGAGGGCTTGCTTTACCACTTTAGCACCCACTATACAGCCACAGTGGTCAAAACAGCATGGCATTGGTATAATAATAGATATTCAAACCAATGGAAAAGGATTGAAAACCCAGAAATAAAATCATCAGCATACAGACAAATGATCTTCGATAAGGGTCAAAAAATATATCAAATGGGAAGGAGATGCCCTGTTCAACTCATGGTGCTGGAAAAATTGGATACATATCTGCAGAAAAAAATGAAGCAAGACGCTTAACTCACTCCATGCACAAGAATAAACCCAGACCTAGAGATTAAACCCCAAATGATTAGGATCATCAATGAGGGAATTGAAACAAATCTGAGAACTCAGGGAATACATAGACTATTGGAAATAGGGAAGGACGCAAACACAGAAGAGGCACAAATTGACCAGTGGGATATATATTAAAGATAAAAAAAATTGTGTACATCGAAAGAATTCCCCAAGAGAGTAATAAGAGAGACCGCAGAATGGGAAAGCATCTTTAGCAATGACACATCAGACAAAGGCCTTATTACTAAAATCTACAATACTCTGCTAACTTACAACAAGAAAAAAACCAAGTGTCCACTCAGGAGGTGGGCAAAGTACCTGAATAGAAGTTTGTCAAGGGCAAAAATCCCAATGGCCAATAAACGTATGAGAAAAGATTCCAGATCTCTAGCCATAAGGGAAATGCAAATTAAAACAACTAATGAGATACCACCTAACACCCTCAAAGATAGCCCAATTCAAAAAATCAGAAAGTAACAAGTGATGGAGGGGCTATGGAGAGATAGGAACTCTTGTCCACCTCTGGTGGACCTGTAAGTATGTACAGCCATTATGGAAATCAATTTGGCGATATCTAAAACAGATGAAGATTGAGCTACCATACCATCCAGCAATCCCCCTACTGGGCATATACCCAGAAGAGACAAGAAACAAATCACGGCCAGACATCTGTGCTCCAATGTTCATCGCAGCACAGTTCACAATTGCAAGGAGTTAGAAACAACCCAAATTTTCATCAACAGACAAATGAATTAAAAAACTGTGGTACACACATACAATGGAGTACTATGCATCCCTAAAAAGCAGGGATGAACGCATGAAGCACATCACCGCATGGGAAGAACTAGAGGAAATTCTGCTAAGCTAAGTAAGCCAAGCACAAAAGAGCAAGTACAACTGGACTCCACTGAGGCAAAGTCAAATAACCCAAAAAGGGCGTAGGCCAAAAGCTACTGTACACATACAGCCCTGGGGTGAGGTCCAGGTAGTATGGCAGGGGCCAGACCAAACCCAGGGATACATATGGTAGCCAACTAAAAAGGAGAGGGGAAAAAAAAGACATGAGTAGCTAGGGGAACAGGGCACTAACCCACCCAAGGGGAGGGTGTTGTTTATATATCCACAGAGAAAGAGGGACGAGAATTCAACCCAGTGCTCCAAGATGAAAATGCAACACACAGCGTGCAGCTGGGAACCAATAGAGAGGCCTGCGGGCCGGCCCCACTACTAACTAAGTTGACAGCTGCCACCACCATCACCCCAGAAGAATTCATTTCAGAGGACAGCACTGAAGCTACAGCTCAAGGAGAAGGATGTGTCTGAACAGCGCACAGGATCCACGAGGGGGAAGGAAAAAAAGAGTGAAGCACATCCTGGCCCACCAAGGCCTGGGGAGGATATTTCTGCTAAGAGCAGCCAATGCACAGAGAGGACCACAGGGCCAGCCCCACCACTAGACACAATGGTCCTCACTCACCCATAGCGCCATGGGGGACAGCTCTGGAGACACATGGCAGGAATTGTGCCTGCCCTGAGCCCACCACACCAAGGCAAGACACTGGGGGTGTGCAACGGGGCAGCAAGGGGAGCAGAGCAATGAAGTCCCCAGGGAGCACCAAAAATAGACTGTGGGGCCAGGGTGTGGCACCCCATCAGACTCAACTGGAAAACACACATAAAGGACAACAAATAGACCTTGAACTATATATAGGCTTTTCTTTTTTCATTGCCTTTTTGTTGTTGTTGTTATTGTTTTATTTTCTATCATTGCTTTGTTCTGCTCGGGCTTGTGTTTGTGCATATTGTTGTCACTGCTTGCCTATCTGGATGGGATAAATAAGCCAGAAGAGAGAACAATGGGATGACAGTTCCAGGGGGACATGGGTGAGGGAGAGGCAGGAGAAAGATAGTGGGTATTAACAGACCCAGGGACAAGGGAACAAGTGACCAAGGGTCGAAGGTGAGGAGGGTGGAGGTCTGGTGGGGCTAGATCAAGGGCAATGTAACCGAGAGGAATTCCTGAAACCCAACGAAGGCTGAACTTGATAGTGGGACAAGAGGAAAGTAAAAGGAAATAGAAGAAAGAAGTAGGAGACAGTGGGCATTTATAGAAATATAATATAAATAGAGGCACATACATATGTAAATATGTAAATATATTTATATATGATGATGGGGAGATAGATCTATGTACATATATTTCTATGTTTAGTATTAAGGAAGCAGATAGACATCGGGCCTCTAATCAAGGACTCCCTCAACACAAGAACACTTTTTTTCTAATAATCCGGCACTCTGAGATGCTCGCCTTCCAGACACAATCACTGAAGACAAAGCAGGTGCACAAGCAAATGTAGTGAAGAAAGTTGATGGTGCCCAGCTAACAAAAGATGTGGTGTCTGGGGTCGTAAAAGCTTGAAGATAGCAAGAGGCCATCTAGCTGAGAAAAAACCAAGCCCACATGAAAGAAGCACACCAGCCTGTGTGATCATGAGGTGTCAATGAGATCAGGTATCAGGCACCAAAGACCCAGAGCAAAAAATCATAATATGAATGAGGTGGGGAGTGTGGACTGGAAGCCCAAATGCCATCTGTA
>NW_022111372.1:73476897-73483553 GCF_000313985.2 Echinops telfairi
GCATGAAAAAAAAATAATTTTTAAATTATCAAGCGTTCAGGAGGGAAGGAGGGGAGGGGAGGGAGGGGGTGAAATGAGGAGCTGATACCACGGGCTCAAGTGGAGAGAAATGCTTTGAAAACAATGATGGCAACATATATATAAGTGTACTTGAGACAAAGGATGTGTGTATGGATTGTGATAAGAGTTGTATGAACCCCACTAAAATAATCTTTTTAAAAAGTACAGCCAGAAGATCTTTAGATGGTGAAATGTCACCTATTTTGGGTATGTTATCATGAGGACCAGTCACTGGAGAAAAGCCTCATGCTTGGGAAAGTAGAGGGTTGGCAAAAAGAGAAAGGCCCTTAATGAAATGGATTTCACAATGGTCAACAATAAGCTCAAACATAGCAACAATTGTGATGGCACAGGACCAGGCTCTGCTGTACATAAAGTATCTGTGAGGGAATTGATTCAACAACACCTCACAATGGTAACAACTAGGTGACCTAGTCCATGCTTTCAACCTATTTCATCCTCTCAACTACCTTTTCGATAATAGCTAACTGTGTGGGGAGTGGGGGTGGGGCGTGTGGCGTGTCATTGTACCAATCTTACAGGTGAAGAAACTGTGGCTAAAAGAAATTAGCGCATTTCTAAGAAACAATACCAAAATTTGGGCTCTTCTTGAAACTTCTAATTCCTACTTCATTGCTCTAGTCTAATCGCTCCACCATGCTATATTTTTTGGTCTAGAGATGGGAGAGATGGGACAAATGAGAAGTGATTGCTACAGAATAAGAGGTTTAGAACAATGTTGTAAAATTGACTGTGATAATAGTTGCCTAGCTCTGTGAATATACTAAAAGTCATTAAAATGTACACTTTTGAATTGTACAAAAGTGTACACTTTACATTGGTGAATTGCATAATGTGTGAATTATGTCGGAAAAAAGGTCACAAAAATTTTTTTAATGGAAGCCTTTCCCTAACCAGCTATATCAATGAAGTCAAGGCAATGTCTGAATTTCCAATAGTCAGCATCTTCTGAAGTACAAAGTGTTTGCCTATGATCTCTTAGCAACTTTATCTCCTGTTTAAATCTACTGCTGTTGAGTTGATTCCAACTCAGTTGAATCCAAGTGTATAGGACAAAGTAGAACTGCTCTCTGTGGTTTCCAAGCCTGTGAATCTTTAAGGAAGAAGACTGTCTCATCTTTTCCCAGGAAGCAGCTTGTGGGTTCAAACCACTAACCACCAACTGGTTAACATCCCAATACTTAGGTCATTATGCCACCAAGGGTCTTAATTCTATGTAGTTGTCAAGGTATAAAATGACTGTTGATAGTAACGATGAAACAGATGCAAAATTTGTCACTCCTGTGAGTCTGGTAAATATCCACTTAAGGCAGCTGAAAGGAGGTCAAAACCATCTTCCCAAGTAAAAATAAGTATCCAAATTTTCTCTAACACTATCTCTCTCCCATTTCAAGATTCTTCCTCTACATTCTTAGCATACCCTCCTCTTCCATCACCACCACCATTACCACACTCAAGAGTAATATTACCTAAAGAATTGTGTTACTTTCCTGATTCTGGGATATCATCCCCTTAAATTGTATCATAAATTTAATGAGAGCATTCCAATAAATAAAAAAGAAATACTTTATTGAGCATATACATTGTACATGAATTGAGCATTTGAACATTTCAGAAATTTTAAAATGTGGGAGAAAATGCCTCTTAGAAACAAAGAAATTTAATCATTTTCCATAGTTGGAAAAAAAAAAAAACAGCTTTTCAGGATCACAGGAATGACAGTTCTTTAATGATGGAAATACAGGACACCACATAAAAAGAAGATCAATAATAGTTTGGTTGCTGGGTTGTAAGGGATAGATGCACAGAGCCTAACAAATTTCAAAAACGAAACAAACTTCCTGCCATCTGGATTCATACTCATCGTGACCCTGTAAGACAGAGTAGAACTACCCTTTGGAGTCTCCCGGGGCTGTTCATCGTTATGGAAGCATAAAGCCTTTTCTTTCTCCCTGGGATCAGCTGATGGGTTCAAACTGCTGACTTTGTAATTAGCTGCCCACTGCATAGCCCACTGAGCTACTAGAGCTCCCACAAGTGCCAAAGGCTATGCTATATATATTCTTTTTTTTTTCTTTCTTTCTTTCTAGACTGACCGTTCATCTGCATTTTCTAGGGGTAACCAAGGACATGGGAAAAGGCTGGCTTTAGTTGGGCCCGCTGAAATCTGTCCATTCTCAAAAGGAGGTCTGCTCTGGAGAGCAGCCCTGGGAGATGCTCGTGGCTGCTGGACTTGACGGCTGCTGCCAGTGTGCTGCACAGCTTTCAACAAAGAGTCAGTCATTGGACCACCCAAGCTCTGGAGAACTGTGAAGCCTATTTTCTGTGACTATGAATTGTCCATAAGGCAAACAAACTTCAGGAGACAAAAAGAACAAAAACAAATCCTGCTGATAAGTAAGTGCAGTTGTTCTATATTCGTGGCCAGTCTGTTGCAATGCTGACTTGGATTGGAAGCCATGAGGGAACCCCAGTATTTCTGCCTCTAGCTCAATCGAGATTGGATTTGCTCAGTTAGCGTCCCGTGATTTCCTTCTGACTAAAGGAGGAAGTTGGGGTTTTAAGCAATCTCTCTTGGTCTGCGTTTACCGACAGCTGGATTTCGTGAATTCTAGATGACCTACTACGCTTCATCTCCACCAATCTAACCTCATAGGATGGGAGCCTACCTGATGTCCAAAGCCATCCATAGAGTCACTTGGCAGATATCTTCTCGTGACAAAAGAAACACAAGATTCCAACAAAGGATGGTACTGTGGTGCTGTTGATTATGCCCTTGCAGAAACCAAACTCACTACGCAATGTATGCAATGTACCGCTTAGGTTCCTATAATGATGATATCTTAAAGACACAAAGACGTTCGAGTGGTTGCAAGTTTTCACAATTTACGATTTTGCTATACCAGCTGTGTTCAGTTATTTTTACTCTCTCATTGGTTCACCCCATACCTACTCGGTGTACAACACAGCAAAACATTGCACAGTCCTGTCATCTCCACAAGTATTGTCATGTTTGAGCCTATGCACTGCATCTCCTTGATGGTCTCAATAATGTAGAAAGATATTTCTTTAGAGGGAAATACTTGAAGACAGAGACTGCTGTTGGAACGTAAGCTGCAGAGTGACTTGTACAGAGATTTGGTGTCAGAAGGAGGCATAATGTTTAAATTAACTTGTCATCTAGGAATTGAAAATAATTTTAAACTGAGAGTTTAAGGGCTGGTTTCCAGAAAGTCAATTCCAAGTCATACAGAGGATAATATTATTTTGTTTTATAAATACTACATATTGCATTCTGGAACCCCCTAGGAAAATATATTCTAGATGGACAGTAATACTCTGTTTGAGAAAAAATTATAAACCACATACATTTTTTAAAATTATACTTGTAATTACTGGTACATAGCAAGATTACACTAAAGAAGCAACTTATTTATTTGATCAAGATGGGTAGTTGATAAAATGATTTTTTGAAAGTCAGTTAATCATAAATAACTAGAAGTAATGGTACTTAAATAACTCAACAAGTTCAAATGTTGCCAACAAAATCATAATCATCTAAACTGAGTCCAAGTTATGAATGCCAAATATGAAATTTTCAATACATTTAAAAATCAACAACACGGAGTCCTGGTATTACAATGGTTAACCACCCAGTTGCCAATAGGATGGTCTGTGGTTCAAACCCTGCAGCTGATCCACAGCAGGTTTACTTTCTTTTCTTCTTTCTTTTTTGCATAAACCAAACTTACATTGCAATGTACACAATTGGCAGCTTAGGTTTCTATAAATAATGATGATATGTTAGACACTCATGAAGAAATTCCAGTGGTTGTAGGGTTTTGCAATTTTGATGTCTACAATTTTGCTATATCAACCTGTTATTTTTTCATTCTCTAAATTAAACAGCTTTGTACCGATTTTTAGGAACTCGCCTTTATTGAGCCTTTACAAAGCACTCAACTCAAACCTTACATATATGCTAACTTTCCTTCCTCCCTTCTTTCTACGAGTGTCGCTTGCTGGGCTCCTGTAGCAGCAGATGTACATGATCCCTTGACGTTCCAGGAAACAGCAGGCAGGGCGCTATCATAGGATGGGAACCAGCAGAGAGCTTGGAAACAGAAGACCGTGCGAGCACTTGCTCCATCTTTTTCTAGTGGTGTAACTTTGCACAATTCAGTTCACCTTTCTGGAACTCAGTTCCCTCTGAAGATCCAGTTCAGGGAGAGCTGCTGGTCTGACCCGCCCACGTGGGAACAAACCAAGAGGGGAGTGCAACAGACCAATTATGGGAACAAAGCCACGAAGTCCCTGAGGAAGCTTGATTGTAGACTTCTGACTAAGCGGCAGTGCTTGGCACCACATCTGAACTGGTCGGGGGATATTCACTAGGGGTACACACTGAAAATGTGCAACGGGTTGGGGGTGAGGAGCTAGACCACTCCATCCTTGACTGCAGGAAGAGCAATGGGGTCTTGTAGCAGGCACACCCCTCCAACACGAACGCTGAGGTCTGTAAGTATGGGTGTTATTACGTAAGTGGGTTCTGGGTTCTGGGTCTCTGAAAGAAAAGGGGATTGGACCGATGGATAATAACAGGTCCTGCTCGCTATTTAACAGAGAGATATTCATCTACTCTGGGTCAGGACAACAG
Source organism: Echinops telfairi (assembly GCF_000313985.2). NCBI lineage: Eukaryota > Metazoa > Chordata > Mammalia > Afrosoricida > Tenrecidae > Echinops > Echinops telfairi. Next base: position 73,481,636 of record NW_022111372.1, read on the forward strand.
TTAGACTTGGAACTATTTGTATGGTATCTCTCTCTCTCTTTTTTTTAAGATAGTCAGGATAAGCAATCCCAAGGAGACAGCAAGCGGACCCATGTGTGTTGCGGGAAGGGTGGGGGAGTGTAGAGGAGGAAGAAGGGGAAGGGGAGCAAGGAGCGAATAATGACAGGGACAGGGGAATAGCAAGGGATCTAAAATTGACAGTCAGGAGGCTATAACTCTGCTGGTCATATTTGATCAATTGAAATGTATCTGAGAGGAATTCCTAAGAGGTGACCGATGGGTAAACATGATAGTGGGGAGGGGGAAAGGAAAGAAAAAAGTAAAAATTATATATATGAATAAACACATATGTAAATATATAAATAGGTGCATGTGTGTGTGTGTGTGTGTGTGTGTGTGTGTGTGTAAATACCATAAGGAAGCAGATGGACTTTTGGCCTCTACTTAAATCTTGCCTCAGTACAAGAACAGTTTGTTTGAACAATGTGGCCTTGTATGGTTTGTTCTAATAATGTGGCATTGTATGATACCTTCCTGACATGATCGCCAAAGACAAAGTTGGTGCATAAGCAAATATTGTGAAGAAAGCTGATGGTACCTGGCTATTAAAATAAATAGGTCTGGGTTCTTAAAAGCTTGAAGTTAAACAAGTGGTCAACTAGCAGGGAAACAACAAAGCCCACACGGAAGAAGCACACCAACCTGTGTGATCATGAGGTGTCCATGGGAATAGATATCAGAAATTCAAAAACAGTCAGCCAAATTGACGTGAAGGAGTGTAAATAAAGTGGAGACTCAAAACCCACCTGTAAGATAATTGGACATCCTCACAGCAGGACCACAGGGAGAGGTAATAGATCCAGGTATAGTATAGTCCTGATGAAGCACATAAATATACTCTAGTTCTTTAATATTTCCTCCCCTTACTATTATGGTCTTAGTTTTACCTCATTAATCTTGTGAGACCTATATATGTTCATCTGTGTAATTAAGGTCATTCAATGTATGAAATCCAAGATAGATAAACCATTCAGAAATAATAATGGGAGTAATGATTCCCTGAGGGTTTGGGAAGGAGAGGATGGGGGAGGGGAACTGATAGCAATGATGACTATATAACCCCACTTGAAGGCGATGAATAACAGAATTAAGTGAACAGGATACATTGGTGTAAAATATGGCCAATAATAATAATAATGTTAATAACAATAATATAAATATGATGTAATAATAAGGGTTCCTGAGAGATAGAGGAGGACAGGGAGGGGATATAGGGGAGCTGATATCAAAGAGTTCAAGAAGAAAGAAAATGTTTTTAAAATGATGGTGGCAGAAATTGTATAATTATGCTTGATCTAATTGAATTATGGATTGTCATAATGTCTGTAAGCTCCCAATAAAATGATTTAAATATATATATATACACATATATATGTATACATACATATATGTATATAGTCCACCCTCAGGAACTTTCACACTATGATCAGAAGAGGTTTTGCACCACACTCCTGGTAAACAAAGGCTCTGTCCTAGCAGAGACGTGTACGACCTCAGAGCCCCACACTTACACACACTCCTTCATACAAACCCATTCTACACTGTCTATTCTACATTTCAGGCTTCTGAGTAAAATAGTATTTGTTTCCAGGCTTTTTAAAAGAAAAAGGAAATTGCTGGGATAGATGACATTTGAGTTGAGGCCAGCTCTAATCTCTTCTGATTCTCCGTTCATTCTGCTATTTATGCAGAAGGCACTCCGAAAATGAGTTGTTAATGGTGGGTGCCTCAATTGTCAAGAGCTGCAGGAATTAAATCTCCCTTTACAGGCAAGATCCCTCACAACTCTGCACATTTAAGATTTAAATTTTAAAGGCTTTAAGATTTAAAGGCTTGAAGATAAACAAGCGACCATCTA
>NW_022111372.1:73484265-73499456 GCF_000313985.2 Echinops telfairi
CAAAAAAAGATGTAAAATGAGTCCAGCCTAATTAGCAAAGAAATAACAAAAAATTTCAAACATCTGACCAGCTAACTTTTCCATTGCCTCCATATTGTATTCCCATTTTTATATTTCACCACTGAATTTTTTAAAAATGTATTTGACAAATCATTTCTCGGTTTGGGCCAAGCTAGCATCAGAAGCAGGGACTTGGTCAGACATGGCCTTGATAGTGTGTCAGTCCATTTCCCATCTCCTTTTTCTCTTTGACGCATAAGCTGAATCCAACTATGTTTTCTCCCCGCTTAAAAGAGAGAGAGAGAGAAGCAACGAGCGAGAAAAGCAGGAGGCCAAAGGCACAGCCGTGTGGGAGGCTAGGGAACAGCTTGACGAAGATCACCAGAAGAGGGACGCTTGCAGAAAGTTCGGAAGCCTTGTAAGAAATTGCCCTGTATTAATCTAAAGAGGACTGAAATATCTAACTAGTTTTCAAATGTGAACAGGTACACACACACACAGCACTCTAATATGCTTTAGCTTCAAATGCTGAACATGATAAACATGTTCCGTTACTGGTGTTCACAGGTTCCAGGCTTGAGTAGATTCCATTCCTTAGGGGCAGAAGACACATGCAACACAACTCAAGCTCCGGAAGTCTGGGTAGTTTCAGACATAAAAAAAAAAATCCATCATTCACAGCCATTGAGTTGATTCTGACTCTCGGTGACCCTCTGGGACAAGGTAGAATTTCCTCTGGGTTTCTGGGACTGTGGGAGTAAAAACCCTCCTCTTTCTCCCAAAAAAACAGCTAGTAGTTTTGAACTGCTAACTTCATAGTTAGCAGCCCAACATGTAACCACTACACCACCAGAGCTTCTGAAGAAAGAAAGAAAAATTCCCATAAGAATAATTAATTTTTTAAAAAAATAATTAATTTCATTCCAGCAAAAAAAGGGGTGTGTGGTAAGACTAATTTCAATTAAGCCCATACTTTGGACAAAACTCGTGGAAATGCTCAGTCTGATTGGTGAATTTTGCAGAAAGACTTAAACCAGCATTTTCAGAGTATCTAAACATCACATATAGAAAATAGGCACCTTCACAGTGTAGAGTTTTAACAGGCTGGCAAGTCCCTGGTGTTACTTTTCAAGCTCATATTTTATTAAGACAATCTTTAAGTTTGAAAGTTTTCTCATTTATATTCTTTCTCACTCAGCTAATATTACTGTCTTAAAAGAATGACCATCACCGCTCTGACATAGAGAATTAGAAAAATCATGGGAGGGTCATCCAAAATTTCACTAAGGTCCCTCAAAAAAAAGCTGCCTTTGAGTAAATGCTGAGTAAGGAGACCTCACGCATGTCAGAGTAGAGCCCTGACCCGTAGAGTCTTCAATGACTGAACTCCCAATACTTTCTTTTGTGATGTTTCAGGTTGGACTTGAACCACCAACCTTTTCATTAGCATCTGAGCATGTGAACTGTTTGTACCTCCAGATAGGGACTCCATATAGGCCCTGAGAGATGGTAAACCATGGTTTGAAAGCAAGGACCTAATGCAGGGAAATATGCAGAAATTCACCTCACAGTGTAGCATCTGGGTTTGACATAAAGTAGCAGAGGGTTCCCACCCCAGCTCTGCGGCTCACTAACTGAAATTTGGCAAGTTCCGAGATCCTTGTGGAGACTTGTTGTTCATCTGCAAAGAGAGGATTGTATTAAAGTCTGTTTCACAGGGCTCTGTAATTCAAAGAAGCATATAAAGCATTTACCATAATGCTCGATGGCATAGGGGGTTATGAGTTGGATTGCTAATTGGAAGGTCAGTAGTTTGAATCCAGCAGCCACTCCGAGGGAGAAAGATGAGGCTTTCTACTCCCATAAAGATTTGCAGCCTCAAAAAGCCACACAGGCGGTTCTAGTCTGTCCCACAGGGTCACTATGAGATGGGAATCAACTTGATGACAGCAAGACTTTCTGTTTTGTTTTGTTTTGTTTTGTTTTCATAATGCCTGGGTTTAGTTCATTGCTGTTGGAAGATCGCTGTCTATGGCCTTTGCAGGATGGATTTGGTGTTAATGGCATCAAAAGGGTCCTCCAGGTAGAGAAATCCCCCGGAGTAAATTTCCATAACCAATGCTTTTGTGTTCCACATCAGTACAAGAACTTAGGTTATTAATCCAGCTACCAAGTCATCACGCAGGCACCCCATGCTGTAACCCTAAACCAGGGTCACCATAGACTTTGTAGCACTTCAGAGCTCCCCAGTACCTTTCACGGTCTTTATCCTTACCCATACCCATTTTAATGAAAGAACCACATGGATCTGAGCTGTTTCAGGAATAAGGGTACAATTAGACATTTATTATTTTCTCCCTTTCAGCTCGTCGCTGTATAGAGAGGGGTGAAGAAACAGAGCCCAGCAGCTAGGAGAAGAGAGAACGCTAGAGCAAGCCCTTGGCTGCTTTTAATTTGAGGCATTTCAGTGTGGTTGTTTCTCAGTCAGTGAGGGGTAATGGTGCAATCCAGTTTTGCCGAGATGAATTTCCCATGACAAACGATATTGGCTCATCGTTTGTGGTCGTGATTGAGCACCAGTCTTTTTCTTCCTCCAAAGCTTGTGTAGGACAGCATAGAGCTCTTATGTTCCCTGAGACATTTGTTTCCAATTTTGCAAACACTGTGAATGTGGTTATTTTTGTAGCTCTGTTAGGAAAGTGCATGGCATTTGATTTTTCTTGTTGGAGTCAATTATAAATCATTAGGGTTCCAAAGCCCACAACAAAGTCCTTGGACCTTGGAACTCAATCACTGGTGATTTGCAAGGGTCCTACCACACCACCACCCCCTGCCTCTGCTAAAACTCTCCCATTCTCATTAGGCAGAGGGAGGGAGGAGGAGGGGGTGTTATTTTAAGATGTTTTTGTTGGCTTCTAAATCTGCAGCTTTGGTTCCAAGGTCTTTTTTTTCCCAGAGTAAGATAAACTCCTTTGGGTTGTAAATCATGAGACTTTTGCATCGCTTGACAGGGTCCATGTTTAGAAGTCATTCCAATCGCCTCTCGGATGACTTAGGAAGTGGAGAGAAAGTTGCCCACACGCATCATGAAAAGCACCCTTTCAGCAGCACTGGGTCAATGCCCAGATCTGTTGCTTTGGGATTTTAAGCCCTTTCGTTTCCTGCCCCCTCCCCACTTCCACTCTTGTTTTATAGAAGACAATGTGATTATGTGCTCAGTGACTTCAGGGCAAGCTTTTGACAAAATGATGAAGCCAAAAGATGGGGGTGCCACAGATGAGGCGTCCTTTCTCGCCCTTTGAATTGAGTATGCTTCCTGAACGCTGCCAAGCACCCACATCCTTGGGCTGCCCAAAGCACTCTGCTATAACCACAAAAAGAGCCTCGCTCTCCACGGCAGCACCCATAGTACCAGGCTTTTTCCCCATGAAAAACCTTTATCCTGAATGCCACCTCCCCTTAGAGTTTTGTTTCCTTCGAGAGAGTAAATGAATGCATTCAAACACACACACACAAACACATGCACGCCTAACTGGATAAATGAGGTGATTGGTTTTCCACTAAAGAAATTTTTAAATTTTTTTTTAATTTTTTTAAAAAAACCAAAAAGCACTTCTACACCTTTCCATTCAAGCCTTCTTTAGTTGAACTGAGAGAAGGTGGCTAAGCCTCCATCTTGCTCTGCTTTCTGTTCCTGAACTTATGTTCTCCAGAAAAATAGAAACAGCAGGATATACAAGTACATACAACCAAAGAAAAAGGGAGTGAATTTTAAAAATTGGCTGATGTGATTGTGAGGACGGGAAAGTCCCCATCACTTGGCTGGATAAATGGAAACTCTTACAGGGAGAATGAGAAAGCCCCTCGACAAGACGGGGTGGCACAGTGGCTGCAGTGATGGGCGCACCATGAGAACAAGTGCGAGCCCGGCACAGAACGGACAGTGTTCGTTCTACTGTGCACAGGCTTTCTGTGGGTCTGAAGGGACCCAACAGTGCCTGACAACAGCAGGGTCATCTGTTTCTTGAAGGAACAATTATTTTCTCAGAAATCTCAATTTTGCTCTAAATGTCTTCAACTGATTAGATGAGGCCTGCTCACATTATTGAAGGCAATCTCCTTTACTTGGAAGTCAACCAATTATATTGCAACAATAACAACAACCAAAAAAATATAAGGTGGTTGGTGTTAGGGGGTGGGGGGTGGGCGGGCAGCATTCAGATGCTGATACTAATAAAACATAGCCAATTATTCATGAGATTAGCTCTCTTAGTTTGGGACATAGGGGCTCATGGGACAATGTAGTCAATAGGTACAGTATAGTGCTTAAAGTCTATGGTCTACCTCCCAACATGATGAGTAGTGTCTGGGGACTTAAACAGTTACAAGAAGCCACCTAAGACACAATAATGAAGATATAACTATTGGTCTTTATTGTCTGCTGCAAAAGAGAAAGCATTGTAGCCAGGATTAGAGAGGATACTGGATTACAGAACTAATCACGAACCACGGCCTCAACCTTGAGGTTCAGTTAGCAATCGACCAGATTTTGCCCAGTGAGCGTTATGGAGAGAAGCCCTGGAGATGCAGTAATTGCTGAGGTCTGCCGTTCAAATCCACCAGCTACCTGAGGGAGAAAGAGGCTAGTGGCTTTCTCAAAAGGAAACCATGAGAACAAGTGTAGGGACATGATCCCCGGAAGCACTATGAAGAAGTAAGGGAGGAAGTAGACAAGGAATAAAGAAAAGTCAGTAATGAATGTCTTAAGATGCAGGTTACTGGTAAGGACAACCGGGGCCTTTAAGCCACCAGAGATCCTCTGAGAAGCTGTGTAAACACACCTCAGGACTGTCCCACTGAGGGAAAAAGAAGCTGAGTTGCATGTTCTCCAGCTCCTGTCCCATTTCAGTAGAAAACCAGTAAGGAAGGTTAAGTTCTGGCCCTGCCCATTTTGACCCACATCAGCTCTGCTTCCAGAGAACCCAGGCAGACCCCCAGAATAGCCCTCGGCCAGGAAGATGGCTTTCTTAGTTCACTAGAGCTGCCATCACAAAAAATGACAAAGGGGCCTATTTTCAAAGACAGAAATTTATCTTCTTCCAATTCTGGAAGCTATAAGTTTGAATTCAGGGTGTCAGCAGAGCTACATGCTCTCTGTCTGTTATCTCTGTCTGTGATCCTTCCTGTCGCTCAGCTTCTGTAGACGCACCTCTACAGACACTACAAAGAGCAAATACAAAAGACACACCTTGGTTCTCCTTGGCTAGTACACAGATTCTTGCATACTGTCTTCTCCCTGTGTGTGTCTCTCCTTTATAAAACACCACTTAAAGGGGATTCAAACTGGGACTTATTTAGGAGCCCTGATATCATAGTGGGTTACACCCGGACCACCAAACATAGTGCAAAGGTCAGCACTCTGGAACTAGCAGGTGCTCCAAGCGAGAAAGATGAAGCTGTCTACTCCCATAAAGAGTGACAGTCTTGGTAACCCACAGGGATGTTCTACTCGGTCCACCAGGGTCACCATGAGTCAGAATTGACTTGCGGACAGTGAGTTGAGTACTCGGATATTACTTCATTTAGCTTAAAACTGATAGGATCTGCAAGGTGAGTTTTATTTCCCAAATGAGACCACAGTCACCAGTGCATATCTTTTTGAGGGAAACTATTCAGTGCATGATGGGAGCTATCTGCTGGTGATCCCCCTGGCAGGTTGAGGGAAGGTGTGCAGGCTCCAACAGCACCTGTTGAGGGAACAAAGAAAGGTTTTAAAAGTATCCACTACTCCCTAAGCAGAGTTATCTCCTAGTAAGCATGTTAAACCCTTTGAAAAGTTGGACCTGGGATTTTAGCAAAAAACAACAACCTCTTGAAGCCTGATAGGAGTCTACCACTTTCCTCTAAATGTTAACCTTATTGCAATGAATGTACAAGTGCGCTTTACACAATTGATGTATGTATGGAATGTGATAAGAGTTGTATGAGCCCCTAATAAAATGATTTAAAAAATAAAAAATAAAAAGAATAAATGTTGACCTTAATTCTTCAGATAAAGCTCATACTTCAGGTCTTGGCTTTTTTTTTTTTAAGTTGGGGCCAGGAGGAGCAGGGGCACAGGGAGACTCTCCCTGAACTGATCTCATGTCTTCCCTTTAGTAACACTCGTGATGCTGATAAACATGTGGACACAGGGTCTGTGCTCCCGCCAGGCTGTGTGTGTGCTCCGAGCACGGGAACATGTCTGCCTTACTCACGTGCATGCTGCCAGCCCCAAGCACAGCGGTGCGGTCTGTGCTGTTGATGCCCATATTTAATGTAACTTGATCGTGGGTCCTGTTGAGCTTAACATCAAGGGATTGAGTTAGGCCTCCTGGCTTCTTCTTGTTTTTGTCTGTTGTTACTTGATTAACCAGGGCTTTTTGTTTTTTATGTTTTGTTTTTGCTGCAGATGGTAGGTGATGCTGTCTTCCTCAAAGCAGATTAAGTCCATAAAATCAGGTGAGAGGATCCCATCAAATTTCTTTAAAGAGAATTTGCTAAACCTTCCTCCCTCTAACCTGCTGACTGTCAGGACTCATTTATAAAGCACAGAGCATACACCTATAAAGGGGTTAATTGGGTTTCCTCTTAAAGAGTAAACTCTATGATGTTATCATTGCCTGTACCGGAAGCCTCTTCTTGGGATTTTATTTTCTTGGAGCTTGCATAGCAGCAGGCAACAGCCACGGGGGCGGGGGCAGGGAGACTGACAGATGAGCTGCCCCAGTCACACCATGGAGAGCAGAAGAGCAGCTGATATAGCGAGTAACACTTAAGGGTCCATCGCTCAATTCTCTGCCGATGTGTTTTTGGTCAAGACAAGCAGTAAGAACTCACTCACACTAAGTCATGTAAAGGTTGGGAGTGATTATTAGTAAGTATAAAGAAATGCCTCACGGGAAATCAGAGAATTTAAGCAACCAAAACTCTAAAAAGACATAGAACAAGGTCTCTCTCTCTCTCTCTCTCTCTCTCTCATGTGTGTATTCCTCTCTCTTACAACCAGCCTCTTTGTGATTTCTTTTTTAACAAAATCAGTATGTGGTCTTCTCTTCATATTAGACTTTACATTCTAGTTCTTTGTTTTGCGATTCCATTTCCCCAGCAAAGGAATCCAACTAGCCCCGCTTGTTTCATTTGGAGCAGAGTGCAATAACAACTCATGGGTTATTGACAAGCCCAAGTGGTTGTTACATGCAGTTGAATCGGTTCCAACTCATAAAGGCCCTATTGACCACAGAACAAAACACCACCAGTCCTGCACTGTGGGGGGAAGGCCAGCCCCCCACAACTAATCATGGGCTCAGTAAGCATAATTGTACAGTTGAGATATATAAAGATTATAATAAAGTCGTAGAGCATGAGAGAGATAGACGAGAGATTGAAATAATTGAGTCAAACACATTTCATAGTAGCATGCTCAGGGAGTGGGCCCTACCTATGGTGGGCCCAGACAGTTGTCTGGCAACTGACTGCCTTCAGGAAGGGTGTTTCTAAGCATCTGACCTCCCACCATATGCTGGCAAATGGCCCCTAATGTTTGGCATATCTTTTGGGGAGACAAAGGTGGGGGAAAGTCTCTTTATAATTCCACACTGCACCATGCTTACAATAGTTGTTAGTTTGAAACCATTGCTGCAGCCACTGTGCCAATCCATTTCATGAAGGGTCTTGCTCTTTTGGGGTACCCTTCTACTTTACCAATTATGATGTCCCTGTCCAGGGACTGGTCTTTCTTGATAACATATCTAAAGGATTTGAGATGAAGTCTTTCCACTTCACTTCTAAGGAGCATTCTGGTTAGATTTCTCCCAAGGCAAGCCCAAAGAAGGCTCAACACAGCTAGAAACTCTGGTACATACAGTGTGGTGGGAATGAGAATGAGAGGACAGAGTTCCAAACTAATACCATTGAGTCCATTTGAATTCCTAAAATCCTATAGAACAAAGCAGAACTGTTCCACCAGCTCACTGAGACCGAATGTACATGTTTATGTGATGATGTTGTTAGATGCCATCGAGTTGGTTCCAACCCATAGCAACCCTATGCACATCAGAACGAAACACTGCCCAGTCCTACACCATCTTCACAACTGTTCCTATCCTTGCATCCTCTGTGCCAATCCAGTGCAACTGGGGCGTTCCTCTTTCTTGCTGCCCCTCTACTTTATCAAGCACGATGTCCTTCTCTAAGAACTGGCCTTTCCCCAAAATATGTCTGAAATATGGAAGATGAAGTCTCACCATCCTTGCCTTTAAGGAGCACTCTGGCTATCCTTCTGAGATTAGATTTGTTTGTCCCTTTGGCAATGCATGGCACTTTCAATATTCTCCATCAACACCATAATTTCAAAACATCAATTCTTTTTCAGTCTTCTTTATTCAATGTCCAACTTTCACATGCATATGAGGTAATTGAAAATGTCATTGCTTGAGTCAGATGCATCTTAGTCCTGTTTATGTGTACTACGTATATATTACTACATATAAATATTACATATATATATACATATACATATAATACACCATATAGAAGTTATAGTTACAGATATTACCTAGACAAATCAATAAAACAAGATTGCTTTATTGAGTCTAAAACTGGGGCCATAATCTCATGGAAAAGTTTGCATAACATACTTCATAAAGATAATGTTCTAAAACTAACCGAGCACAATGAAAGAGGCATACACCAGAGGACAACTTAGATGACTGGGACATACCTAAATTACATCACTTATACACATCAAAAGACTTTATCAGGAGAGTAAACCAAGGGCCCACCAGACTGGGGGGGGGGGATTTTACCAACACATCAAACAAGGGCCTAATTACCAAAATATACAAAACTCTACAACAGCTCAATAAGAAAATAACAAATGACCCAAGGAAGAAGTGGGAAAAGACATACAGACAGTTCATCAAAAATTACATACAAATAGCTAAAAGGGGGGGGATGCTTATGGTAACTAGTCATCAGGAGATGGGAATTAAAACCACAATGAGACACCACCTTACACCCACAATTCTAGCACAATTTTTTTTTTAATGACAAATGCTGGAGAAGTAATGGGGAGAATGGAACTCATATACACTGTTGGTGGGCTCATACATACATACAACCATTGTGGAAAATGATATGGCAATACTTAAAGTAACTGGGAATTGAAATCCCAGACAATCCAGCAATACCACTATTAGGCATAGACCCCAAAGAAATAAGAGACTCAACATGAGTAGATGTATGCTTTCCCATGTTTCTAGCAGCACAGTTCACAATAGCAAGAAATTGGAAGCAGCCCAAATGCCCAACAGTGGAAGAATGGATAAAGAAACTATGGTACATACACACAATGGAATACTACACCTCCCTAAAAAGCAGTGATGAAAGCATGAAACACCATATGAAATGGAAGGACCTGAAAACCATTATGCTGAGTGAAGTCAGTCAATCACAAAAGGACGGATATTGTATGAGACCACTACTACAAGGAGAAACACCAATTAAATAAATCTTAGAGACCATTTCCCAAACGAAGGTGTAGAAAGTCTACCTAGTGGCCATGAAGCATGCATCACCTCCCTTATGTGCACTTCATAAAAACCACCTCAAAAGCGGAGATCTCACATTGTCTGGGGTCACCCATTCAAGGATGGAGAAAAGGGAAATGACCACCTACTTGATGCTAACAACACTGAGACAAGGCTGTGACAGATCAACAGACCCTCCACAGGAATGAGAGGAGAACCTGACTGGAAAATCGAGAAAAGGCCACGGAAGGGGAGCAGCTACATTTCAGAGGAGGTACTTATATTTGTCTTAGTGGGTCCAGTGGGTAAATGGTGAGGGAGCAACCTCACATTGGAAAGGGACGCTAAACAATAATTGTAGGGAACCTAAGGGGAGACTAAAACTGGTTCTATAATCCTGGGCAGACACTTTGAATAAGTTTCTAACCAACCCTCATTCAGCCACGCCATGGACTGAGCCCTATGATGACCTTAGACACTGGACTTACAAGGAACATGGCATCCCCCCAGGGCCACACGAGAAGGACTCAATGTGGAAGCCTGGTGAAAAGAATTAGGCTCTATTTCAAAACTACCTGCAGTTCTTGGACTGAAACTGATGGGAGTGGAAGCAAATGATGGCCATCCCAAGACAATGGAAATGGGGGTTGTTGGACCTTGAGTGGGACCCTTCATTTAGTAGGCTTCCAATGAATGGGGACCCAAAACCAACATATATTTAATATCTCAATGAACCTCTTGCACAAATATGGCAGGTAGTAATCATATAGGCAAGGATCTGCCCTTGTAAGAAATGTTACAGTAAATTTTCTCCTATCACCAACTTCCATGCTCAATGTAAACAGAGTTCAATCAATTAAGAAATCAATCTGTACAAAGCAATAACGCATGGATTGCAGCTTGCAGTTGGGCTATATTCACATAAACGCTTCATATCAACAGTATTCTATGGAATAAGGAGCCAACAAACTCAAAGATAGGGAACAACTAGAGATCTAATTAATGATGAGGAGAATGTATAATGCCAGGTGGGGCTTGGTCAAGAGCAATGTATCTGAGAGGAAACACTGAGAGCCAAATGGAGTGAGCATGAGAGTGGGATAGGAGGAAGGTGAAAGGAAATAGTGAAAGAAATAGGAGACAAAAGCTATTTATAGAGGAATGGCTGTGGGTGTGTATATATGTAAATATATTAATTTGTAATGAAAGGGATAGAGGCCATTGTACATATATTTATATGAAAAGTACTGTATTAAGAAAACTGATGGACTTTGGGCCTCTACTCAAGGCCTGCCTTAACACAGGAACACTTTTTTCTGGTGACCTGGCACTCTTTAATACCTACCTGACAGGATTGCTGAAGACAAAATGGGTGCATAAGCAAATGTGGTAAAGAGGGCAGAGGGTGCCCAGCTATCAAAAGATATAGCATCTAGGGTCTTAAAGGATTGAAGTTAAACAAGTTGCCATCTAGCAAGGAAACAAATAAGCCCACATGGAAGAAGCACACCAGCCTGTATGATCATGAGGTGCCCATGGGATCAGGCATCAAAGTAACAAAAGATCCAAAACAAACAATTATATTGATGCAAAAGAGGGGGGTTGGAGTGGAGTCTCAAAGTTCATCTGTAAATAATTGGATATCCCCCAACAGAAGTGGTATAAGGAAAGGATAATTCAGCCAAAGTATAGTACAGCACTGATGAATCACACATCATTCCTCTAGTTCCTGAATACTTCCTCCTCTCCACCACCATGACCCAGTTCTAATTTACAAATCTGTCTAGATCGGATGGAGAACACACATTGGTACAGATAAGAGCTCTCAACATATTGAATTCAGGAAAGAGAAACCCTCAGGAACAATACTGGGAGCAGCAATATCATGAGGGTAGCGGTATGGTCAGGAAGGGGAAAGGGTGAGAAAAGGGGAACCCACCACAAGATTGGATATATAAACACCCCCCACACCACAAAGGGGACAAATAACGGAAATGTGGGTGAAGGGAGACAATATACAGTGTAAGATACAAAATAACAATATATAATTGATCAAGGATACATGAAGATGGAAGGGTGGAGAAGGGAAAGGGGGGGGAAAGGAGCTTACACCAAAAAAAGGCCCAAGTAGAAAATGTTTTGGAAATGATGGCAACATGTGTACGAATATGCTTGATACAATTGATGTATGGAATGTTATAAGAGCTGTAAGAGCCTCCAATAAAATGATTTTTTAATTATATGCCATTGGATAAATTATGTTAGAATGCAATCACCTTATACCCCAGGGGAATGATTGACAATGCCTTTCTTTTTTGTTTGTTGAGCTGTGTTTGGGAGAGAGGGCTGTTTGTTTGGTTTTGATTTTGTTCATTTGCTTTTATTTTTGGTTGTTTTAGGTTGATGTTCGTGTTGGTTTTTGTGTTTGCATAATATTACTGCCAAAGGAAACCAGAGTCATTGGCTTCCTTCCGCTTCATTTTGATTTCGTTTTTTGTGGTTTACAGGTTTCCCAGCACAGAAGGAGTGGATGCATAGACACAATCACTGATGTAATTGTTTATTGGGGGTGGGGTGGGGTATGGTGAGGGGAATTGATGAGTAAACAATGAATTCAAGACAGGGAGAGAGCACTAGAACTGAGTGTGACAATGTATATGCAACTTTTTTTTAATGACCTAACTATGGAAGTGTATATGTGAATTTTATATCAAGAAAACTACTGGGGGGAAAAAAAAGAAACCAAAGTTAACCTCTGGTTACCATGGGTGAAGGAGGAAGAGTTTTTGCTTAGACAGCATTGCATTTATATTATGATGGTGGGATAATTATATCAATAATGGGATAATGGGATAATGATATAGTGGGGCAATTATATCAATAATGGTTGCACAGCACGTAGAGTATAATCAATGGCACTGAATTATACATGTCGAAGTTGTTGAACTGGAGAAAGTTTTGTTGTGTGTATTTTTGCCACAATTTAATAAATAACAATTGCATGAATAATAATAAATATAAGGAAGAAGAAAATGTTCTAAAATTGATTGTCATAATAATTGTACAACTCTTATTGATATAATTGAACTATTGAATTATATGATATGTGGAAGTAAGGCCAATAAAATTTTTTTAAGTGAACACAAATTGTCAAAACTCCCAATAAAATAAATAAATACAAGGGGAAAAAGATAATGTTCTACGGTCTCATTTGGCGAATAGAGTCTGGGGTCTTCACAGCTTGCAAGTGACCATTCTAAGGTATAACTTTTTCTCTCTACTCATCTGGGAATAAAAGAGAATGAAAGGTGTCAAGACTCAAAGAAGAATCTAGCCCTTAGGACTAAAGGCCTGAGACCAGAAGAATTAGAACTACCCCATTGTTCTGACCAGGGACACAACAGAAGCTTCTGGGTAAAAGGGGAGAAAGGTATAGAATAAAAGTTGAATGAGGGGCAGTGCAGAGTAGAAACCAAAAGTGCATCTGTAGGCAACTGGACATCCCCGTACAGAAGGGTCGCAAGGAGGAGACAAGCCAGTCAGGATGCAGTGTAGCAATGATGAAACATACAACTTTCCTCTAGTTCTTTAATGCTTCCTTACCCAATCCCCACCCCCACTATCATGATCCCAATTCTACCTTACAAATCCGGCTAGACTAGAGGATGTACACTGGAAAGACAGGGAATCCAGGACAGATGAACCCCTCAGGACCAATAATGAGAGTGGCGATACCAGGAGGGGAAGGGGACGGTGGGGTAGAAAGGGGGAACCGACCACAAGGATCTACATATAAACCCCTGCCTGGGTGGCGGACAACAGAAAAGCAGGTGAGGGGAGACGTTGGACAGTGTAAGACATAACAAAATAATAATAATTTATAAATTATCAAGGGTTCGTGAGGGGGTGTGGCAGAGGGAGGGGAAAAATGAGGAGCTGATACCAAGGGCTCAAGTAGAAAGAAAATGTTTTGAGAATAATGATGGCAACAAGTATACAAATGTGCTTGTCACAATGGATGTTGTATGGATGGATTGTGATAAGATTTGTACGAGCCCCCAATAAAATGATTTTTAAAAGAAAAAAAACGTTCATCTCCTTTAAAAAGCCAGACTTTAGGGACTGATAGAGATTAGAGGAAATGCAGAGATGATTGCCCTTTGAACTTGGTAATGAAGTCACTTACGGTGGTCACTTTTCATCCAAATAAGATACTGGCTTATAAAATAAGCACAACCACTCATGAACACTGAGCCCCCTTAATTAATCAACTAGATAATTAGAAAGTTTTGTTCTGTTGTATATAGCACTGCTATGAGTCAGAACAGATATGATGAAAGATAACAACAACAAGATATGAGACTAACTGGTCAACATTTACCCTAAAACAAAGATGAGAATCTAGAGAGAGGCAGGGAAGGCAGATTAATAGAAACAGGAAAGAAAGAAAAAGAATGTTGACACACTGTGAGAAATGTCACCAATGTCATGGAACAAGTTGTATAAAAATTATTAAATGATAACCTAATTTATTATGTGAACTTTCACCTGAAACATAATAAAATATTTTAAAATAAAAATAAACAAGTAAAACTAACCAGAAAATTATAAAAATAATAAAGGTAAATTAGCTCTGCCAGATACTAAAATGTGATCTAAAACTATAGTAATTTAAACAGCATGATACTAAGCCACAAATAGATCAATGAAATAGTCCAGTAAGACATACAGGAATTTAATATATGATAAAGATATATTGTTACAAAAATTATGCTCACACAATGGGTAGTCTTTTTGGGGGGGAGTAAAACAAAACAAAACAAAATTGAATCCATTCCTCTAAATTTAAAACAAATACATTACAGATGGAGAAAACATTTCAATGTAAAAAATGAAAACCATAAAATTATTAAGTAAAAAAAATGGAAAAATTTTTTCATATAATCCCAGGGTGGGAAGGCCTTCTAAGCATGACATATAGTCATAAGTCATTAAAGTAAAAGACTTAAATTTAACTATACAAAAATAAAATGTTTTTTCAATGCAAATACTTCCATTAAAAAAACCTAAGTCATATATGAAATTAAAAAGTACAGGTTTATGCAATGCATATCACAGAAAGCCCAACATCTTATTATATAGAGACCCTAGAAATTAATGTACAAAATCAACACTCAATATTAGTCAATGGCATGCAGAGGATACAGGTAATCCACAAAAAGGAAGTACTCTTCAAATAATGATTCGTTTCAGTCATAATAAGAAATGTTCAGCCTAATAATAATGATACAAGTGTAATTAAAGCTACAGTGAAATATTTTTATATAAAATTTGTTATGTAAAAATTGTATATCAATCCAGCTAGGAAAGAGCATGTACACTGGTACAGATAGGAGCTTGAAACGCAAGGACTCTACAACAGATAAACTCCTCTGGACCAATAATGAGAGTAGCCATACCAGGAGGGGAAGGGGAAGGTGGGGGAAAAGAGGGGGAACTGACCACAATGATCTACATATAACCCCCTCCCAGGGGAATGGACAACAGAAAAGTGGGTGAAGAGAGACAGCGGTCACTGTAAGACATGAAAAACTAATAATAATTTATAAATTATCAAGGGTT
>NW_022111372.1:73502761-73513795 GCF_000313985.2 Echinops telfairi
TAAAGTACTTTTAAGAAAAAAAGCAGGGCCTGGGAAGTTTTGGTTATTTTTGCCTCCCCTGTTGCAAATTCACGGTGTGGTTTTGGTGGGGTGGTGGTGAGCGCGTGTCGAGCAGAAGAAGTTTTATGTCCAATTTCTGCTTACGAAAAGATCTCTGTCCCCGGGCATCGATTCTCCTCCCTCTTACTTGCTAATGGCAATGGCATAGAAGCCACATATTGAAAATGGCAGTTTACATCAACCGGGGTCTTTGGATGACTAGGTAGGGCAGAGTGGACATAATTGTGCACACAATAAAATTATACCAAAACTGGATTGTGTAACAAACTTTTTTTGCTTCACAACCTCTTTCTGAGAAGAAGCTAGCATTCCTGATAAAATGTTTAAGCAATTTTCTGTGAACTTTAATGGGATTAAGGTTTGCTCTAGGAAGCCAATTACCCACATGCCCAATTACCCACACAGTCAGTTGCCAAGTGTCTGTCAAGGGTCTAGTGACCTTTAACCAGTCTTTCTTTTCTCCCCGTGTCTAGTTTAATGATGGTTATCAAACCATATTCCTTTCTTATAAACTGTCTCTGCCAGAAGTGAAATTTGGAAATGGCCTTCCTGGGTCCTTTTCCCTCATTTGCAAGACCAGAATAAAACTTTGATGCATACTCATGATTAAACTTTCTAAAACTTTTTTCGTTAACATCTGAACACTCACCACTACTGTCATATAAGTGAAAAAAAATACATTTATTTTTCTCAAACCCTTGAATGTTTGGCCTCTGTATCTGTGAGATCTGGTCACATGTTCTTGGAGAGATCAGTCCCTGGTGAAGGACATCAAGCTTGGTAACGTGGACGGCGATGAACAAGAAGGCCCTTGATGAGATGGATGGACGCAGTAGCTGCTGTGCTGGGCTCAAACACAAGAACAATGGTGAGGCTGGCCCAGGACCGGGCAGTGTTTCCTTCTGTTGGATGTAGGGTCACTATAAGTCAAAACTAACTAAAGGGTACCTAACAACCAACATAACATGCCTGTGGTTAGAATCCCAATTTCAATAGTGTTCTCTGTTATGCTAATGGACAGAATTAAGGTAGGCTGTATTCTGAATGTTGTCCCGTCTTATTTCCTCGAAGGTATGGTCTGCTGAAAGACAAAAACAACCCCTCTATGTAAGAATGACTCACCTCTGAAGTAGAAACACAGAGAAATCTCAGGACCATCAGAAGGAGAGCCACCAATGAAATATGTTCTAAGTGGCAAAAACAAGGAAGAGGCCTGTCTGTGGCACAGCTAAGAAACCACCCTAATGGAAGAATTGTATCCTGAAACTTTCCTGGTCCTGAATTGTAACCTGGTACTTTCTTAATAAACCCGTCTTTCTACTCTTATAAATAGTTACAATTTAGGAAACCCACAGGAGGTCGCTATGAATCAGCATTGACTTTGTGGCAGTGAGGTTGGTTTTGGTTTGGTGGGCTCTGAGGAAGCCAGTGGAGCAAATTATCAAGCTCAGAAGAAGAGTAGAGTTCCCTGGGTCGGACAACTGGTATTAGAGAAAGTATGTCTATCCTCTGTCTCCTAGGAATCAGCCTTAGACTGCTGCTGCTGGTGGTGTTTCCTGCTTTGTGAAGTTAGGTGAGGAAGTCTGATGTCTCCGTTGCATCTTTTTACAATTGGCCCCATATTTTTACATTGATGAGTTATAAAGCATGTAACAATCAAGTAGTGGATTAACAATACATGTTTCATATATTTTACCACAATAGATGAATTTTTTAAATAATAGCCATTTAGGGGGAAAAAGAGGAGTTAATACAAAGGGCTCAAACAGAAAGAAAATGTTTAGAAAATGATGATGACAACATATGTACAAATGTACTTGATACAACTGATGTACAGATTGTTATAAGAGCTGTAAGAGCCACCAATAAAATGATTTAAAATAATAATAATAATAATAATAGCCCTTTCTGGAAAGCACTACAAAAATTCTTCCATCAATTCTGACAAAGTGATGCTGACATATCTGCAAGGATAATTTTTTTACAAATAACATTAATTTCCTTTTATTTTCCCCAACCAAGGTTTGGTTGAGCTTTACTGTCAGCCTCCTGGGGTCAGTTTGTGCCCTAGACCATGGCTGTGCATGTGAACAGAAGGCGGTGCTCAGTCCCGCAGGCTTGGTAGCCAGAGCCTAACCCTGCAGGAGTGAGCAGTCCCTAGAGGGCGACTGTGGAGCTGGCAGGGAGGAAAGAGCAGAGACTCCTGCAAGAGTGAGCTGGTCTGAATGGGATGGTGCCAAACTGAGCCACAGTAGTGACACCCTCTGGTAGCAAAGAAGCAGCAGCTGAAAGCACAGGGACTTGTCCCTGGTTCCCCCTGGTGTCAAAAAAGAGCTAGCTGCCCCACCTCACCCTTTGAGACGAAAAAATATGTCTTAAATATTTTTAAGTCACAGAATTCTCAAAAGAAACATATTAAGGTCCAAGAGAAGGTCCTGAGCAATTTATTGAAATAAGATCTTAGCCATACATTATTTTATTTCACATCACAAATATATATATTGAGCTATTACTATCTGCTAGTTACTGTTCAAAACACCTGCTCCACAACTGAGAACAAGATAGTCAAGGAGATATGAATATATTGCTCGATGGTTATGGAACCCAACAAATATAGAATCATACTGCAATATCAAATGTGGTTTTGGTCATTTTCTTTTAAGTGTATTCTTGTTTCCTCTCTCCCTCACTCATCGTACAGTGTATCTGCCCCATCCCTCACCCTCCTTTCTCAGTCTCTCATCTCTATTGCTGAATTCACATCTAGATTTTACCAGTGTTGTTGTATAAGTTATTGCATAAGTCACTTTGTAAAAGGGGAAGCTGTTGGGACTTCAAGTAACAAAGTTGACAATTTCATGGGAGCCATCACCAGGCCATCTGTGTACTCACTGGGTGGGTTTCAACCACCAGCCTTTCAGTAAGCAGCTGAGCGCCTAGCCGGTGTGCCACCAGGGGTCCGTTAGGGTGTCCACCTTCAGTCTTGATTGTCTGCTGCTAAGTTCTTACCTGTTGGACTGACACAAGGATGAACATTCTCCCCATGAAGGACTCGTTCCTCTGAGTTCAAGTTGTGCACATCCAGGAGTCTCTGTTCTTTAAGTGCAGACAGCCTGGATAGCAACATCTTACACCACTGACATCTGTCAACAGGGAAAGTGAAGAAATTTTGGAGAAAAAGAAAATCTGGAGGTGTGCTTCCAGGAAGGATAAAGCCAGCGAAAAGCCAGCATGAGTATGGGAAGAGACTGAACACAAAGGAGGGAACAGAGGACAAGACCATCAGTAACAAACTGAATGGTGTCTAATGTGGAACTGTGTATTTAACTTGTTGTTGCTGCTGCCGAGTGGATCTGACCCATGGTAACCCAAGTGTGTCTAGTCCAGCGGCTCCAGAGGAGGCCCGAGGCTATAAAGGTTTGGAAGCGGAATTTCAAGCTTGTCTTCCAATATGCTTCTGGGTGCACTCAAACAGCCAACTTTTCCACTATAATACAGCACTTGACCATTTGTACCATCCAGGGACATCTATGTAATTAAAAATATGTGTATTACACATACCCATGGAACTCAGTATTGCACAGTCTTTGGGGGGAGTAGGTGGGTGATACCTTATATAAACAACATAAAAAGCCATCTTTACTCAGTAATACAACACTCCCTTCCAAATAATATATTACTGCTGAATTAGAAGTGTTGATGGAAAAAGAGACTTCTAAGAGGTGCTTGAGGATCACCCTGGGTCTGACCGCAGAGCTGGGTTTTGCTGACTGGGACATGTAAGTTGATGTTTTAAGCAGAATAGCCTGAACAATAAAGAGGTTCAGGAGCGAGAGGCTGTTTGGAGTATGAAAGAGGGAATAACAAGGTGACCAGCACAGGGACAGAGTGGGGATGAAAATTCTAGTTCTCTACTCTGTGTGGCCTATGATGCAAATCATCTTCCCAGCTTCCTCATGAAATCTTCAAGAAAGTCATTGTCATTCATGTGTTCTGGCGTTGAGAGTGCACCACAGACCTTAGGGAAGGATGTGACTGCCAGCTCTCCACAGGGGCCTGCCACATCTGGGTGCCAATTGCAAATATTGAAAGAACTCAAATTGTACAGGCCTGAGGTTCCTCCCTAATGCATGGTGCCTGTTGTTTAATGCATGGTTGTTGGTTTGGGGGCTGGAGCTTTTAATGGTGGTGGTAAGGTCTATATGTTCAAATGACAATGTTTTCACAGAGTAATGCCAAATCAGTGTTTCAGATTCATCCAGCAGGCCCTGCTTCCAGAAAATGAAGCTACCCATACCTCAATGTGAGGGGAATATACAAATGTTCCTATTGATCAGCAAAGATGGTAGTCTGGCTCCACAAGGATGGAGACTTCTATCAAAAGCACCTCCCATTGCTCACCTTCCTGACAGGATCACTGAAGACAAAGAGGATGCATAAGCAAATGTGGTGAAGAAAGCGGATGGTGCCCGGATAACAAAAGATATAGCGTCTGGGTCTTAAAGACTTGAAGATAAGCAAGCACCATGGAGCTGAGAAGCAACAAAGTACACATGGAAAAAGCACACCAGCCTGTGTGATCACAGGTGTTAATGGGATAAAGTATCAAGCATCTAAGACCAAGAAAAAATCATACAATGTGAATGGGGGAAGGGGGCCAAGGAGTGGAGCTCCAAAGCCCATCTGTAGACAATTGGACATCCCCTCACAGAAGGGTCATAAGGAAGAGGCAAGCCAGTCAGGGCTGGTGAAACATACAACTTTCCTCTAATTCTTTAATGCTTCCTCCCCCACCCCCTTCCCTACTATCATGACTTCAATTCTAGCTTACAAATTGGATTAGATCAGAACATGCGCACTGCTACAGATAAGAGCCTGCGACACAGGGAATCCAGGATAGATAAATCCTCAGGGCCAATAATGAGAATAGAGAGACCAGGAGGATAAGGGGAAGGTGGGGGGAGAAAGGGGGAATCAATCACAAGGATCAACATATAACCCCCTCCCGGGGGGATGAACAACAGAAAAGTGGGTGAAGGGTGAAAGAGAACGATGTAAGATATGAAAATAATCATCTATAACTTATCTAGGGTTGATAAGGGAGGGTGAAGGAGGGAGGGGGGGAAATGAGGAGCTGATACCAAGGGCTGAAGTAGAAAGAAATTGCTTTGAAAATGATGATGGCAACATATGTACGAATGTGCTTGACACAATGGATGAATGTATGGATTGTGATAAGAGATGTAAGAGCCCCCAATAAAAGTATTTAATTTTTTAAAAAGCGCCTCCCACAACATTGACAAGAAATACAGAACCTGGATCTCTCCCCACAGGCTGATGCAATGTACAAAAGTGGAATCAGAGTTTCACAAAGTTTATTTACTAAAAAGAAATTCCATTTTCTTCCTCACCATAAGACTGTTAAAATAAAACTCGGTGGCACTGTTGTTTACATTCTTTGATTACAGACCATCTAGCCAAGTCAAGTTTCAAATCCAGCAGGAGAGAGGGTAACGGGGTGATCTGTAAAGCAGTTTCCACCAAGATGCATCACCAACATTGTTCAACCACAGAAGGTTCAAGACGAGTAAAATACAATTTCTTAGGAAATAACCCAACTTGTGAAATGCACAGTCTACCAGATGCAATGAGCATTCTCATCCTCATTATCATTGCCATACAATTTGACATCCTAAAGAGCTCTACTCTTGGTCCAAGATGGATTGCCAGCAATCTCCACTCGCCTCTGTTGAGGAGATAATGGGGGAAGGCATACTGTTTTGTGGCTTTTCCTTTACGCAAACATGCTTAAGCCTTGGTTAGTCAATTACCCCCATGACTCCTATATCCATTTACAGTCATTTCTATTAAGAAAAGTTCCACCTCTCGCACTAATGGGAGCTTTGATGAGTAACTCGGAGTCCCTAGCTACTATGTTTAGCTACCATCCCTGCATGGACCTCCCTGGCCTTTCTCAGCACTAATAGAAAAATGGGTCTTTGAAGAGTCCATTGATTCTCATTAGCTCTCCTCTCCCACCCCCACCTCACCAGCAGACAGAATTCAGCATGGGTGACAGGCAGCAAATCAACAGCAGGAAGCATTGTCACACTCATCATTGTCTGGCCATAGCATACACACACAGACACACGTGTGCCACACACAATAGGATAGGATTCTGTTCCACAGCAACCCTGCATTCATTTTATTTCTCACTGATAATACTACTTGGTTGATTTAAATAGTTCCTTCCATGCTCTGTCATGGAGTAAAATGAGACATGCCCGCTGCTAATTGCATCGCAATGAAAGGTTCCATTATCACAATGAATTACACGTGCCACCTTTTTCCAGAGGCACAATCCCACCTCAGGACAGTCAAAGGAGTATTGGGGGAGAAGAAAGAACCAAAAACATAAGTCATATATAAAATAGGGCGGAAGGACAACAGAGAATTTTATTAACATTCAACACAATGACTATGGCTGCTGGTGGAACACCCCACCCTTTCCAAGCCTGGCTTCTAGAAGACTAAGAAGAAAAGGTCCCAAACGTTTGAACAGAGTCCCCTGCTTGTCATGCAGTGTGAACCACAGACCACCAGCAATGGCATAACGGGGGAGCGTTCTAGAAACACCGAATCTCAGGCCTGGCCCAGACTTACTAAATCAGAATGTGTATTTAACTGAGGAGACTTGTATGCACATTACAGTCTGAGAAGCACGGCCCCAGCCCTCTGGGATTCCTCATGAACTAAAAGTTCTCTGTCGTCTAGTTATTTCCAACTACAGTGACACGACAGGACAGAGTAGGGCTGCCCCTGTGCGTTTCCGAGATGAAAACTCTTCACGGGACTAGAAAGCCACATCTTTCTCGCTGGAAGCTGCTAGTGGTTTCAAACAGCTGACCTCGAGATTAGCAGCCAATGCATAACCCACTGCACTACCAGGGCTCCTACACTGGAGTAACAGAAATCATAAATTTCTTCCTATTGGAGAGCCAGTTCTAAGAGAGTTTGATGAGAATACTTATAAACCTAACAGAGAAGGCAAAAAAGAGGGGGGACTTTTAATTTTTAAAACCATGTTATATGGAATGTTAGACCGGGGAGACTAGAGACCCAAATTCATAGATATCCATATGTGTATGGGAAAGATCTTTATATTCATGAGCAATTGAATATTGAGAAAACATCCCAGTCCACCAGATCAAGTACATAAGTTCGACATTAGCCCATATGTCTGATACCAATCTATAAAGTCCTCTTCTGACTCACGAAACACATGCAATGATGCTGAATCCAGGAAGATCACAGGCCATTGGGTGGGAAGTCTTGTGAATCCAGTTGCGTTGTAAGCATCTCAGTGCTGGCAGGGGTCTCCACATGGTTCCTTCAGCTCCCAGGGCATGGGCTCTATCAGTGGAGTGCCATGTCTTGTCAGTAGAGCATCTCTCAGGGAGTGAGCAGAGAGAGTGTGTGTTGCCTGCCTCCAAAGAGGTTACCAGAATCCTCAGGAGAAGGCCATGCCCACACAGAGGCCTCATTGGCTATGAGACTCCACCCCTTCATTCTTAATTCTATCAAGTACCAAATTGATACCAGATTATGTAACTACCACACATGACTTCTTGCTCATGAATTTGGAGACAGAGTCAACTGTTCACAAAAAGTTGATGTTGACGAATTATCTTAAACTCCCCCTTCTGCCTGCACTCTGAACATGCTGTGTTTCACTGCCAAGTTGGACTCTGACAAAAAGATCCACATCATATTGGAAACGTTCTTTTTCCTTGTGTTCTGTTTCTTTTAAATCTAGCCCATTTTATCAATATATTTCTCAATTCACATGGATATTAAGGGTGAAACAAAATCAATTTTTAAGGTTGAAGTTGTGGATGTTTACGGTTTCCATGGGGAGGTGCTTTTTAAAATACCTCAAAAGCTCATACAGATTTGGTATTTATCTTTATTCTAAGGATCAAGGTATATACACAGAGATACTGCCTTTGCCAGCAGCCACCTCCCCAAAATAAGGTTTTCTCCCTAGAAAATGAGTAAAGGGGTCACTATACAAAGTTTGTATTGAGGGCTGATACTCAGTGACATGCACTGATAGAACCACTCTGATAATTTACAATTGATTAGCTCATGCCTTATGAAGCAGCTGTTATGAATTTGGTGCAGTAGTTTACTCACACTGGCCTGCAACCTCAAGGTCAGTAGTTCAACTCCACCAATCTGCTCTGACAGAGACAAGTGAGACCTAACTGCTCCCATGAAGATGTATGTCCTCTGCAACCTGAAGGGACAGTTCTACTCTATCCTTTTGATCAGAATCTACCCGGTGGCAGTGAGTTTTGCTTTTCTTTTCTTTTTAGTTTTATGTTCTAGGTAATATCAAAGACCCTATAATGGAAGAGAAAATTTTAAATGAAATTAAACTCAGGTAAAAGTTTCCTTTCTCTCTATTATGCACAAGCAAGACCACTTGCCTTTATGACAGATGCAGAGAAGTGGCATGATATGGAAGTGTGTACCTAGTCTGATTTGAGGACACCTGCATGGAGCCCTGTAGTGACTTATGCATTGGTCTACTAACAGCAAGGTCAGAAGTTCAAAACCACCAGCCACTCCCTGGTAGAAAGATGAGGCTTCTACTCACATTAACATGTACAGTCTTGGAAACCCATAGGAGCAGCTGCACTCTGTCATATAGGGTTGGTGTAAATTGCTGTGAGAGCTAAGTAAGAGTCACTGTGTTAGTGGAGACTAACTAGAGACAAGAGTCTCTAGTCCACTGGGTGGACTACAGAAAAAATTCATAGACAACTCATGTGTAAAAGAAAGAGCTCTGGCAGGGCCATCCCCAATCCCAACTTGTGGACTCACACACCCGGTGCACACACACACACACACACACACACACACACACACACTAAAAGAACGCATTTCAGAGGACAACACTGAAACTACAGCTCAGGGAGAGGGGCGCATCTGATCAGAGCACACAGGAGCAAACAAAGGGTGAAGGAGTAAATCCCCCAAGGATGATATTCCTGCTCAGAGCCGTCAATGCACAGAGAGGACCACAGGGCCTGCCCCACCACAAGACACAAGGTCCCTCAATGACCCATAGTAGTGATATGGGGGACAAAACTGGAGACACAGTGCAGGAATTGTGCCTGATCTGACCCCACAAACCAAAGTGAAACACTAAGGCCATGAAACAGAGCAGCAAGAGGACCAAAGCAATTAAATCCCTGGGGAATACCAAAAATAGATTTTGGAGCCAGGGCTTGGCACTCCATCGGACTCCACCGGAAAACACTCCTAAAGGTCAACAAACAAACCTGGGACCATTTATAGGCTTTTCATTTTTTACCATTGGTTTTGTTGATGTTATTTTGCTTCCTTATTTTCTTTTGTTGTTTTGTTTTGCGCTGTCTTGTTTTTGTGCTTATTGTTGTCTCGGCGTGTGTATCTAGATAAGATAGAGGAGAAAAATATGGAGGAGAAATGGGACCAACAGTTTCTGGGGGACATAGGAGAGGGGAGGGAGGGGGTAAAAAAGAGGAGGTGTCAACAAACTCAGGGACAAGGAAACAACAAGTGACCTAAACTCGATGGTGAAGAGGGCATAGGATGACTGGTGGGTCTTGATCAAGGGCAATGTAGCTGAGAGAAATTACTGAAACCCACATGAAAGCCGACCATTATAATGAGAAAAGAGGAAAGTAAAATGAAATAAAAGTAAAAAGACCTAGGAAACAAAGGATATTTATAGAGGTCTAAATAGAGGCAAGTACATATGTACATGTATTTATATATAACTATAGGGAAATAGATCTATGAACATACATTTATTTGTTGAGTATTAAGGCAGCAGAAGGACATTAGGCCTCCACTCAAGAACTCCCTCAAAGCAAGAACACTTTGTTCTAAGAACCTGGCATTCTGTGATGCTCAGCTTCCCACCACGATCACTGAAGACAAAATGGGCTCATAAGCAAATATGCTGAAGAAAGCTAATGGTACCTGGATAACAAAAGATATAGCTCCTGGGGTCTTAAAAGCTTGCAATAAACAAGCGTCCATCTAGCTGAGAAGCAACAAAGCCCACATGGAAGAACCATACCAGCATGTGTGATCACAAGGTATCGATGGGATCAGGTATCAGGCATCTAAGACCCAGAATAAAAAAATCCTATCAATGTGAAAGAGGGGGGAGCGTGGAATGGATACCCAAAACCCATCTCTAGACAATCGGACATCCCCACACAGAAGGTCGCAAGGAAAAGATGAGCTAGTCAGGGTGCAGTATAACACTGATGAAACATACAACTTTCCTCTAGTTCTTTAATGCTTCCTCCACCACCCTCACTATCATGACCCCAATTCTACCTTACAAATCCAGCTAGACCAGAGCACATACATGAGTACAGAGAAGAGCTGGAAACACAGGGAATTCAGGGCAGATAAACCCCTCAGGACCAATAAGTAGCCATACCAGGAGGGGAAAAGGGAGATGGAGGGAGAAAGAGGGAACCGATCACAATAATCTACATATAGCCCCCTCCCAGGGGGACAGAAAACAGAAAAGTGGGTGAAGGGATATGATCAGTGCAAGACATGAAAAAGAATAATATTCCCGATCTCTAGCCATAAGAGAAATGCAAATTAAAACACAATGAGGTACCACCTAACACCCACAAAGGTAGCCCAATTCAAAAAATCAGAAAGCAACAAGTGTTGGAGGGGCTGTGGGAAGACAGGAACTCCCATCCACTGCTGGTGGACTTAAGTATGTACAGCCACTATGGAAATCAATCTGGCGATATCTAAAACAGATGGAAATTGAATTACCATACGACTCAGCAATTCCCCTACTGGACATCTACCCAGAAGAGGCAAGAAACAAACCAAGGCCAGATATCTGTGCTCCAATATTCATTGCGGCACAGTTCACAATTGCAA
>NW_022111372.1:73516150-73525107 GCF_000313985.2 Echinops telfairi
TGAGGGCAATGAATGTACAAATGCGCTTTTCACAATTGATGTGTGTATGGATTGTGATAAGAGTTGTGTGAGCCCCTAATAAAATGATTTTTTTTTTAAATCAAGCCCATGGAAGACACCATCGTCAGCTCACCCCCCCCAAAAAACTTATCAAGTTAAATCAAGGATCACGATGATGTCCATTTGTTTTTGTTTGTGTTTTTTGTTTTGTTTTGGTTTGGTTTGGTTTTGATGTGAGGGGGATAGTGCATTTGGAGTTCATTCTACCAGGCCAGACTGTTAATCAAGCTTTCTATTTAGAGTTTTGAAAAGATTGCATAAAAGTGTGCAACAAAAAAGGCCTGATTTTTTGCAGACAGGGACTGGTTTTTACCACCATGACAATGCACTTGCTTATACAGCCACCTCAGTGCACCAGTTTTTGGTTAAAAAAAACAGCAAACCTCTCTTGTCCCATGTGTCTGACTCACCTGATCTCACTCAGTGTGACTTTTTGTTTCCCTGAATGAAGAGAAACATGAAAGGACAGCAATTTGATGGCATAAATAGGTGCAGAAAAAAACAAGGGAGGTGTCGTCAGCCATCCAAACGAGTTTGAAAAATGTTTCCAAAAATGGAATCGCAGATTTCACAAATGTATTAAGTGTAACTGAGAGTACTTTGAAGGTGATATGGATATTTTGTAAAAAAAAAATGTATATACATAGCTTTGGAAAAAAATTCTAGGTTTTGGGGGGTACCCCTCATATATATGTAAATATAGATAAATGTCTTAGATATATGAATGAATTGTGAGTTCACATTTAACTGTAAGTCCTAACCTAAGAACAATCAGTTCTTATGATATGGTACCACTTAATGCTAGACCTTATGAAGACGTAACTGAAGATAAGGGTGTTATAGCAAAGTAAGGTGAAGAAATCAGATGGTGCCTGGCTATCAATCAGAAAGACTAACATCTTGGAGTCTTAAAACAAGCAGTATTCTAAGTGAGGTGTCAGGTAAGCTTACAGAGAAGTTGCACATCAGCCTATATTACCCAAGGATTGTAAATAACAAAATCAAAAATCAGAGGATGGAAATGTATTAGAACTTGAATTCTCAGTACCTGGTTTTCAGATGACAGTGAAAGCCCAAAATCCATTTGCAGAGACCCCACGAAGAATAGGCTTCAGACTAGGACAGGAAAAGCCTTGCCCTCATATAGAGTACAACACAAAGTGCACTAATTCAGATATAGGTAGGTTAAAATTTAGCATCTCATCATTTGTTTTCCCTTTTACCCATTTTTATTTTATTTTTTTTAACATTTTATTAGGGGCTCATACAACTGTTATCCCAATCCATACACACATCAATTGTGTAAAGCGCATTTGTACATTGTTTCTCAAAACATTTTCTCTCTTAACCCATTTGTAATTTGTTCTATGTTTTATTATTTTCTGCTTTCTTTGGGATTGGAAAATATAACCAATTTCATTAAAAAAATTATCACAAAATTGTTAAATGAAAACCTAGTTGGATGTGTAAATTATCACTGGAAATACAATAACATTTTATTAAAAGGAATTAAGTATGATAAAAATGTTATGGCCTCTGCAACTGGAAGGCTAGGAAATATGTGGGAGGATGATTAAGAATGTATACAGTACATGTTGGGCTGGAGGTGTCTATTAACCATTCATCTAAAGATACCAAGTAAAGGAGTTTGCACTTAGAGGATTCAGCAGAAGATGATACTTGAGTTTTGAAAGTATTTTTTTAATAATTTTATTGGGGGCTCATAAAACTCTTATCACAATCCATACATCCATCCACTGTGTCAAACACATTTGTTGCCATCATCATTCTCAAAACATTTTCTTTCCACTTAAGCCCTTGATATCACCTCCTCATTTCTCCCCTCCCTCCCACCTGCCTCCCTCACGAACCCTTGATAATTTATAAATTATTATTATTTTTGTCATGTCTTACACTGTCCAACATCTCCCTTCACCCACTTTTCTGTTGTCCATGCCCCAGGGAGGGGGTTATATGTAGATCCTTGTGATAGGTTCCCCCTTCTACCCTACCTTCCCCTTCCCCTCTTGGTATGGCTACTTTCATTATTGGGCCTGAGGGGTTTATCTGTCCTGGATTCTCCATGTTTCCAGTTCTTAGCTGTACCAGTGTACATGCTCTGGTCTAGCCAGATTTGTAAAGTAGAATTGGGATCATGATAGTGGTGGGGAGGAAGCATTTAAGAACTAGAGGAAAGTTGTATGTTTCGTTGGTGCTGTACTGCACCCTGATTGTCTTCTGTCTTCCCCGCAACCCTTCTGTAAAGGGATGTCTAGTTGCCTACAGATGGGCACTGGGTCTCCACTCCACACTCCCCCTCATTCACAATGATATGATTTTTTTGTTCTTTGATGCCTGATACCTCATCCCTTTGATACATCATGGTGTGCTTTGACAGGCTGGTGTGCTTCTTTCATGTGGACTTTGTTGCTTCTCAGCTAGATGGCTGCTTGTTTATCTTCAACCCTTTAAGACCCCTGATGCTATCTCTTTTGATAGCCGGGCACCATCAGCTTTCTTCCCCACATTTGCTTATGTACCCACTTTGTCTTCAGTGATCATGTCAGGAAGGTGAGCATCAAGGAATGCCAGTTTAATAGAACAAAGTGTTCTTACATTGAGGTAATACTTGAGTAAAAGGCCCAATGTCTGCAGGCCTATCTAGATAAGATAGGTGGGATAAATAATCTGGAGGAGAAAACAACAGGACCTACAGTTCCCAGGTTGGGTGGGGAGGAGACATGAGAGAGGGGGAGGCGAGGTAAAAAAAGTAGGTGTTAACAAACCCAGGGACAAAGGAATAACACAAAGGAATAATGAATGGCAAGGAGGGTGTAGGAGGCCAGGTAGGGCTTGATCAAGGGCAATGTAACTGAGAGGAATTACTGAAACCCAAGTGAAGGCTGAACATGATAGTGGGACAAGAGGAAAGAACTAGGAGGCAAAGGGCATTTATAGAGGTCTAAATACAGGCATGTACATACGCAAATATATTTATATATGACGATGGGGAAATAGACCTATGTGCACATATTCAGAGATTCAGTATTAAGGTAGCAGGTGGACATTGGGCCTCGACTCCAGTACTCCCTCAGTTAAAGTATATTTGTGCTGTTAATTGCCATCAGCTGCCTCTCACTCATGGCAACCCCACACACAGCAGGACCCAATGCTGCCTGACCCTGCACCATCTAACTGTCCTGGCTATACTCCAACATAGGGTTACAGTTGAGTGTTTTGTGTCTTTGAGTGCCTTATCTTGCTTTCTCCATGTGGAAACTACATTTGTTCAAACTTATCTGCAGTGGGCCAGATACGGAGGGAGGTAGTTCCTAGTCTTGGCAATTTCATAATCTTGCTGAAGTAACTGTAGCCATCCTGTTCCTCTTTTAAGAGGAAGAAGGGAAACTAATATTTAATGTGACCTAATGTATGCTCTGATGGCATTGTGAAGCAAGCATTGAACTGTTATCCAAATGTATAGTCAACAGTTCAAATCCACCATCTGCTCTGTGGGAAAACAATGATGCTGTCAACTCCAGGAAAGATGTACAGTCTCAGACTATCGATTTACAGGGGTAGTGTGGGAGAACAGATGAAGTTCTTGTGCCTTCATAGAAATTCAGAAAGAGCCAAACATGCTGAAGTCTTGCAACAGGAATGGACACCATAATGGATTGTGGCATTAAACTCTGTGCCCGTCCGGATAAAGAAAACAAACAAGCCAAACTCACTGCCATTGAGTTGATGCCAACGTATAGCAACCCTATAGGACAGGGTGGAGCTGACCTGTGAATTGCTAAGATTATAATTCTTTTTTTAATTAATTGAGATTTAAGACATATACTATATCCTTCCATAGTTCAATCAGGTCCAGTAGAATTGTACAATTGCTACCACAATCAGTTTCCAAACATTCTTTTCATGTCTACATAGGCTCCTTGACATCATCTCCCTATTATGCACCCCCCACCACTGTACCCCCTCCCTCTGAACCCTTGTTCTACTTGCTGCCCCCACAGGTTCATCAATCCTGGGTTTCATACACGGGAAAATATATAACGCCACTTTAAGAGAGTGACCTCCAGTGACATAACACCTCTGAAATATACCCTAATGTACAAACAAAAACCAAATAAGGCATTGCACACCAAAAATACAGAGAATTTTAGAAATCAGACCATAGGGTGTCCCCTGACAGGGTTTTAACTGTTCAGGTCAGATATTTGCCTTTGATCTTCAACACTCATCTCTCTAAAGCACTGTTTGGTAGCCAACTTTTCTCCCATCCACCCCTCACTTGTAGATAGAGGGAGGTCTCTGGAGGCTTATTACCTGTGATTCCACAAATGAAACGGGGGCTCCCACTGATATCCGTAGCCTTCAGCACACGGGATTCTCACCATTAAGGGTCTGATACTAATTCCCTCTCTGAGCTTGGATTGCATGGATTACAATCCTTCGGTGACTGATAATGGTGAGCTTCTTCCAATATGAACTTAGTTGACATCTCACTTAGATGGCTGCTGGTTTGGAAGCAAGCCTTTAAGCCCTCAGATACTAGATAACACTTCTTGTGGGGAGTAGAAAGCCCCATCTTTCTCCCCCAGAGAGGCTGGTGGTTTCAAACTGCTGACATTGCAGTTAGCAGCCCAACATGTAACCACTGTGTCAGCAGGACACCATGATGGAATGTGGCAGGAGCACTCTGCCAGTAAGGATAAGCTAAGTTATGCTGCAATAACGACCTCAAAAACTTAGTGGTCTAACATTGAAGTTTTATTTCTTAGTCATTTACATGTACATTATAACTGGGCAAAGCCCTAGTGCCACAATGGTTAGATTAGCAGTTGAAACTCAGCCAGAAGTTCTGAGTGGGAAATCTGCCTCATAAAGACTAGAACCCAGGAAACCCTACGGTTGTCCTGTGTCACATGGGGTCACTGTGAGTCGAAAATTGACTCAGGAGCACCTAAAAGCAACAGAGATCTTCTTATAATAATTATTCTCTTGAGGACCTAATGTCGGGGGTTTAAATGGAGAGAAAATGTTTTGAGAAATGATGTACAAATACGCTTTACACAATTGATGTGTGTATGGATTGGGATAACAGTTGTATGAGCCCCTAATAAAATATTAGTATTTTATACAAAATGAGGATGCTTCTACAAAATGTATAGTGGTTGATCTTCGATATTTTTCCTACTTAGCCAAAAACTCCTTAACTGCTCAACATAACTTCTTCTTCTGTATGCATTTCAATGAAACTGAATTCCTTTATCCAAAACCAATAAATAAATAAAAATAAGGAATCCAAATTCTATTTCATATATTGAGTTTATAATTCACTCCAGCTTGCTAAAAGGGAACTTTTGGACTTTTCCACCAGCAACTTAGCATTTTTTTAATATGTTCTCATTATTAATATAAATCTGTGTTTCAAGGAGAAATTTTCAAACTGGCTTTTGAAAGGGTCTCCAGAGAATGGCTGTGGATGGCTACTGACATAAGAAAACCCAACATTTACCGTTCGAAATGATCATCTGCATATCCACTGGGCCCCTTCCAGAAACTGCCTGGGGACTAGCGCTCCGCCAGCACGCTGGCTGTGTGACAAACAGCAGGGGAGATGTCTTCCTGCACCCCCTCCCAAGGCTGCCTGTCTGATGTGGGTGGGCGGAAATGACAAGCGAGCACAAGTGGTCTGTTTTTGTGTTGGAGGAAATCGATGCGGGCTATCACCTATTAACGTGCTTATTAAATGTGCATTTTTTTGTCATGCAATAACTAAGGGCAAAAGGCGCTTTCAGATTGTGAACAGAGCTTCAAAGGCATTCAGCACTCGACAAGCAAGTTTTTTTTGTAGA
Source organism: Echinops telfairi (assembly GCF_000313985.2). Lineage (NCBI taxonomy): Eukaryota > Metazoa > Chordata > Mammalia > Afrosoricida > Tenrecidae > Echinops > Echinops telfairi. The sequence goes on from NW_022111372.1 coordinate 73,522,078, forward strand.
AAGCCTGAAGGGTCAGTTAGTGATGAATTTGAGGAAGCAAGGATTGTACTTGAGGGAATTCATGGCTTTTGAATGCGGAAGATGAGAGGAATTAAGAGGGACTTCTCCGTATTTAAGAATGCAGAAACTAGAAAGATCTGCTTAGGCCCATAAAACGTAAAACTTCTGAGGAGCAAAATGAATACGTGAAGAGCTTAGAACAGTGTTTTTCAAACTTTTGACAGCAATCCATAATAAAAAAAATTCATCTTGACACACATATGGATACAAGCACACACACACACACACACACACACACACACACACGTGACTGAAATGAAACTTTTCTAAACTAACACCCTTACTGTTATATACTATTCTATAGAAGGAGCCTAGTGGTACTGGGGGATAAGTACTGGGCTGCTCACTGTGAGATCTGCAGCTCAAACCCACCAGGCACAGCTTGGAAAAGAGATCGGGCTGGCCGCTCCCATAAAGAGTTACCATCTTGGACACCCCAGGAGCAGTTCTACTCTGTCCTCTGCAGTCACCATGACTTGGAATGGACACAGTGGTCGATCATTTACTGTTACAGTTCTAGTCTCTGCCATTCCATTATAGTTTCTAATGACATCTTTGACCTGCAATATTGATTTAATGACTCACTGGTGACGTATGACCTGAAATTAGAAAAAAATCAATTCCATTAAAGAAGGAAAATTCAAGCACATAATTATCAGGGAACTCAAGCTTTAGAGTCTGGATTTTTTTTCTCCCTGCTCCATCACTTATTGTTGTACAATATGGGGAGATGGGTAAATTTTATGTCTCTGTTCCTATCCTATACAATGGAAATAATTATAGTATCTGGTAGATAAGAGGCTCTCAAGCGACAGCTACCATCACCAACATCACCAAAATGCTGACAGGATGATGATGCACAGCCCCATTTCAAAAAGTGCCACAGAACAGATACTTTCCCCAGGGGGGAAAGCCTTGCACAAGAAAGAATCTCAGTCCTATGTGGGCAGCACTCCATATACGAACTGCAAATCATTATCCAAAAGAACGTTTTCTAGGCTTGCGGCTGTTGCTAGCCACCATTGAGTTGGCTCGGAAGGAACAATAGAACATAGTGTTGCCTGGCCCTCTGTCATCTTCCCAGCCAATCCACAGCTCATTGTTGCTGTGCCCACTATGTTGTTTGAGTGCCTGCCAACTTAACACTATACCAGGTCATACTCTGCTGTGGTCCATAAGGTTTTCATTAGCTAACTTTTAGAAATAGATTTCCAGGCCTTTCATCCTGGTCTAAAAGATCTGCTAAAGCTTATCTGCCACATGTGACCCTCCTGGTATTTGAAACACCAGTGGTACAGTTCCCAGCTTCACAACAACAGGCAAGCCACCACCACAGTACAACAAACTGACAGGCAGATGGGAGCCTAGACCAACAGTGGCATTATTTTTCCAAATGCTATGAGATAATACTGATTATGTAGCAAGAAACCTGCTAACTATCAATACATTTTATCATCAGCCCCTTCATACACACACAATCATGCACACGCCCTAAGCCTTGGTGGTATTGTGGGATATGGGTTGGGCTGTTAACCACATGCTTGGTAGTTCAAGCCCATGAGCTACTCAGCAGGAGAAAGATGAGGCTGTCTGCTCCCCAAAGAGTGACCATCTCAGAAATCCGATATCAAGTCACTATGAATTGAAATCAATTTGATGGCAGGGGATTTGGGGTTTTTGAACTCTGGATTAGCAGCCTTAAGTACTGTGCCACCAGGGTTCGCTCTCTCCACTTAATATCTTCTTATAATACAATCCAAATGCAAAACTTTCTCAATAACATTCCTACTTGAGAATCACAGATTGTCTTCAAAAGATAGAGAAGAAGGCATTTAAAGGCAGCAATACATTGACAATGCTGGCAACTTTTACAAATGGAAGAAAGAGGGAGCACCCCCGGGGACAATTAGGTATTGTGTTAACTTGGCCCAGCCAGGATTCTCCATGGTGTGGCAATAAGCCCTCCCCCATAAGATGCATGTCCTAACCTAATGATTTCTCCTTGTGCTTGTGGTCTATTTGATATTTGTAAAAGAGATGCTCTCTCTCTTCCTGGTGGCCTGCATTCTGAATGTATAAAGTCTAAACGTATAAAGGTATAAAGTCACACTAAAGGTATAAAGTCAAGAACCCTAAACACTTGATGGATATTTACTAAAGTCAAATTTGCTTGTAGAATCTATTGGTGGCATCCATCGCTGGAAATGGCTTTCTCAGGAGAAGACCGAAATTATTCCAACAAGTTGTTAGGTAAGCAGGAAAAGACCGATTGAGAGAAAGCAAAATAAAAATGGATAGAAATATGGTAGCATCCTATAGTCATGGTTTGAAAGCATATAAGATGAGGAAAACTGGTTTAACAGCTATTTTTAATGTGGGGTTCTAATTAAATAACTATTCTATACTGCTTAAAAATAATAATAAATGAATGAAAGAGCAAGCAAATTATATTGGTCGCAGTGCAGTGAACATGTCCAAGACAAGGAAGGCAATGGCCCCACAGGAGTTGCTGTGCAGAGTGCCATGTTCTGAGAAAACCAATAAGCCACTGAGATGCAGTCAAAGGAGAATACATTCAGTTGGCAATGGGTCTAGGAAGAATATTATAAGAAAAAAAATCAGACAGATTTATCCTAGGAGAGGAACCGCCAAGAGAAGCATAATACAGAGATGCTTGGGGATTAGGGTCTAAATGATCAAATAAGAAACCTGCAGACCCCAATCCCGACTACATGGACAGCTGCCCCTCCCCCCAGAAGAACTTATTTCAGAGGACAGTTCTGAAGCTACAGCTCAGGGAGAGGGACATGTCTGATCAGAGCACATGGGAGCAAATGAAGGGTGAGGAAGAGAGAGTGGAGCACATCCTGGTCCACCAAGCCTTGACGATGATATTCCCACTCAGAGCAGCCAATCCACAGAGAAGACCATATGACCAGCCCCACCATGAGACACGACATCCCTCACTGA
>NW_022111372.1:73526840-73536118 GCF_000313985.2 Echinops telfairi
AAAAAAAGAAACCTGCAGTTCAAATTATCCACAAAAGTCTCCAACCACCTGTAAAAATCAACACCAGCAAACCTATTCCTGCCAAGTCCACTCAAATTCATGGTGACTCAGATTCATGTGTTGCCAACTAAAGTGGTTGCTCTGTAGGGTTTTCTTGGCTGTAATCCTTATGGGAGCAGATCAGCAGGCCTTTCTTCCGCAGTTCCACTGGGTTTGTTTCAAATGCTAATCTTTGGGTTAATAACAGTGGTGTCATGAGAATTAGCATCACCCACGTTAGTAACTCATGGCTCCACCACACTCCCATGGATCTCCTCCATGACCATGTCATGTAAAATCTATAGTAATGTCTGTTATCAACTTATTCACATGTGCCAAATCTAGTAATATGTGATAAAATAAGTATGATTGTGTACAGTTCAAGTGTAATATTTCATAGATTGTATGAACATTGAGTCCATTCCAATTCATAGTAGCTTCATAGAACAGAATGGAAACTGGCCCTTTGGGTCTCTGGGACTGTTCATCTTTACAAGAATAGAAAACTTCACGTTTCTCCCTTGGATCACCTAGTGAGTTCGAAATTATTGACCTCTCAGGTAGCAGCCCAACACATAACCAACTACACCTCCTATACTCCTTAGATTATATGACTAGGAATAGCAAAATTGCTGGGTAAAATCTTTCTATATTGAATTACATTATACATTACATTGTTAATAATCAAATGGAAATCCTCTTTGGTTCTCCTCACTTTCTTCCTTTAGTTAGTATTCCATTCTTGAGAGTTATTGATACAGGTTCAAAAGTATTAATTACCACACTACTGTGTCTAAAGCAGGGAGCCCTGGGGGTGTAGTGGTTCCACGCTGGACTGCTAACCTTAAGGTCAGCAGTTCAAAACCACCAGCCACTGTGAGGGAGAAAGATGGGCTTTGTACACTCATAAAGAGTTCACAGTCTCAGAAACTCACAAAGGCAGTTCTACCCTATCTTTCAGGGTCACCATGAGTCAGCATCAACTCACTAGCAGTGAGTTTGGTTGTATGGTTTGGAAGCTAAAACACCAGAAAATTTGGGGGGGAAAATCTACTATAAAAATATGAGCAGTAACATGTGCAATAGCACATGTTTGTTGCACATGCAGACAGACCATGAGGTAGCATCACTGTATTTGGGTAATAATGACAACTTTGACCAGAGAAGTTAAGAAAGTAAATTATCATAGGGTTTTTAGATATGTTTTTGTTGTTATAGCTATCCATAGGAATATCTTTTAAATAATATTATTTCTGCTGAAATATGGCACGAAAATTCCACAGATGGTCATTTCTGTGTCACCTGCTCTGTCAGGGTCACCTGCAACCCACTCGTGATGCCAGTGGTTAGTCACTGAGCACAAACCGTTTGTGCCACCCCCGTGGGTGGATCTAAGTTACCCATAGAGTACAGGATACTGACCGTTGTGTATGTCAGGCCTTACACACACTGAAGTTTGATAATCTCAGAAGGGTGGAACAAAAAGGACTGTCCATGGAACTGAACGGGAGCAGGCGGCCTCATCTGTTTTCTGTAGAGTGGCTGGGGAATTCAAAGCACTGCTTCTGTTGAGACCAGCACAGTACGTAGCCCACTCCACCCCAGAACTGCTTGAACAGTGGCAGCAAGGGCTTAAATGATAGCTGCCTTCGCATCTCCAGACCCCACCTTCCTCCTCGCCGTTGATGGAATTCTCATTCAGTCTTTCACAACCTGGCCAAAAATATGGACATGACAGTGGCGTTTCAAAACCCTCTCACTGCCATCAAGTTGGTTCTGACTCACAGTCACCCTCTAGGGCAGGTTAGAACTGACCCTGTGAGTTTCCAAGACTGTAATTCTCTACAGTAATAGAAAGCCTCAGTAGAAAGCCACTGAACAGCTGGTGGTTTCAAACTGCTGACCTTGTGGGTGGCAGCTCAATGTGTAGCCCACTGCACCACCACTGGTTTACAACACGTTTCAGTCTAGACCCCCGAAGAGAGAGATCCCCTCTCTTCCAGGGTCCAAATATCAGCACTTAGAGAGGCATGATTTGACCACTTGGATCATGTTCCCTTGCTGAAGCAACCTCTGAGGTCAACGAGATGAAATGTTGACAATTGATCAAGCAAGGCCCAATACCATTCCGCCCACATGCTAAAGAAGGATCTTTATGAGAAAAGCCATCTGAGCATCCCATGGCACTGTGTCTGAATTTCTGCCCCTTGTTACACTCTGGGAACCTGAGGAAGAAAGGCGTGACTTAAAGCCTTGATAATACGATGTATACCAAGCCAAATTTGGTGTGGGTGGAGGAGGAGGTTAAGCCTCCAGATTCTCGCTTTGTCTATGTCTTAACAGGCCATTTCCACCAGAGGTCAGGGTAGAGCAGAAAGCAAAAATAACCAAGGGGCTGGCTCTTCAAAGAGTTTCAAATCAGCAGCCACAGAGAGCCCTGGGAACAACAACCACCAGATTCAAATCCCAGGCCGCAGAAGGGCCTCCCAATGGCAGAAGGCAAGACAATCTGGCAGGATGAGGGGGGCAGGGTGAGGGAGTCATTTTTAAACCATTCTAGGGTTCTGTAGCTGCACGTTTTCTGCTGAGTGAACACAACTACCACCAGAATCATAGAGCCGATTAGCAGTCATGCATCCATTTACTGCACTTCATTTTGCTGTGGTTCACACAAGCTGCAGGGGTTTGCTTGCTTGTGCTTTACAAATTGAAAGTTGGTGGCAAGCCTGTGCAGAACAATTCTTTGCAGCACTATTTTTTCCCTATGGCATCGACCCACTTCATGTCTCTGTGTTATGGGCTGGTAATTTTCACAGTATTTCTCACCTTTTTATCCTACTATTGCATACTTAATAGACCAGAGTAGAGGGTAACTGTAACTTTTACACGCACTGGGAAGTCAAACAAATGTGTGTCCCTCACTGGGTTGCCGTACTCACTCTAGTATGATGGTCCAGAGCCATACCCACGATATTTCCTAGGTATCCCTGTACAGTCTCAGTGCAAAATCTAAAGGGCTGGCTTCTAGTCAGCTCTCTAGACTCGCCTTCCCCTACTTTTCTACCTGCTCGCTCAGCATCAACCCCCCACCCCACCCCCCACCTTTTTCTTCCTGGAGCAGGCCAAGCTCATGCCTGCCTCAGAGCACAGGCACTGGCTGGACCCTCTCCCTCGACGTCCTCTTCAGAGCTGAGCACTGGTCTTCTTCCGGTCAGGGAGCTCTCAGCTTCAAGGTCCATACACCACTGTGTTAGTCTGAAGAGAACAGAGAAAAAAATCCAAAGACACTCATAAATGTATAAGATAGAGCTTTATATAAGGAGCAAGTGTACATTAAGAAAACATCCCAGTCCAGTCTGATATTGGCCCATATGTCTGATACCAGTCTATAAATTCCTCTTCAGACTCACCCAACACATACAATGACATGGAATGCGGGAAGATCACAGGCCAGTGGGTGCAAAGTCTTGTGAATCCAGTTGTGGTGGAAGCATCTCAGCACTGGCATGGCTCTCCACGTGGCTCCTCCAGCTCCAGGGCTCTAGATCCATTAATGTAGCTCCATGTGGCTTGTCAACAGGAATATGAAGCAGAGAGTATATGTGTTCCGCCTCCAGGGAGGAAGACAGAACCCTCAGGAGAAGGCCAGGTCCACACAGAGGCCTCATTGGCTGTGACCTGATTGACAGGCTAGATTCCACCCCTTCGCACGTTGACAGATTATGTAACTGCCACACCATCTAAAGCAGTGTCTCACCCAAGAGCAACCCCACCCCACAACAAACATGACGCAATCAGTTGCTTTGTTCGCTGCTGCTGAGTGCCTCCTAATGGCAGAATAAACAGCCCTGGTGCTTCAATGGCTAAGTGCTCATTGGTTAACCCAAAAGCTGACTGTTTGAATCCACCATCAATTCAGCAGGAGAAAAAACCTGACAATCTGCTCCTGTAAGCATTACAGCCTAGAAAACCTTAGGGGGCAGTTCTATCTTGGCACATAGTGTCCCTGTGTGCCGGAGTCAACTTAACAGCATACAGCAACAGAAGGGCATGCATGATAAGGGCTCCATACATATTCCTTGAGTAGAGGCATTGGTGGTTCTGTAGATGAATTTGAGTGGGCATCTGCTTGATGACAGCGAGTTTTCATGATGTTTACACTTGGGCTGTGATCTGAAAGGTGAGCAGTTTGAAACCACCAGCGGCTCTGAAGGGAAAAGATGGCACCTTCTACCCCCATAAAGAGTTAAATCTCCAGACCCACAGGTGCAGGCCTATGCTGTCCTATGGGGTCACCATGAGTCAGTATTGATGGGATGTCAATGAGTGAGAAGCAAATGGGCATGGTAGCCTGCTAACATCACAAAAAGAAAGACTACTAGACATCATGTACCACTTGGTGAAAGAATCGTGAAGGACTCTTACCAAAAAAGATCTCATCAACATGTGATCAAACCACAAGTTCCAACCAGCACTTTACAAGCAACACAGAGGAACCTATTAATCTGTATGACAGGAACACAATCGGCAAAATCCAAGCAGTACGAAAGTCAACAGAACAAATGCCCAGATTCTTCTAAATGGAAGGATAAAGGACCAAAATGCGATGGTGGTGTCTTAGACTGGGCTCTCTAAAGGAGCAGGACCTATGAAGAGAATATAAACATGCAGAGTTGGAGATTAAGTTCCTTCAAGGGAATGCCTCGCCAATTATGGTAGATGGCGAGCCCCAGATTAACGGGTCAGTTGTCGGGTTGAAGACCTCAGCTGGTTTGCAAGGTCACAGGGACAGATGAACCCCCAAACCTGCAGGTCGTACAGCAAGCCAGAGACATTCAAGATCCAGAAGTTAAGCAGTGAAAAGGGTGCAGGGCAAGAACGAGAATGAGCTGCGCCAGAGCATCTATGTGTAGACTGTAGGCAGGCGAGTCCCCCAAGGAAACTCCCTGACTTCCAGTTGATTACTTACATCAGATGAAAATGAAAAGTGATTTCACAGTGTCTGCCAAGCAACTGTGAACCATAGCCTCGCCAAGTTGACATGTACCATTAAACATCACAGAAAGGAAACTGATTTGATTGTCTGATCAGGACCCCTGGGGGACAAAGTGGTTACACATTGGTTGGGCTGCTAACTGCCAGGTCAGCAATTCGAAACTACCAGCTGCTCCATGAAAGAAAGAAGAGGCTGTCTTTCTCCTCCCATAAAAAAGTGCAGTCGCAGAAATGCACAGGGGCAGTGGACCCGGTCCTATAGAGTTGTACGAGTTGGCATTGACTCGATGGCAGTAAGTTGGTTTGGTTTGACTTACAACGTGTAATTAATTGCAATATGTAGGCCTTATTTGGGTCATGATTCAAACATCCAGTCTCAAAAAGTATGAGACAAAATGTTAACACCGCTTAGATGATGATAATGACGAATTGGTTTTGAATGGCATTGCAGTTATGTTTTCTTTTATGTAGCATACCATTCATCAGTAAAAGAAACAAAGACTCTGGAGAAATGTCTGACTCCAGGGAGGAGGTCAAAATATATACATAAAATAAACTGTAACGTCTTTTTTTGTGCCAGAGAGGAGAGAAGGGCTCCAAGACTGAGGGAGACATGCCAAAAAGGCATGGAAGCGTCTGTAAATAGCCTACAGTGAACATCATTCTCAATGGAGAAAGGCTAGAATCATTCAGATTCAGAAGTAGAACAAGAATCCCACTAATAGCACTTCTATCTATATTATGAATGTCGAAGCTGGTACAATAAAATAACCAAAAGAAATTGGAATTCTAAGAGTTTAAAAAAAATAAATTTCTGCTTATTTTAAGGCCCTCTGATGACACAGTGGTTAAGCACTTGGATGTTCACAAAAGGTTGGCAGATAGAAGTTACTTTGAGAGAAAGATGTGGCAGCCTGCTTCTATTATAAGCTACAGCCTGGAAATTCTAGAGGAAGGTTCTGAACTCTAAACCTAGAGGGTTTCGATGGATCAACCACTCAATAGCAGTGAGTATGGATGATCACTTTAAAAGAAAACTCAGAAAGACATACAAGCTATTAGAAATGTTAGGAGAGGTTAGCAAAGACTGACAGTAAGATTAATATTGTGACACACAATTTTATATACTAGCAACAATTAGAAATTGGGGACACTTAAGTAAATATGCTTTTTCTGCATATGCAGGTTGTTAATGAGTTTTCCTCCAATGCTGATGTCACCTTCTTCTTCCTATAGTTCAGCTTCTCAGATCATCGCCCTGAAAAGAAACTTAATTAAGTATGGCGAAAGCACAGTTCTCATGTGCAACTTTCCTGCTAGGAAGCCATGCAGAATCCCCTTGTTCTCTTTTTAAAACTACCTCTTCATCTATGTGCAGGTTCCATATGCGCACAATTAAGTTTTCTGTTCTGGAATTCCCATTCTCCACAAAGTTACTTTTATTTATTTTTTAAATCATTTAATGGGAGCTCTTACAGATATTATAACAATCCATAGTTATGGTTTGTGGATAAAAATTGGATAATATTTGTATCGATTGGCTTTCCTTGAAGGTGGAGAGATGCAATCCTCTCACAGAGAGCATCATACCTCAAGATTGATTTTGAAATATCCTTCTTTGACAATGAATGTAACTCCTTTCCCCTTAATTGTGTTATTCCTAGCATAGTAAATAATACTATTGTCTGATTCAAAATGGCCAATAGCAGTCCATCTATTTCAGCCCGTTAATGTCTAGGATATTGATCTTTATGTGTTTCATTTCATTTCAACTACTTCCAATTTTCCTAGATCCGTACTTTGAACATTCCAAGTTCTGATCGTTGGAAGGCTTTGCAGCGGTTTTCTCCCTACCTTAATTTGTGCCCATCAGCAAACGGAGACCTAGATGACTCCACTCACACAGGCTTTACCCAACTCCTTCCCCTCGGTTGACTCCACTCGGAGTAAGCCTCTCTTCTTCACAGCTCTTCTTCTCCAGTCACGTGTGCAGTGCTCTCCGACCGGAGGGGCTCACCCTCCAACAACGTTCTGTGGCTTCCATCCACGAGGGTTTCAGTATCAGTCATGTTTCAAAGTTATGTACACGTTTTTCAGCAACTACTTCTTCTGAAGTTGGGAGCCAAGACCTTCGTGGTCTGTTCTTAGTCTGGAAGCTCTGCCGAAACCTGTTCACTTTGGGTGACCCTGCTGGCATTGAAAGACCAGTTTCATCACTTCCAGCATCACAGCAACACACAAGCCACCATAGTTCAACAGACTGACAGACAAGTGGTGGCACGCTGTTAGATCACCTTTATTTGGAAAGGGCACAAATAGAGATCTTCCAGTCGCTGCCTTCCAAATTTCAAAAAGCACACACAGAGGAGTGTGTGATTCCAGTGTTGCATCTGTTCATTGAAATACTTCTGTTGCTAAAAAGGAATATTTCTATTGCTAATACATCAGTTCCTGGGGCCTTGTTTTTTGCCAATGCCTTTAGTGCAACTAGGATTTCTTCCACCACTATCATCAGTCATTGATCATATATTACCTCCTGAAATGTTTGAATACTGACCTATATCTTGGTGCAGTAATATTGTTTATTATTTTTATTTTATTTTGGTGCTTCCTGCATCCTTCAATATTTTGCACATAGAATCCTTCAATATTGAAACTCAAGGCTTAAATGTTTCTTAAGTATTGTCATCTTGAGAAATGCCAAGCATCTTCTTTCCTCTTGATTTCTCAGCTCCAGATTTTGGGACATTTCATTGTAATATGTGACTCTGTCTTCTTAAGTCTCCCTTTAAAATCTGTTTGGCTCTTTATTTGGTCCTTTATTCCTTTCACTTCAGCTACTATGCATTCAAGAGCAAATTATAGTCTTTTCTATCATTCATAGTAGTCTTTCCTTCCTTTCCTATCCTTTTTTTAAAATTAATCATTTTATTGGGGGGGCTTTTACAAATCTTATAACAATCCATCATTCAATAGCATTAAGCACACTTGTACATATGTTGCCATCAACATTTCCAAAACAATGTCTTTCTACTTGAGCCCTCTTCATACAGAAGAGCAAAGACTGTAGGTTTCAGAGCGGGTTATACATAAAGAAAACAAGATCCTTAGAACTAGACCAATAAGCAATACCATGACAAACGGCAAAGAGATTGAAGCTGTTAATGATTTACCTTTACTTAGATCCACAGTTGATACCCCTGAAAGAAACAGTCAGCAAATCAAACATATTGCATTGGGAAAATCTGCTGTCAAAGATCTATTTACAGTGATAAAGATCCAAACTGTCACTTTGAGAACTAATATGCGCCTGACACAAACTATGATGTTTTCAATCGTCTCTTATGCATGGGAACGCTAACTAATGAATAAGGAAGACTGAAGAGCAGTTGAAGCCTTTGAATTATGGTGTTAGCGATGAATATTGAATATGCCCTGGACTGCCAAAAGAATAAATAAACTATCTTAGAAGAAGTACAGCCGGAATGCTCCTTAGAAGAAAGTATGTGGAAACTTGTCTGATATACTTTAGCTATGTGATTTGTAGAGACTATAAACAATTGTGAGGGTGGTACAGGAGCAGACAATGTTTCATTCTATTGCTCATAGAACCGTATGAGTCAACATCAATCCAACAGCCCCTAAAACAATAGAGGGTCTGGGCTTCTTCAAATGGTGTAAATGGGTTCCCTGCAGCAAATGAGGGAAAGCTCAACTCACAATCATTCTCAAGTCTCTGCTTGTATTACATATCTGAATGTCCCATCAGTCAAAGTAGATCACATGTGAAGTCAAAGTAACTAGATGGTGCCTGGCTATCAGAAGGAATAGTGGCTGGGGTCTTAAAGGCTTGTCTTCAAACAAGCAGCCATCTAAGTGAAATGTCAACTCAGTCCACCTTGTCCAACAACTAAGTCCAAACAGGGACAGCAGCCTGTTTGATCCAAGGATTGCAAATTATACAATTATAAAATCCAAATCCAAAGGAGGTAGTAATAGCAGGGCTTAAATTGTAAGCCCTTGCTTTACAGAAGGGTGTGGATGACAGTGAAAGCTCAAGATCCATTTGCAGGATCCACATACGAATTAAGCTTCCTAAGAATCTCCAATCATAGTTGATGGGTGTGAATATTCTTGTTATCACACAGAGAGCATTGTAAAGTCAATTATGGGAAATATAGTTAGATTATAATCTACTCTCTTATGATTTTATTTCCCCTTGGACCCACTTTAAAGTTGTTTCC
>NW_022111372.1:73536322-73538419 GCF_000313985.2 Echinops telfairi
GTTTTTTAATGTGTATGCTTTCTTTTTGGGTGAGATTTATATGCTTTAGGTTGTTATTGTTGCTATTTTTGTTTTTGTTTTTTAATGTTGTTCTGTATATGGAATCCAGGATAGGTACACCTGTAGAGACAGTACCTGGACTAATGGTTCCTTGGGGAAATACAGGGGGTGGGAATTGGGAAGATACTAACGATGAGCAAAATGTTCTCAAACTGATTGTGGTGGTGATCAACAACTCTTCTTGATGTGATTGAACTATGTATGATGTGTGACTTATATGCCAGTAAAACTTTCATTTAAAAAAAAAGTAGACCGCATGGTCAACCATAGTTACTGATGCTGGGAAAAGAGGTTCCATCTCTCACTGGGAAGGACGACAACGTTGTACGGTTAAAGGAGAGTGCTATAGGAGATGAGAAGAATTTGGAGCCATTTTGCCATCTACCATAAGGCTAATTGTACACACAAACACAAAATTAGAAGCATTTGTATTCTAGATAGTCCATGGCTATAAACCTTCAAATAAAATCACGAGCCTGCTGTGCTTGAGTTCCTAAAGGAAAACTATTCCACCAAAACCAAGAGCAAAGTTGTAGAACGTCCAGGATTTTACTTTTCACAGCGCTCTCGTGCCAAAATCTGAGACACATGGTTAGGCTGAGACGTTTCTACAAACATGCTATTTATATCAGTGAATGTGAAGAGACTGAGCATTACTTTGCTCCCCCTACAGAGATGCACAAGAATTGGGGAAGAAGGGTATTACTTCGGGGTAGTGGGGGACTTAAATAAACTACATAATTTTATAGTGAGAGAAAGAAAAATATCTGACTATTTTTTTATTTGAAAATTTACAAACAACACTACATTTTCTAAAACAGAGGCATTGTTTCCAAAACATTGAGAAATACCAACCAAATAGTGGTGAGGCTGTGGTTTCCAAGTATAACTTGAACTTAGTGGAAGGCATTTCTGTCCAGGGAAAACCCTGTGGTCACAGTTTGAAACTACCACAGAGTATCCCTCAATCAGCTTCAAATATTTCTCTCCTGGTTGAATACAATCCTTGGCTACTTAGCACTTGGCAACTTGACAAATATTTTACATTCAAAAGGTCAAATCTGAGTGAATCTGCCCAGAGACTATGGCAAAGAAGGCCTTGCCCCTCACGCCTGGATGCCCAGTCCTGGCATCTGTCCCCTGCCCCTGCCATTCTGACAGCTGTAAAGGAAGGGACTCAGGGTCCCATTTGAGCTGTCAACACAGTGGTGACAGGCGCCCTTTTGCTGAAGGTCAATCTCTAATTCTTGATCCAAAGAGTCCTCTCTCTCTCTCCTTTAGCATATTCATCTTAATCATTGTATTTCTCTCCGACTTTATAGTCTTCAAAACACTTTTCCTTTCACATGCTCTTTTTTTATTCTTCTCACATAGAATGAGAGTGTCAGAGGAGTCCGGAGTTTCCCCTTTCGATGGAAGAGAAAAGGAAGCCCAGAGTGACCAAGACATTGAAGATGGGAGACAGCATAGCATGGTGGTTAGGTTGCTGCCCGTTATCATCCATGTAGCCTTCGACTAATCACATAGTATCTCTGTGACTCAGTGTCCCATCACGAAAATAAAACCAGAGGTCATTGAGTTCATTCTTATTCATGACAACACCACGTGTATCAGAGAAGAACTGGACTCCCTAAGGTTTTCAAACCCGTGTTTGGAAATAGATTGCCAGGCCTTTCTTCAAAGACACCTCTGGGGAGACTGAAACGTCCAATCATTTGTTATCAGCTGACCATGTGAACAGTTTGTACCACCGAAGAATTAAATCTATAAAAATTGTTAACGCCGCTGTTGGGCTCCATGGAATTGGCTCTGACTCGTAGCAACCCTACGGACAAGAGAACAAAACACTGGCCAATTCTGTGCCATCCTCACAACCATTCCTGTTTGAGCCCGTGGTTGCAGTCACTGAATCAATCCGTCTTCTCTACGGCCTTCATTTTTGCCACTAACTCTCCACTTTACCAAGCACGATGTCTTTCTCCAGAGACAGAGCTCTCCTGATAACATCCAAAATACCTAAGCTAAAGTCTCACGAGC
>NW_022111372.1:73540103-73541407 GCF_000313985.2 Echinops telfairi
TCCTGGATTCCCTGTATTTTCAGTTCCTATCTGTACCAGTGTACCTCCCATGAGTGAGTTCTTCCAGAGCTTTATCAACTTGTTGAAGCATTTAAATTGGTATTCCATCGATTCATTCGAGCTGCGTTTTTCACTAATGTCTTCAGGACAGCTTGCCCTTCTTCCTTTAGTATCATGGTTCTTGCTCATGTGCTACGTTTCGAATACATGAATGTTAATCAGTTCTTTTTGGCACAGTGACTCTGTGTGTTCTTTCCATTATCCTTTTTTTCAACTTCTGAAAAAGTCTTATTGGTCCTTCATTCAAATATCATACAATTCAATAGTTCGATCATATGAAGAGTTGTATAATCATTATCACAATCAATTTTAGAGCATTTTCATCTTCTTTGTACTCATTGTTATTTGCATAATTATTTTTTAATTGTGGCAAAAATATACACAAGATATTCTCCAATTCAACAACTTCTACGTGTATAATCCAGTACCAATGATTGTACTCTTCATTTGGTTTAACCATTACTGATATCCTTTTCCAAATTATTTCACCACCATTAACATAAACTCAATGCCCCCTAAGCAAATAGTTTCCTCCTTCACCCCTGGAAACTATAGCTCAAGTTTGGGGGGTTTTTTTGTTTGTTTGATTTTTAAGCAGTTTTCTTGATGTAATATTCACATATCATTCACCACCATAATTAGCTTTTTCTCAAAAGCTGTATATACATCATCACAATCTGTTCTAATGCTCCTTCCTTACTTTTCTAACTTTTCATTGTGAAGTTTTGTGGGAATTTACATTTCATATCATCGATTTTGCATTCAGTAACTTAAACTAATTTTCAAACCCTCTAATATCTTGACCTGCGTCTCTCCCACGCGTGTCTCTCTTTCTTCTCTGGAATACTATCTTCCTCTTCTCCCAAGTTAAAAGAGGCCACTCTCTCGCCTATAGCCTTACCTTCACTTTCTTGCCCTCCCTACCACCACCATCACCCCCTGCCTCCGGCTCTATAACCATCCACATCTTGTCTCTTTGGTTATGAACATCTTTTTCCTTATACGTTCTTTCTAACCGTGGTCTCATACACCACGTGTTCTTTCGTGACTGACTAATTCACTCAGCACCGTGTTCTCCAGGTCCAGCCAACCCCTCAGGGGCTTCGTTTCCTCATTACTCCTTGGGATCTTCTGTGGTCCTTAGCTACATCCGAAAGCCAGTTTCAAAGTCTCTTTTGACATACACCTTGCTATCTTATTTCTTTCTTGCTTTTTAATTTCCTAGTGCTTTCTTTCTGTGTGGT
>NW_022111372.1:73542630-73545051 GCF_000313985.2 Echinops telfairi
CTAAAGTACCCAGAGTAACACACCACCCAACATATAGCCTACTTTGCTGTAACAGGGCTCTTCTCCATCTTTTAACCTAGACTGGAAGTTCTGGTTGTTTTCAGAAGTGAGAAGTAAACTATCTTATGAATTAATCTGGAGGTCTCCATTAGACCCATCATCTTAAAAGTGATTCTCAGTTTGCCAAAACTTCAGAAAGGAACCAGTTGTCCCTGAACCTTTAGTTACTTTCAAAAGGGGGGGTTTTATTCAAAATTGAATTAGTCTTTAGAAGAACCCAGGAAAATTGTTTTGCCCAGATAAATCAACTCTACACGCAATTAAAGTTTTAATTTATATCAAGGAGTTTTAATTCCTTTCCCAAAGAATCTTTCCTCAAATTTTCTCAGAAATCACAAACTTTTGGTTATTGGAATTTTTATCCAGCTTCATCTTTGTGTAAGTATTGGTGCAAATGTTAGTGAGCAGCATAAAGTTTACAAAATTGGTGAAAGGAAGAAGAAAGTAAAAAATTAAATGTCAGATGTCAACTCCTGAAAATCCACTCGATTTTTGCCTACCAGGAAGTAATTGAAAGTGTATAACTACAGATTTCAAATACAAAGTCTTAAAAGTAGATGATTTGATTTCCAATGTAATTGTGAATTCTGACTATATACAGATATTATAAAACAGGAGTGAAAATAAAGACAGAATCCATAGGAAATACACTGACATGACAGTGAACACCACTTGTCTGCTTGTCATACTGTGACGGCTTGTGTGTTTTAGGGATTCTGGAAGCTATGTCACTGGTATTTCAAGTACCAGCAGAATCACCCAAAATAAACAGGTTTCCACAGAGCTTCCAAACTAAGAGCAGACTATGAAGAAGGGATAAGCTTTCTGTCTCTGTGGAATTTACCACTAAAAATGTAATAAACGCCAAGGAAAATCATCAGATATGGGAAACCTCACGAATAGAAGCACTAAATTATCAGAGATAGTGCCAAAAGATGAGCCCTCAGGTCAGAGGGCACCCAAAACGTGACTGAGGAAGAGCTGCCTTCTCAGAGTCAGCCATAATGGCACTAATGGAGTAAAGCCTGCGGGAGTCAATCCTTCGGGACCTTCGTTTGCTGGTGGGGCATGACGCAAAGCAAGGAGAAACAGATGCAAACCTCTATGAATAATCAGAACTTGGAATGGATGGAATATGAATCTAGGAAAATTGGAAATTATAAAAAATGAAATGCAGTGCATAAAGACCAACATTTTAGGAATGAATGAACTAAAACGGACTGGTATTGGCCATGCTGAATCAGAAAGAAGGCCAAGGCGTTGTGGTATGACATCGAAAATATCATACATGAAGAAAACGAAAGGTTATTAAAAAGATAGGTGAGAAAGAAAAGATCAAAGTATATGTCAGTCCTCCAGACTCCTTAGCCCTCAACCCTAAACAGGGTCTGCGTGGCTCAAAGAAAAAGGAAGAAAGTGAAACTGAAGTGGACTTGGCGTCTTGTGACCATCACGTTCACTTCACACAATAACACACACACACAAAGTTGGTGATGGAAACATCCTATATGTATGTATTTTTTAAATCCTGTTTTCACAGCACTGAAAGGCCATTCAAAAGTAAGCCTGATGGAAATGGAACAATAACAAAATATAGTTGCTGCATCATTTGAAGGACTTAAATAAAGATGAAAAATCTTGTGGGGGAAAAAAAGTAGATGTCAGAAGAGACTCTGAAACTTGCTTTCAATCACAGGGTAGCTAAGGCAAATGGGAGAAATAATGAAGTGAAAGAATTGAACAGAAAACTTCAAAGGGCAGCTCAAGATGTCAAAGTAGGAGACCCAGAGCTAAAGCTGAGAGATTGAAAATATGTAGACCACGGGGCATATTTGCAGACCACGGGGCTCTGGTCTGCTGTTGTGCCAGGGGTCTATTCAGGCCTGTGTCTACCTGGTTCCTGAATCAACCAGAGATCCCATCTAAACAGTCTTGCTACAGCAGCTCTATGCTCCAGATGGCCAGGCAGGAGAGCCAGACCAGAGCTGTTCCCAGGGATATTGACACAGCAGCCAAGTGTACTGGTGCTGGGGCAGCCACAGTTGGTGTGGCCAGTTCAGGGGCTGGCATTGGGACAGTGTTTGGCAGCTTGATCATCTGCTATGCCAGGAACCCATTTCTCAAGCAGCAACTCTTCTCCTATGCCATCCTGGGCTTTGCCTTGTCTGAGGCTATGGGTTCTTCTGTTGGATGGTTGCCTTCCTCATCCTCTTCACCATGTGAGGCTCTGTGGGCTTCACCGACCTGTCCCTGCTGCTTCAACTCCAGACCATCCCCTGTGCTGGAATGTGCTAAGCTTTACCATTAAACACAACGTTTCTCTCTTTAAAAAAAAAAGTCAGAGTAAAATATTGTAAAGAC
>NW_022111372.1:73546190-73550565 GCF_000313985.2 Echinops telfairi
TGACTTAAAATCAGGAAAGGTGTGCTTCAGAGTTGTAGCTTTTCACCGTGTTTATTCAATTAGTATGCTGAGCAAATAATAAGAGAAACTGGATCATATGAAGAAGAACATGGCATCAGGACTGGAGGAAGGCTTATCAAACCCCTGCAATATGCAGAATACACAACCTTGCTTGCTGGACGTAAGCAGGACTCGAAGTACTTACTGTTGAAGATCAAGGATTGCAGCCTTCGGTATGGATTGCAACTCAACATAAAGAAAATCGAAATACAACTAGACCAATAGTTAACACCATCATAAGCAGAGAAAACATTGAAGTTGCCAAGGATTTCATCTTGCTTGGATCCACAATCAATGCTCATGAAACCAGCAATCACGAGATTAAACAACACATTGCATTGGGCAAGTCTGCTGCCCGAGACCTATTTAAAGTGTTAAAAAGCAAAACTGTTACTTTGAAGACTAAGGTGTACCCGACCCAAGATACAGTATTTTCAATCACCTGACATGCATGTGAAAGCTGAATACTGACTTAGGAAGACCGAAGAGGAATAGATGCATTTGAATTAGAGTGCTGGCAAAAAATACAGAAAATACCATGGATATTTTTATGTTTGTTCAAAAGAACAAACAAATCTGTCTCCATAGAAGTACAGCCAGAATACTCCTTAAGGGAAAGGCTGGATAAATTTCATCTCACACATTTTGGACATGTCAGGAAGTACCAGTCCCTAGAGAAGGACATCATGCTTGGTGCAATGGAGGCCCAGGAAAAAAGAAATAGGTCCTGGACAAGATGGGTTGACTACAACAGTGGGCTCAACTATAAGAACAAGTGTGAGGATGCCACCATACTGTGCAGTGTTTACTTCTGTTGAAGATAGGGTTGCTAAGAGTTGGAACCAACTGAAAAGCACCTAAAATAGCATGACAGTGAAAATAAAATCAATGATGAAGAAATTGAAATATTACACCAATTTCTTCAGTCTGAAATTGATCAAACATGCAATGAAGATGCACTAATAATTATGAGGGACTGGAAAGTAAAATGTGAAAACAAAGAGGAAGGAGGAGGAGTTGGAAAATATGGCCATGGTGATACAAATGAAACTGGTGATCACAAGATAAAATTTTGCAAGACCAACAGCTTCTTCATTGCAAATACTCTCTTTCAACAAGGTTAGTATGAGCTATACACGTAGCTAGATGGAATACACAAGAATCAAGTTGGGTGTATCTATGGGAAGAGATGACAGAGAAGGTCAGATTAGCAGCCCATCTGAAGCCACAGGTTGACTAAGGAACAGACCATCAATTGCACTTATGCAAGTTCAGAAAATTAAAGCAAACCTATAAGAAGCAAGGTACAACTTTGAGATTTGACACAGGTGTACACATTGTACACCTGATGAACTGTGAGATAACATAAAGAACGTCATGCATGTGCATACATTCCTGGGCTGAGGTCTGGGTAATATGGCAGAGGTCAGACTAAACCCAGGGACACATATGGTAGCCAACTAAAAAAGATGGGGGAGGGGAGAAAAGACATGGGTAGCCAGGGGAACAGGGCACTAACCCACCCAAGGGGAGGGTGTTGTTTATATCTCCACAGGGAAAGAGGGACCAGACTTCAACCTGGTGCTCCAAGACAAGAACGCAACTCACTGGCTTGAAGCAAGGAACCAATAGAGAGACCTGATGGGCCAGCCCCATTGCCAACTAAGTGAACAGCCCTCCCTACCCCGAGAAGAATTCCTTTCAGAGGGCAGCACTGAAGCTACAGCTCAGAGGGAGGGACATGTCTGATCAGAGCACACAGGAGCAAATGAAGGGGGAGGGGAAAAGAATGAAGCACATCCTGGCCCACCAAGCCTGAGGATGATATTTTTGCTCAGAGCAGCCAATGCACACAGAGGACCATAGGGCCAGCCCCACTACCAAACACAATGTCTCTCACTGACCCATAGTGATACAGGGGACAACACTGGAGACACATTGTGGGAATTGTGCCCAATCTGACGCCACCACACTGAAACAAAACACTATGGGAGTACAACATCAGAACTATTTATAGGCTTTTCTTTTTTTGTCATTGGTTTTTGTTGCTTTGTTTTGTTGCTTTGTTTTGCTCTGTCTTGTTTTTGTGCATATTATTATTTATACAGGTCTATCTAGATAAGATAGACAAGATAAACAATCTGGAGGAGATGCTCACCTTCCCAACACAATCACTGAAGACAAAGTGGGTGCATAAGCAAATGTGGTGAAGAAAGCTGATGGTGTCCAGCAATCAAAAGATATAGCATCTTGGGTCTTAAAGGCTTGAAGATAAACAAGCAGCCATCTAGCTCAGAAGCAACAAAGCCCACATGGAAGAAGCACACCAGCCTGTGTGATCACGAGGTGTCGATGGGATCAGGTATCAGGCAACAAATATGCAAATGTGCTTGACACAATGGATGGATGGATGAATTGTGATAAGAGGTGTATGAGCCCCCAATAAGATAATTTATTATAAATTTAAAACTAGAATGTCATACAAGAAGAAAGCAAAAAAGCTCACTAAAATGACAGGAAAGAAAGAAAAGACAAAAGTGGATGTCAGAAAAAACTAGAAGGCGATCAGCTCCTTTTTCCCCTCCCTCCCCGCTCCCCACTCCCTCATGAACCCTTATTAATTTACAAATTTAAAAAAAAACCTAGAAGGTAAAGCAGCTGAAACTAATTGAAGAAATGATGAAGTAAAAGAACTGAACAGAAAATTTCATAAGGCAGCACAAGAATGCAAAGTAAAGTATTACAATAAAATATACAAAGACCCAAAGTTAGCAAACCAAAAAGGATGAGCTTACTGAGCATTTCTCAAGCTGAAAGAGCAACAAGGAAAAGTCAACCTTTGAATTGCAATATTGAAGGAGTCTATGGGCAAAATATTGAACAATCCAGGAATCATCAAAAGACAATGGGAGTAATACATAGAGTCACTGTACCAAAAATAACTGGTTCCATTCAGCCATTCCAATAGGTTGCTTATGATAAAGAGTCATGGTTTTGAAAACAGAAGTCCAGAGCATCCGCGCCATCTCAGCATGGAGGTGGCAGCGAGGTCCGTTTTCAGTGCATGGTTTACCCTGCCAAGCACTTCTGCTGGATGCCAGCAAGGGAGGCCGTGTGCCAGGCACTTGACTGCTGAGCAGGGCAGAGATCCAGTCCAAGAAAGAGGGGCACATTGGCTAGTTTATCTTTACCCAGGATGCTAAGGCAGCCATGACTGGTCGTCTGATGATAAAGAAATTGGTTGCAGAGAAATTGAATATTCCATGGAATGATATTCACTTGCAAAGAACTGCAAAAAATAAATAAATAAGTACTTGCAGAGGACTCATTGAATCCATATCCCAATTTCAACGTTAACGTCTCTCATTAGGAGACTATGCGATACTTGCTTCTGAGCTGCAGGTTGGAATTGATATAATGAAGACTAGCTTTCCGAGTCGTGGCTCAATCCCAGAATTCTCTCACATTATGAAAAGGGAAATGTACTAACAATGAGTGGGAAACCATCAGAAGCTTTAAGGTTGAATGAACTCATCTGGATATGTCTTCTAGAAACTGAGCATTGGAAGGAAGCTTTATCAAAGCCACTGGTGAAACAATATGTGTGTGAATATTTAACTGGAACGCCAATGTGCTCAGTAAACGTTCACACAAATCACAATAACGTGTTAAAATAAATAAACACAGGCTGAGAAGTAACAGACAATCCCATCACTTAAAAAATAAAAAGCCGTTAGTGTTGGACTAGGATTTGAATTACAGTGGTTTGAATTTTATATTAAATTTGAATACAAACCAAGTTTGTAAACTTGAATACAAACCAAGTTTATAGAGAAACTCATTCATTCCTGCATGGGAAGGAAGAAAAAGAATGGGTATTTGAGGACCGCAAAATAGATACGCAGCATTTTGTTGCAGTAGCTCTTGAGAAACACAATGGTTGTCAATGTCAGGATGCTCCATCTCAAGATGAGGCTGAGCCTACCCGCAGCCGGCTCAGGTTCTGACCTTTAGTGACTAAATGGCGTCTGCTGTTCCTATGACCCTGAAGAGCCTCCGTTTGGGGACTGTTTTTGCTTCACAGAAGAAATACTAATAAGAAATGGCACAAAATCATGATATGACTTCTTAAGTAACAAAGAAAAATGAAAACTTTGTAATCTTTGGTACTCACTGAAAAATGACTACCTCGTATCCAATTTTGTTTCCAAAATAGTTAAAAACAGCAATCACCTTTCCTATTTAAAAAAATCGATTTCACTGGAGGGTGGAGGGAATGTGGGGTAGAAAGGGGGAACCGACTACAAGAATCTAC
>NW_022111372.1:73550829-73559646 GCF_000313985.2 Echinops telfairi
GAATTGTACAAGCCCCCAATAAAATGATTTTTTTAAAATCGATTTCCAGTTCAGTAATGCTCAGTTAAATAGGTTGACCTCTTTATTTTTCCCCTAAATCACATTGACTTGACAAAATAGAAATTATAATAGAATAGAATTATAAACATATGATAGAATTATAAACATATGCTGAGGGGGTGGAATAGAAAATGGAAACATTTAGATTTATCTTTCAGAGAGAGAGAGAGAGAGACCAAAGAAAGAGAGAAACTCATAATATTTTGTCTTTGGCTATAATTCCATTTGGGAATCGGTTGTCTTTGCTATATTAAGGAGATAAAATTATTGTAGGGTAAATCTTAAATCAATCTCTTTAAAGATATAAAAGAGTAGACAAGAAATAAAAGAAGCAGAGATGGGGGAAGAGAGATATCTAGCCACATGAAGATCAACCAAGAACAGAAACTCAAGGATACAAGGAACCTTCTCCCAATAGAGAGAGAAGCTTTCTCTTAGACCCAGTACCCTGAATTCAGAGTTCTAGCTTCCTAAACTGTTAGAAAGTTAATTTGTTTGCTAACAATACCCACTTATGGTATTTCTGTTATAGCAGCCTTGGATAACTAAGACACCTTTGCTGTGCTTTGGCCAAAGAGCAGTGTACAATGATTTCCCCTTGCCCTTAAATTAAGCACAAAATGCTTTTGTTTCTAGTTAGCACCTGCCTGAGCCATATGTGATGGTGAAACATTTGCTCTCTTAATGCTTCTCCCTGGTCACAGAAATACTGCAGCCAGAATGAAAGTTCATTGATGCTTTTCATTAGCTTGTTCAAAAGTATAAACCAAACCTATTGAAGGTATATGTATGCCATTGGAATTCCAAATGCATTTACAAAGATCAGCTCTATGGCAGTGCACAGTGTGTTTTTTCCTGCTCTCAGCCTACAACAAAAGGGGCCTGGTGGTAGTGAGGAAAGGAACTCAGTTTCAGCACAATTGTTTTGCACTTAGGGAGCAGGACGCCAACGCTCACAAAAATTCCTCTTTTGTCTCCACTTTGGTCCAAATTCTTGAGAAAGAGATTTGATAGCCCAGCTTGAGTCATTGTGCTGCAGTTTGCTCAATTCAGAAGAGATGAGCAGGGATGTCTGACATAAGACCAAGGAGGGGGCACACTGTGGGGAGAGGCAGTTCTAAAAGAAGGACCAATAACTGTGGCCTGAGTAGACAGCCCAAAAGGTGACTCCTACATTCCTACATTTAACCCATGACACCGCCAGGGTTCCTTTGTCTTTTCTTGTTTTTTTTTAATACTTTTACTGGGGGCTCTTACATCTCTTATCATAATCCATACATCCATACAATGTGTCAAGCACATTTGCACATATGCCGCCATCATCATTTTCAAATCATTCTCTTCCCACTTGAGCCCCTGATATCAGCTCCTCATTTCTCCCCCTCTCCTCCCCCGCCCGCCCTCCCTCAAGAACCCTTGATAAATTATAGATTATATTTTCCATATCTTATATTGTCCTCCATCACCCCTCACCTAGTTCCTTTGTCTTTATGCGTAATGTGTATCAAAAGATGCGGCGAGACAGGAAGAACTACTATCTACTCCCACTGAAGTGTACATGTCCACCCACAGCAGACAATTGGTTGCTCTTTAGGCATCTGACTGACAATAAGATATTGATAGTCAAGTTTCTTGGTATGCTGTCAAGTTTTCCCCAAGTTTGGTCCATATTAGAATGTCAGCAGAAGTTACGGTACATGTGGCAATTATATAATCTCCGGTCAACTAATGAAAGGATGGAGTCTAGCCTGTCAATCAGGCCATAGCCAATGAGGCTTCTGTGTGGGTATGGCCTTCTCCTGAGGATTCTAAGAACTCCTGTAATCCTCCCTAGAGGCAGTAGACTCACTCTGCTTCATATTCCTGATGACAAGACACATGGAGCTATGCTAGAGTGCTGTAGCTGGAGGAACCACATGGAGACCTGCGCCAGCACTAAGATGCTCACACTACCACTGGATCCACAAGACTTTCCACCCACTAACCTGTGATCTTCCTGCATTTGGCTTCATTGCATGTGTTGCATGAGTCTGAAGAGGAATTTACAGATTGGTATCGGACATATGAGCTAATAGACTTGATATGTCCATCAAGCTAATGACGATATTAGACTGGGCTGGTATGTTTTCTCAATATACAATTGCTTTTTTATATAAAGCACTTTCTTATATACATATCTATGAATTTGTTTCTCTAGTCAACCCAGACTAACACAGTATGTCACTTCCAGTATTAGGTTATAAAAAGACTGTGGCTTCCATCTGGGTCATCTCACACCCTGGCGCTATTTCTGCCCCTATTTCTTTGTCTTCTCTTTCTCTTAGACCACTAGCAGTAGGAGAAATCATGTTGTATTATAAGCAGTCCCACAGAGAGGCCCATGTGGCAAGGAAATGAAGTCTCTTGCCAACAGCGACTCAAGGGAGGGGTGAGTGTAGTAGTCAGAGCCGCCGGGGTCCTTCAGAAACTGCAGCACCAACTGACAGCTGGAGTGCAGCTTAAGAGACTCTGAAGTCACTACATGCCTAGCCCTCAGGAACCGTGTGAGACAATAAATGCTTATTGATTGACTGATGCTTGTTTGTTTGATACAAGATAATCCTTTTATAACCACTCAGAGCAGTATTTGGATCTGATGAGTAAGGAATCTAGAAGGTTTTTAAGACTGTGATCTCAAATTTACAAAAACATTATTATTTTCCCCTTTTATTTGTAGAATATAGCATATACAAAAATAACTATATTATACATAGTTGCACAGCCTACTGCATTAGAATAGTGACAGTATCCCAGTAAACTCCCCATCCCTGTCTGCGCCCTGTATGTAGTTCCTCCTCTTCCTCCTCCTCCTCCTCTTCCTCCTCTTCCTCCACCTAATCCTCCTTCTAATCCTCCTTCTCCTCCTCCTCCTCCTCCTTCTCCTCTTTCTCCTCCTACCTTTCCACCCATCTTCTCTCCTTCCTTTCCTGTCCCCCCCATTGGCCCTTCCCATGGCCTAATCATAGTTTTCAGAGCCTTTTCCTTTTTTCATAAAAACCATTTTTTCTTCTTCTTTTGTAATATTGCCATCAGGAAAAATGTATCTTTATAAGATTGACTAATTTCCAGTTTGGGTCATGTGTTAGGCATTTGACAGACTTGTCACTGTTTTTTAAGAATGAATAATATTACCTTGTGTGTGTGTGTGTACCAGGAAGCCTTAGTGGCATAGTGGTTACTCATTTGGCTGCTAACTGCAAGGCCAATAGATCAAAACCACCAGCCACTCTTCAGGAGAAAGATGAGGCTTTTCATAAAGAGCTACAGTCTCAGAAACCCACAAGAGCAGTTCTACTCTGTCCAATTAAGGTCACTAGGAGTCGGTATTGAATCAATAGCAATGAGTTGGGTGGGGCAGGTTTTGGTATGTGCCAGAGCTGATGTATCCATTCCTCTACAGACAGGGCTTTTTGAAAATTATATTTCCAAATTTTTCAATTAGTCCCGGAAGTTTTTTTTATTGAGTCATTCAGCTTTTCTATATGTAGGATAATGTTATATGCACATAAAGAGAAATTTGCTTCTTTGTTGCCAATTTGGATGCCTTTAGTAGCTTTTCCTTTTTTCTTCTTTTTTGATAGTATTGTTTGTTTGTTTCACCAGTTTTATTGCCCCACAATTTAGTATTATACAATGAATAGTTCAATTGTTCAGTCATATCAAGGGGAATTGTACAATCAGCACCCTAGCTCTGGCTAAGGTTTCTAAAACTATATTAGATAAGAGTGATGATAAGGGCAAACCTGCCTAATTCCTGTTCTGAGAGGGAATATTTTTTATTTCTCTCCATTAAGCGAGATGCTAACTGTTGGTTTTGTTTATTTGGCCTTTATTATTTTGAAGAATTTCCATTTTATTCCTATTTCAGTAACTTTTCTTATCGAGAATGCATGTTGACTTTTACCTAATGCTTGTTCTGCATCAAATAAATGTTTATTGTTTTCCGCTGCTACTACAAAAGGTTGACGGTCTGAATTCATCTATAGGCGCCGAGAAAGACAGGTCACCTGCTTTCCTCCCACACCGCCGCCAGGAGCATCTGAAGCACAACACTCCTCGGGCGGACATGAGTCAGAATGGACTTGACAGCAACTGGTGTTGTTTGGCTTGGTTTAGTCTCCGAGATGCCCCTCCTTGTCCCTGATGCCGCTCTTACACATGAAGCTCCTTTTCCTCCCTCTGAATCCAGGATGGCCCTCTGACCAATTTACGCAATGAAGGTGGCCGAAGTGACATTCTGAGAACAGGTCTTAAAAGGACTGGCAGCTTCCACTTCCTGCCCCTTGGATGCCACTGTCAGCAGCCCAGTCTTGTGGGGAGGCTTTCTGGGGGGAAAGCGGGGGCTCCATTAGATAGCCCCAACCACGTCCCCAACTAACAGCCAGCACTGATGAACTGCCCGTGAGTGAGCTGTTTGAAATGTCTCTCCTGAGCACCCCAGATGACTGCAGTCCCTGACAATACCATGTGATGCAAAAGACCCACCCAGTCAGCCCACTGGATTGTGAAAAATAATGAATGGGTGTTGTTAAATCATAAAGTTTAGGGTTGTTTTGTTTCATTGTGGTAAGAGGTGAACAACCATATTATCTTAGGCTAAGAAATTTATTCAATGGACAACAGGGGCTTAGGTAGAGAGCAAATGTTTTGAGAATGATGAGGGCAATGAATGTACAAATGTGCTTTACACAATTGATGTATGTATGGACTGTGATAAGAGTTGTATGAACCCCTAATAAAATTATAAAAAAAGAAATGTATTCTTTAATGATTGTTTACTAAGCACTAGCGTTTAAGTGAGCTGTAGATCTGTTCAAGGAAAATTTCCAGGCAAAATATTTGTGCCACGTGAAATAGTCCAGCACCTGAGTTTCTACCAGAAAATTCAGTACAGCTATTTGAAACTTCATTTCTGCTTCTAACACCAACAAAGACTAACACGTACTAAACTCTACTAGATGCCAGCCACTGTTAGGTGTCTCACTTTTATTCATTTATTAAATCATCACTATGACCATGTGAGCTAGGTACGTAATCTTGTTAGCGCCACACTACTGTGTCAGATTATCCAATAAGTAAAGTCAACACAGGTTCACTTGTGTTCACTTACTAATCTATTGTGAACTATCTCGCATTTTTTAAGCACACCAACGAATGGTTGATATTTGTCTCTTTCCCAAACCCATAGCAACTTCTGGCAGTCTCATAGTCCCAATTCAACCTTCCAGTTCCAGAGAGGGATGCAGCACAGCTTAAGCAAAGTAATTATGAACTTACTTTGCTATTTTACTAATCTATAGTGAACAATATCATATTTTTCACTGCATCCAGGATATGGTGGAAATTGTGTGAAATTTTTCAGTGATTAAACACAAGTAAACCCATGCTCACCTGGCTTAATGGGTAATCCACCTTTGAGTCTACAGATGAGAAAACTGAGGCAGAGAGTGGCAGAATATTTGTCCATTGTCTTAGACTGGGTTCTCTAGAGAAGTGAAGCTTATGTGGTTTGTTAGGCAAGGTTGCCTAGAGAAACAAATCCACTGACATCCTATATGTATGACATCACTTTCTATAAAGAAGTAATTCTATATCAAGAAATCAGCCACACCCAGTCAAGCTCAAGTCCGTAAGTCTGATACCAGTCCATAAGTTCCTCTTCAGACTCACACAGCCACGTGCAATGACGCAGAATGCAGGAAGATCACCGCTCGGGGGTGCGTCATTGTGTGGCTGCAAGGTCAGTGGAAGCATGGCAGTGCTTCTGCATCTCTGAAGGTGGCTAGGAACCAGGGAGATGAGGGAGCAGGGGACCGAGGAGAAGGCCACACCCAAGAAAGCAGCATCAGACTGCCACCTGATTGACAAGCTTGACTCCGTCCCTAGCAAAGGATGCCTAGTTGACAAAAAGACATCTAATTACCACATATATGAATATATAAAGATAAACTTATAGCAAGAAAATGGCTCACACAGTTGTAGAAGTGGGCAAGTGCAAGTCTTGACAGATTCCAAGTGTGTCGATCAGATGTCAACCATGTGGGCTGATAAAGCCAAGATCAGCAGGAAGATGACATACTTGTGGCTGCAGAGATGAATAAATCCAAGTTCAACAGGTCAGATGGCAGGCCACTGAAGATTCCCAGACTGACAGGCAATATGGTGGGTTGTTGATTCAAGTCCAAAGAACCAGAAGTCAATGAGCCATATGCAAGATCCAGACCCAGCAAAAAGCAAACAAGTTTTTCCACAGCATATACATTTATTGGAAGCAGGAACCACCCTTTGAAAAAAACTTCCTTTCAATTGATAGACTGCTCAGAGATGACTTTGTTATGTAGGTGATAACACTGTGTTAAATCTCATCATGTGGCAGTTATATAATCGCCTGTCAACTTGTGAAGGGATGGAGTCTAGTCTGTTAATCAGGCCATTGCCAGTGAGGCCTCCATGTGGGTAAGGCCTTCTCCTGAGGATTCTGGGAACTCCTATATTCCTCCCTGGAGGAAGGGGACTCTCTGCTTCATCTTCATTCTGACAAGACACGTGGAGCTACGCTAGAGCTCTGGAGCTGGAGAAGCCATGTGGAGACCCATGCCAGGTGCTTCTGTTGCCTCTGGATCCACAAGACTTTCCACCCACTGGCTTGTGATCTTCCTGCATTCAGCATCATTGTATGTGTTGTGTGAATCTGAAGAGGAATTTATAAATTGGTATCAGATATATGGGTTAATATCAGATATATGGGCTAATATCGGACTTATGGACTTGATCTGGAATGGGCTGGGATATTTTCTCAATAGACAACTGTTCTTTTATATAAAGTTCTTTCTTATACTCCTATCAGTGTCTCCCTGGATTTGTTTCTCTAGTAAAGCCGGACTAACACAGCTTACTCACACACACACACACACACACAAAGTCACTGCCACCAGGTTAATTCCAACTCAGAGCCAGTGAAATCTACGCAGTTCATTTCCAGCAACTGTGCTTTCAACTGCTGCCCCCATCCTGAACTCACTTCTACGAGGTGACTGCTATTATTTATTTCTTCCATTTTAGCAACAAGAAATCAGAGGCTTGAGGAAGATGTCACTTGTGCAAAATCACCCAATTAATGAAGGGATAAGCCAGAAAAAAAATAAATTTCTCATTGCCTTTGTCCTTAAATTCAACCATCTTCTGCTGTTGTTGTTTTTGTGTTGTTGTTGTTGACTGGCATTGATCCAGCCCTCAACTCATGGCCACTCCATGCAAAACGTGGCCAAGGCCTACACCATGATCAGGTGCTGACCTGACTGGACATTCTGATCAAATGGCTGTTCATTGGCTCAATTTTGGAAATGGCTTCTTCCTGGTCTGTCTTAATTTGAAAGCTCCAGCAAAACATAAGCCTCCACTGACAACAAGTGATAGCTACACCCAAGGTGCCCTGGTCAGGTCCCCAGCTTGGAACAAGAGAATTCTACTATTAAATGGCTACCACCTCATTCTGTACCTGCACACCGGGAAAATGTGCAGATCGTAGCAAGGCCTGCTCCACTTACAGAACATCACTCCTATTGTTGTTGTTAGCTTCCATCGGGTCTATTCCAACTCATCGTGGTCCTATGGACAGGGTCTTACTAACCCATAGGTTTTCCTAGGCCATAATATTTCCAGGAGCAGATCACCAAGTCTTCCTCTCGTGGAGTCACTGATGTTGTTGCTAAGTCCCATCAAGTAGGCCCTGTCTCATAGCTACTCCGTGCACTACAGAACAAAGCACCACCTGGTTCTACGGCATCCACACACCATTGCTGCAGCCACCGATAAGTCCAGATCATCCAGGCTCTTCCCTACTCTTCCCCACTGATGCTCTACTTTACCAACCATCATGTTCCTTTCCAGTTACTGGGCCCACCTGATGTCCTCAGAGATACTAGGGTGGTTCAAACAGAAAATCTGTCATTGCAGCCAAGCATATAGACATATACCAGGAGGGCTCCTTTCATATCTTCTAAGCTCTCTCTGATAAAACATTGTAAGTGGAAGAAGGCTTCATGAATCATGGGCCTGTGATAGACTCTCAGCATCTCCTTAATTTTCCCCACCAGCACTCCCCTCCCTGCACTGTACCCCACCTCCAGCCCGCCCCCTCCCCCCACACACACACATCATAAGAATTTAGAAACATTTCCCTAAGTTTGTTAAAACTTCTGCAAACATCTAGCCCATTGGTAGGGACTCAGGGAAGTCATATTTATGAGAACAGTGTTGTTAGGTGCCATCAAGTGGCTTCTGAGTCCCAGTGACCCTGTGCACCACAGAAGGAACAAAGGCCTTGTGTTGTGCTACACTCACAATTGTTCCTATGTTTGAGCCTATAGTTGCAGCCACTGTGTTAATCCATCTTGTTAAGGGCCTTCCTCATTTTGTGGTCCATCTACTTTACCAAGCATGATGTCTCTTACCAGGGACTCGTATCTCTGGGTAACATGGTCAAAATATATGAAACAAAGTCTCCACATCCTTGCTTCTAAGGAGCATTCTGCTTTTACTTCTTCCAAGATAGACTTGTTTTGTCCTTTTGGCAATCCATAGCACTTTCAATATTATTTTTTAGTGCATGAAATTCCTATGTGTAAGAGAGAGTTTTATATAAAGATTAAGTGCGCATCAAGAAAACATCCCAACCCAGTGCTGCCCAAGCCCACAAGTCCAACATTAGCCCATTAA
>NW_022111372.1:73560988-73576662 GCF_000313985.2 Echinops telfairi
GGACAACACTGCTAAATGTCAAGAAACAGACTTGGAACTATTTATAGGCTTTTCTTTTTTTCTCGTTGGTTTTGTTGTTGATGTTTTCTTTTCTTTTGTTGTTTTGTTTTGCTATGTCTTATTTTTGTGCTTATTATTGTCTCTGCATGTCTATCTAGATCGGATAGGCAGGATAAACAATCTGAAGTCCACATGGAAGAAGCATTCCAGCCTGTGTGATTATGAGGTGTCAATAGGATCAAGTAGCAAGCATGAAAGACCCAGAACAAAAAATCATATCATTGTGAATGAGGGGGAGTGCAGAGTGGAGACCCGAAGCCCATCTGTAGGCAACTACTGGACATCCCCTTACGGAAGGGTTGCGGGGAGGAGACGCGCCAGTCAGGGTGCAGTATAACACCGATGAAACACACAACTTTCCTCTAGTTCTTTAATGCTTCCTCCCCCACTATCATCATCCCAATTGTACCTTACAAATCTGGCTAGACGAGAGCAAGTACACAGGCACAGACAAGAGCTGGAAACCCAGGGACTCCAGGACAGATAAACCTCTCGGGACCAATAATGAGTGTAGCGATACCAGGAGGGGAAGGGGAAAGTGGGGGCAGAAAGGAGGAATCATCACAATAATCTACATATAACCCCCTCCCAGGGGGACGGACAACAGAAAAGTGGGTGAAGGGAGACATTGGACTGTGTAAGACATGAAAAAATAATATTTTATAAATTATTAAGGGCTCATGAGGGAGGGAGGGCAAAGGAGGGGAAAAATGAGGAGCTGATACCAAGGGCTCAAGTAGAAAGAAAATGTTTTGAGAATGATGATGACAACATATGTACAAATGTTCTTGATACAATGTATGGATTGTGATAAGAGTTGTACGAACCCCCAATAAAATGATTTATAAAACAAAACAAACAAACAAAAAAGATATATAACCTCTCAAGATTAAAGGCATAAATATTCTATGTTTCTTACTGTGAAAAGAATAGTTTTACAATTCTAACCCCTTGACATTTACTTAATCTGATGCTTTTCTGAAATAATGATCCTGTTCTGAAAATTTCCCCTTGAGGGTAGAAAATATTTTCCAAACGTTCTGTCTCAATTCCGTGGCCACCCTCTTTAATCTGCTTGGCAGAGAGTGGTTAGGGTTAGAAGGCAAAGGAAGAAATAGCTGCTCATCTTTGGAAGAAAAAACTTGAGATTCAGATTGGGAATCTCGTGTTCTCTGCCTTCCCGACCAAAGACTAGGCATGAACAAATTCCCTCATTTATCATATTTTAGAGATCCTCATATCATTGAATCTTTATTTTTAAAATTCAGAGGCTCTAGAGGAATATGTTTATTTTGTATTAGAAATGATAACGAAAAGGCGGAAGGTTGGATGCCATTGAATTGGCTTCTATATTCTGTCGTGACCTGGTCTCCCTTTCCTAATTTCCCAGTCTCATCTTTCATTACGTTGCCTGTTCATCTTCCAACCACCCTGAATTATTGTTTAAATAAACTGCTCTCTCTCTCTCTCTCTCTCTCTCTCTCTCTCTCTCTTGCTCTCCCCCGCCCCAAGTCTTTGAACCTCTCTTCCCTTTTGGTTCCTATCAGTGGTCCTTGAGTCAGTTCTAATTCATGGCAACCCCAAGTGTGCCAGAAGAGAACGGCACTGCATAGATTTTTCTCTTTTGAATAATTTACTTTACTGTTAAGAATATGCATTGCAGAAATAAACCAAGTCAACAGTTTCGACACCATTCAGTGACATTGGCTACATCATGCAACCATTCTCTCCCTCCTCTCAAGAAGCCCCTCCTTCATTAACACAAAATCACTGTACATGCCATTAAGCCCCCTGTAGTTCCTATTTAATTTTTTAAACCACGGTTGTCATTTGGTCTCATATAAAGAAATCTTAAATGAGCCGAGTGCTAATGGCAGACATTCTTTACTAGTTAAGCTAAACTACTCTTGTATTTTAAGAAGACTTGAGGTGATATTTTTGGTCTAAGGTTTGAAGATGAACCCAGGGCAATAGTTTCATCCAGCCTCTATGACTCCAGAAAGTCTGGATTCCATGACAATATGAGATCGTGTTCTGCATTTCTTCCTGTGGATCAGTATTATCTGATCAAAATGATCCAAGAGTCTATAAAATAGAGTATAGGACTTTCAGTGGCTGATTTTTCAGAAGTGGATCGCCAGGCCTTTCTTCCAAGATGCCTCTGGGTGGATTTGAACCACCATCCTTTCAGTTAACACCCAGAAGTGTGAACCATTGCATCTCCCAGGACTCCGCTCTCGTAGTTTGTACCTGACTGTTTTCTCAGCCTGAGACATGCTTTCTTCAATCCCTTCTCCCTCCATCCTTCCCTGACTGGCACCTGCACTGCCTTCAACGTCAAGATCATCAAGATTGTATCCTTGGGCAAGCTTTCCCTAATCCCTCACCATTCACCCCACACAGCTCTTGTGCACTGTAAGAGGGTTCCCTTTAGTTTGCTCCCACACAGCCCATCTGTGGGCTCCAGGAGGGCACATTGTAGAAGGACCTTGCCCACGTCTGTTTTCGGCACTTCCTTCTCTGCAGGCTGGCTTTCTGCCCACAGACCAAATTTACCTCCATCAGCCTTTTATGTGCCACCATTTGTTTTAATTGCACAGTTTTCCATGACCGAGCAAATGGCGGATGGGTACCTGTAATCAAACAGTCCGGAGATTTTAAGCACTTTTGCTCATTCCTGGTGCAATCACTGAGCCTTGGCAATAGGCAATTTAAATTCCGGACAACGAGTTTTCCAGCCGCTTCAATGGCCACATTCTGAGAACAGCAGAAAAACCCCGACCCTTCGATAATTAGACTGAATCAGTTTTCATAATTCTACTTTATGCACTAGAATGGTTAGCAAACTTCATTATCGGCAGCCTGATGAGAAAGCCTTTAGTTTCTAATATAGATCTTGTAAGTAATTTTGATTCGCAACCAAACTAAGGCCACTCGGCGGGCACAGCAGTGTTTTGTAGATGAGATGATCTTACGGTTTCATCATTATAAATAATTTCAAAGTAGGTACAGGGAAAGGCCTTCTATTAGCATCTTGTCCATGTGTGTCTGATGCAGAGAAAGGACAGCCGGAAGCCACAATTGAAAGCCATCGCCGTAGACCTCTGTACCCTAGCAAGCCTACATTTGATACCGGCGTAAATGGCTGT
Organism: Echinops telfairi; assembly: GCF_000313985.2. Taxonomy (NCBI): domain Eukaryota; kingdom Metazoa; phylum Chordata; class Mammalia; order Afrosoricida; family Tenrecidae; genus Echinops; species Echinops telfairi. Next base: position 73,564,198 of record NW_022111372.1, read on the forward strand.
TTATCAGAAACATTGCCGGAGCTCAAAGACTCCTAGTAAGTAACGGGAAGCAATCCTTCAGAAATCTCCAGAAAAAACACGTGACACACATGACCTATTGTATGACAAAAGCCTCAGGCATCCCTGGCTTCCCCTTTCATTACATCCGTTTATTATTCTTTCAGCCCCCCTTTCATTTTGGGCCTGGGTGGAGCAAATGGTCTGTGCCCACTACTATCCTAAAGATGGGCAGTCAACCCGTCAGTGTCACTGTGGAAGAAGAAGTGGTCCATTTCTATAAAGAGTAAAGCCAGGCAAACTCAATAAAGCAGTCTACTCTGTAACACAGGGGCGGCCATGACTGAGAGTTGAAGCAAAGTTGTATGAAGTTTATTCTAATCATACAATTCCACAGTACAATCCCATCAAGGAGTATCGTACAATTGCTACACACTCGCATTCACAACATTTTCTTCCTTCTGGACTCATTGGTGTCAGTTCCCCTCCAGGAACCCGTATTCTAATGGTTGTCGCTAATAGGTTCGTCAATCCTGGATTTCATGTACCGAACAACAGAAAAGCACTTAACAAAGATCCAAGAGGACTACCCACAATGACAAAATGCATCAGAGATAAAGCAACCCCTATTTGAAACACAAACACAGAAAATATTGAAACCGGAGTAAACCCAGAGTGTCTCAGAGGGGAGATCAAGTGCCAGGTTTAGACCGTTCAAGTCGGCTTATCATTGTAACCTGCTCTAGTCATCTTTCCAGTGCTCGCTGTTGGTTAAGCAGTTTATTCTCATCCCTTAATTATGGTTAGAAGGAAATTGAATAAAGTTTTGATTTTCTCTTAGCTCCATCCAGGCAGTGTCTTGGTTGCCACTGAATCTCAGCACAATGAGCAGGCGTTCAAATATATTTGTTGAATCAGGATGATGAATGACATGATGAAATGAAATCCCATCGTGCTAGAGTGGATATTGTTATTGTTGCTATTTTTTTAACCATCACTTGTCTGAGAGTTGGCTGTGCTTGCATGTTGAGAGAAGCTCTGCTGCCAGTGTTTCAAATACCAGCGGGATCACCGCGGTGGACAGGTTGGAGTAGAGTTTCCATAGCAACACAGGCTATTAAGGAGGATGTGGCTATCTACATCTGAAAAGCGAAACAAAACCAATATTGGCCAGTGAAAACCTAAAGGGTAGCAGTGGAACAATGTAGATCAGCCACACTTGTAGTGCCAGAAGCAGAGGCCCTGAGGTTGGATGGTACTCATCTTTACTCACTATGTATTCTGAGCAAATCATCTGAGGGGGAAGACTGGATGAAGAAGGATTGGCATCAGAATTGGAGGAAGACTCATTAACAACCTGAAGTATGCAAATGATACGACTTTGCTTGATGAAAGGGCAGAGGACTTGAAGCCCTACTGGTGAAGATCAGCATGGCTTACACCTCAACATAGAGAAGACAAAGACCTTCATAAGTGAACTGATAAACAACATCGCGATAAATGCAGAAAAGACTGCAGTTGCCACAATCAACCCCCATGGAGACAGCAGTCAAGAAATCAGAGGATGTACAGCATTAGGCAAATCTTTAAAGTGCTCAAAAGCAAAAGTCTTTATACTTTTTGAAGACATGCTTCATACCTTTGAAGATTAAGGTATGCTTGACCCATGCCATAGTATTTTAACCACCTCATAGGCATGCAAAAGCTGGGCAATAAATAAAGAGAACTCAAGAATTGATACATTTTTAAAAGATCATTTTATTGGGGGCTCATACATCTCTTATAGCAATTCACACATCAACTGTATCAAGTATATTTGTGTATATGTTGCCATCATCATTTTCTAAATATTTATTTTCTATTTGAGCCCTTAGTATCAGTTCCTCTTTTTTACCCTCCTTCCCACCCACCCTTGTGACCCCTAGATAAATTATAAATTATTATTATTTTCATATCTTACACCAACTGCTGTCTCCTTCACGGACGTTTCTGTTGTTCGTCCCCCCTGCAGTGTGGGGGGGTGTGTGTTATGCCTGAATCATTGTGATTGGTTCCCCTTTCCTCCCCTCCTCCCCCACCTTCCCCCTACCCCTATTACTACTTCCATTACTGTTCCTGGGGGGTTTATCTGACCTGGATTCCATGTGTCGTGAGCTCTTATCTGTACCAGTGTACATGTTCCCGTCTAGCCAGAACGGAAAGGCAGGACTGGGGTCATGCTAGGGGGGGGTGAGGAAGCCTCAAAGAACCAGATGAATATTTTGTGTTTCATTAGCACTATACTGCCTCCTGGTTGGCTTGAATGATGCATTTGAACCATAGTTTGGGTGAAGAATATTGAATATGCCAGGGACAGTCAAATCAGTCTTGAAGGAAGTACATACAGCCAGGCTGTTATTCGGAGGATCCAGTCCCTAGAGAAGGAGATCATACTTGGAACAGGAGAGAGTCTGAGGAAGAGGTGAGATGAGATGAACTGGCACAGTGACTAGCAATGGGCTCACATGTGATGACGACTGTAAGGATGACTCAGGACCAGTCAGCGCTTCATTCTGTTGTACACAAGGTCGCTATGAGTTGGAACCTACTAGGTGCACCTAATAACAACAGCAGCAGCAGCAGCAGATTGGCATGCAAATATTTTATCTTTGACAGCTCTGTCTAACTCTAGTCTTAATTAGAACGCTATAGCTTACTTGGATAAAGTATTTGCATCCTGCTCCAGTTGCTATGACTGCACAATAGCCTGTTGCCATCATGTTAACTCTGACTCTGATCTGTAGCACAGAGTAGAGCTGCCTCAAGCTCTTCAAGGCTCTACTGTTTACAGAAGCTGACTTTCTCCTCAAGGGAACTAGTGGCAGGTCTTATATGAAAGGAGTCACATCTAGGTGCCAGATGCAACACCAAGCAGCAAAAGCCTGCCAGGGAAGGCTGGTCACCAGTGGCCCCGGGGGAGAAGCACAGTGAGAGTCAGGAGCAGAAGGGCTTCCAGCTTCCAGGTTGTCTTTGCTTTGTTTCCTTGTTCTGAGTCCCTGTCCCCGCTGTACGTCTAGCTGTCTGCCCTGCTGACCAATAGCAGTGTGAGGCCCACCACCAGATGTTTGACTGGAAACTCACAGAGGCCTTAAAGAACAGCAGGCTCGCCTTATGTCAATGTGATACCAGCCCCTTCAGAGTCCCATTCCACCAGCTGGATGGGTCTACTTTCCAGATTTTCCAACCATCGCCAGCTTTTCCTTCCACACCTGTCTTCTGTGGAGTTGATTGTGCCTTTCTTCGGACTCTCTCAAACTCACTGCTATTGAGTCGATGCTGACTCATAGCGACCGGTAGAGCAGGGTAGAACTGGCTCTGAGTTTTCTGAAACTGTGGACTGTTGACCGGAGTAGAAAGCCCCGTCTTCCTCCTGAGGAGCCCCTCCTGGTTTTAAACTGCCCACCTTGGATGCATAACCACAGCATCATATGACTTTCATTTTAAGTCTTGATTTTTTACTTACTCTAGCATGAGCAATTGCCTGCTCTTTGCAATCCAGTGCCTCAAATAAGATAGTTGCTATTAACCACGTCTACAGGATCTTTGGAAATCTAAGGTTGCTCCCAGAGGATTTTGTGTTGGCCTCTATGCCTCATGAAAGAAGGGCGTGTTGAAATTATGTCATACATTGTGCTGTTCTCTTTGGCTGGGGCAGGAGCTGGAAACATGCTTGAAAAAGGGCCAGCTAGTAAACATTTTAGACTTCGAGGGTCTCAGATGCGACTACTGAGCTGCACCACAGTAGTGTGAAAGCACAGTGCTGGTGTAAGGGAACTATTTACCAAACAGGCTGTGGGCAGGACTCAGCCCGAGACCTTGGTTTCCCATCTCCTGTGCTAGCTGGTGAGCAGCTGGGGGACAGTGGTCACCTCGCTTCCCTTTCTACTGTGCTTGGCATCTTGCGCTGGGCTGGGAGGCTTTGGGGCATTCTGTACACGTGAACCTGAGCCAGGGAACATGCCTTATGATAGAAATAAGCATTCTCTGGAATGGGAGAGACAGAGGAACCAGTAAGTGTGTACAATGAACAAGAGAGGAACAACTTCAAGTGTAACGAAATATACTGTAAGGTAGTTGAGAGGTGCCAGAAAGCAAATCAGTCGAATTAGAGCAAACAGGCTTTATTGGGGAGAAAAACCCAGCCTGGGCGAAGTCCCACGGTCCACAGAGTCCGGGCCGAGGGAGTCGCACTCCAGACTACAGGAGTGGTGTTTATATAGCCAGGGAACATGTGACTGGGCTTCCTTGAGTCCATATAAAGTAAAGTAGTCAGAGATTGGGAGATACAAGTATGTCCGCGTTTCTGGAATGTAAGGTGTCTTCCTGGTTCCGGGTGTATTTGTGCGGGTGCAGAGCGGCAGACGAGAACAAAGCAGGCACTGAGCCAAACAGGCCATGAACAAAACGGGCCATGAGCAAAACAGCTGTGAGTAAAAGAAAGAAAAAACTTGCAAAGCTGCTTTACATAGCCAGCTCTGGTCAGCTCCGCAGGTGTGTGTGGGAGATTCAAGGCCACTTGCTGCTAGTTGTTTCAGCCAACTCTGGTCAGCTCCGCACGGGTGGGGGAGAATCAAGGTCACTTGTTGCTAGAAGCCAGCCTGGTATTGATCTGGCCATACATATACAACAGGAAAGATATGAGGGAAACAAGAGGGGGAAAGTGGGGAACTGGCTAATGCCTGAGAAATTGAAATTTAAGTAAAATAAAGTGTGACCTATTTTTTTTTTCCTGTGTGGTGAGGAAACATGTTTTTAAGGTATGGCTGACTTCATGAGGAATGTAAGCATTGCTATGTTTTTCAATTTTCCAAAATTATTAAATCTAGCGCATACCCTCACTTTCCAAATAGACATGTTATTTTTATGAGGATATATGCACATAGTGGGGCACTGGTGGTTTGGGGCTAGAATGGCCACCTGCTATATGTGGGACTGAAGGAGCCCTGATGGTGTAGTGGTAACTTGTTGGGTTTGTAACTGTTTGGGCCTGGTCAGGACTAGGTAGCCCCCATCTCCTCTCCGGCTCCTCAGGAGGATAGAACTTCAAGGCCCCCATTTCCAGCCTCTCGGGAAGATAAATGAACTATTGAAGTTGCATCTTCTGCCCCCCAACATTTCAAGGAACTTATCTCTCCAGACCAAGGTTGTGCAGCCCCTGTCCCAGCACTCCAGGGAGCAGGTTGGCAAACAACAAAGGCACGTCCCACGGATCGCATCCTGACTCAAGGTCCTGCAGTTGCAAGCAAAACATCTCCCTTCTTGTCAACGTATACCTCCCTCGCTCGAGCCCTATATATCTCCCACCGCCTCACCTACAAGCTCCTTCCAGGTGGAGCCATAAATGCTCAGCAAAGGACTTGGGCAAAACATGCCAAGAGACAACTAGCTTGCCTGCTCTGCTCGAAACCCACACAGAGGCTCCACTGTTCCAGGTGGTAGGTAATCTGAGGCAAGAATCTTCAGGCCAGGGGCTAACCATCCATGCCTTCTTACACCCAGGGCCTTGGGCTCCACAGGGAAGCCTGAATTCCAAGTGCTGTGGCCTTGGAAGGCTTAACAATGGTCAGTCCCCCCACATGGGGCTAGGCACTATGCTGAGCACTTTGAATTGAGCTCCAGAGCTGAGCTGCCATGGGATCAAAAAGGGAGTCTTTCTTTCCTGCCATCCCAACACCATCACCATAAACACATATACTGCAAGGGCTTTGGTGGTGCTGTCCTTAAGGTGGCTCCCCACCCATCAGACAACAGTCCTTTTTGGCCCTGGAACAAAGGTTCTCTGGGGAAAGGTTAATGCTTATTGACCTCCAGTCCTTTGGACTTGATTCCATGGCCTGCCATATTGCTTGCTAATACTGGGAGCCACTTTCTTGACATAAATGTGTGTATGTATACATATATATGCATATATAACATCACTGGTTTTGCATCTCCAGAGAACTCAGCTTAAAACCTGAATGAGACATTGTTTTTTCAATTGCCTCTTATGCATGCAATGTGAGACAATGAGTAAGGAAGACTTTAGAATGATGCATTTTAATTATAATATTGGTGAAGAATATAAAATATGCCATGGACTTCCAAACATGTCTTGGAAGAAGTACAGCCAGAATGCTCCTTAGAAATCGGGAGTTTCATATCCGTTGGACGTATTATCCAAAGAGAATAGTCCCTAGGGAAGGACATCATGCTTGGTGAAGAGAGGAAGACCTTCAATGAGACAAATTTGCACAGTGGCTACAATGATGGGCTTAAACATGGCAATCACTGTGAGGACAGCACAGACAGGACTGTACAGTGTGTTGTTATGTTGTAGAGATGGTCGCCGACTCAATGGCCCCTATCAAAAACAAGGGTATCAAACCAAAGCTACAGTCATTAATTCCACTCTAATCCATAGCAACCCGCTAGGACAGGGAGAACTGCCCCCAGAGGGCTCCCACGGCTGTGTGTTTTTAAAGAAACAAATGGTCACATCGTTCACCCAGGGAGTAGCTGGACAGTTTGAACCATTGGCCTTAGGATTGGCACCCAAGCACTTTACCACTGTACCACAGGGTTCCTTAAATACATCTTGTAGTCTATTGAAATTCCACGTAGAGGCCGAATGACAGCTGGTGGACAGAACTTATGGAGCAAACATAATTCTGTCATGTGAAAAAGTTTACATTATCCTATTCATTGAACTAAGTAATACTCAGAATGAAGAAAGCCTTTGACTTTTAAGTTAAGACTAAGCAAACGGAGTGCTGTTATAACAAATTAGCACAAACTCAGATTCTCAAAACAACATAAATGCATTACCTTAAACTTGGGGAGGTCAGAAGTCCAAAATGAGTCTAACTGAGCTGAAATGAAACTTTCAGCGAGGTACCCTCATTGCGGAGGGACTGAAGGATAATCTACTCCGGGCCGCTTCCAGCTTTTAGAGTCTACCCTCGTCCTTGAGTCGCTGCCCCAGCCCATCTGTCACTGCAAACTCTGCTTCTATCATAGCCTCTCTTCCTCTTATTCCCTTGTTCGCTTTCCTGTTTCCTTGATAAGGACCCTGGTGATTATAGTAGGTCTCCCTGGAGAACTCAGGATAATCTTCCTATCTCAATATCTTTAACTCATTCACAGCTGCAAAGCCCCTTCTCCCTAACCCGCCCCCCCATACCCCCATCAATGGTAACAGTCACGGGTGCAGAGATTGAGGGTACGATGTCTTCATGGCAAACATTATTCTGCCCTAACAAAGAAGAGAGCGATTTAAGATCTGAGACAACAAGCCTCTGCCTGATTTGTGCAACATCATCCCAGCACCCAGCACAGTGTGCCAGTCACCCTCAGTACTCAGCTAGCACTGGGTGAATAATTGAACAAGTGAATAGATAGCTGAGCACATATATAAGGAGTATGCTACTTCTTGTAATACCTTCTCATATGGATAAGGTCCTGAAGGTTCCACCGACTGCCTTGTTTTAAAAAATGAAGGACAAATTGCAATAGTCTATAAGTCAATTAAAAATGCATATATATGTGCAATGCTCTTTGAGCAAAACAATCGAATCTGACTTGAATACATACCCTTCCTCTACAAATTCCCTGAGAAAAAGATGTAGAGTGTTCTCAGCTACCATGCCAACCTGCATTTGAACTGTGGTGCTGGAAAAGAATATTGAAAGTACCATGGACTACTAAAAAGACAAACTGGTCTTTATTGGAAGAAGTAAGGCCAGAGTGCACCTTAAAGGCAAGGATGGTAAGACTTCGTCTTACATACTGTGGACATATTGTCAGGAGAGACCGGGCCTGGGAGAAGGACATCATGCTTGGTAAAGTGGAGGGCCAGTGAAAAGGAGGCAGGCCCTGTTCGAGACGTATTGGCACACTGGCTACATCAATGGGCTCAGACACAGGCACCATTGTGAGGATGTCACAGAATCATGCAGTGTTTCATTCTGTTGTGCATCGGGTCACCGTGGGTCAGAGCTGACTCAATGGCGCCTAACAACAACAACAACATGCCATCATTTTTTTTTCCTCCTAAATTGTTAGAATGTGTAGCAGATCAAAGGCAAGTAAACCAAGTATTTCCATTATGCTTCTAAGTAACCTAAATGCAGGAGCTATCAGCCAAGCACCCCCACCCCATGCTCTACCACACCCAACCCCAAGAAAGTCAACTTTGTCTTTTGGTGGATTTATTTTTCTGAGTGTCTGTATTCATTTCTCTGCTTCATACTTTTAAACACAAACTCACACTCTCTCAGAAAATCTCTCTCATTCACATGCACACACGCAGTACATACACACACACACTCACACAACTGCACACAAAGTTGGTAACCATTAAGTGCCTCCTAGATGCAAGCCCTCCAGGTTGCTCAGAGGGCTTTCCACAGGACGTGAAGTGAATTTCTCACGTGTTTATCAGTTCACTTGGGCAAACTCTAGACACAGCCTCAAAGCGACCATTCTCAAAATAGACGATCCAACCTTTATCCCAAAGCAACAACTAGGAACCAATTAGAGCCATTCTCTTCAATGGGGCTTATTATTGGTGCTAATCTGTGAATAGAAAAGTCCAATTGTGAGGAAGGTTACTAACCCCAAATAGCACACCATAAGGTTTATTAGGCTTCTGCCAACACCTTCGGGCTGCTTTAATTGCTGCTTCAGGGGCTGGTTGCACACAGTGAATAGAGCATTTCCAGTGCGCACTCAGCATCAGGTGGTGAAGGCCAGGCAGAGCACAGAGCATTCGTTTGAAGCTGATCTTGCATAATCTCATTGAATGCTCACAGCTACATTTAAGTAACAGATAAAGCAGTGCATGGCTCAACACAGTGGAATGTGGCCTAAACCCAAAGTCCACTACATTTCTACCCCATGACATATTGACCCAACACTTAAGAGAAAGAATCGCTAGTGTTCATCTTTGCCAAATAGCAGGCCGTTTGCTCTCCTTCTTTCGGTAGCCATCTCTCTGTGGCTTTTAGGAGGCGCCCTGCCATGGTTGCCCAGGCCCGGGGGAGGAGAAAGCCCTTAGAAAAACAAAGTTTACTTCCAACTGCAGCTACTATCTTGACCAAAGGTTTGTCCTATACTGGACCTCTGCTAGATGTCTGAAATGTATTATCACACGCAACCTTTTTATCTGAGCCATGGTCGGTGGTGCTGAAGTCTGAGAAACCGTTAGCAAAACTGGAGCTGGAATTGATGGGCCCAGACTGAGCTCTGGGTCTTTCCATGCCCCCACATTGCCTTCAGAGCCACACTTGCAGCTCGGTCTTCTCTACGATAATGTTAGTATGGAAAATACAATATTGACTTTTTCATATAAACAAAGCAGGCCAGCGAGAAGAACAAGGAGCCCTTGGCCAAGGGAAGAAAGACTTCTCTGTAAGCAAAGCTCTCATACATTTTGCTTTCAACAACCTTTTTATAGTAGCAAGGGTGCTATGAAATAAATTTGTGTTGGAAAACACAAGAATGCATCACTACTTCTATGTGTTCTAGGCATGGGGTTGAGGGAGCTTGGGAGAAATTGTTCTTTCCCATATGAAGCTAATAACCTTGGTTCTCAACAATGACCAAAAAACTAAACAACTCACTGTTGTGAAGGTCATTCCAGCACATAGCAGAATAGAACTGGCCCCGTAGGGTTTGCAAGGCTGTGTGTAAATCTTTACAGAAGCAGAGTGCTACATATATCTGCTTGGAACAGCAGCTAGGGGGGCTCAAATTACCAACCTTCAGTGAGCTGCGGAGTGCTTTAAACACTGCACCACCAGGGCTCCAACGCTCGTCCTAAGAGATGTAGTTTAAAAACGGGATCTAGAGGCTGTCTCTGTAGTGCCCTAAACTTGTCCTCTCCCTCCTCCAGTCACTATCCAATATCTTAGAAAACTACACTGTTCCCTCAGAGGTTGACTCACAAGGGGTGCATTATGCTTTGAATGAGGCTGGAGTAAAAATTCTCCAGTGAAAACAGCCTTGCCCTGGATAGTTTAATGTTCTTATTTCCTGTCTGAACGTTCTCAAGGCATGACATCCTGATTCTCATGTGCTGCTTTGAAAACCTGCAAGGGGCTGGGGTGTGCAGGGGGGAAAATAAAAGAGAGATTCAGGTCAATATCTAAGAGAAGATCCAAGTTCCATCTTGATTTTTTGTGCTTTTTCTAAGCCAAAGAATCCACTCAGGAGAACTGTTGAATTCCCTGTACAGACCAGAGGTTGTAAGGTTGCTGAAGGTTCTACACTGTTTAACTTTGGGAAAAGAAGTATTTTCCTCGGAAATTAAGCTGAGAAGCCATCAAATGCTTCCCATCGGCTGGTAAACAACCTTGAAAGAAATTGATCAGGGTAAATTTTGCAGCAGAGATATTTGTTGTCCTTTGCAAGTGACAGGAAATCATACACTTTTCAGACAATGCGGCTCTAGCCTGCAGACCTGGACAATGGAGGAAACTTTTCCTGGATGAAATTAGTGCAAATTCAAGAAACTTCCTTGGTGGCCTTCCCTAGAACAGCTGGAACAATCGGAAAGGCTCAGGATCAAACAGAACAGTAAATTCTAATATAGATAAACGCTAGTCAAGTACATGAGTTTCATGCCCATTATTTTATCTCGTAACGGTGTTGGTGTCAGGTGTCATACAGTCAGTCTGGCCCACAGCGACCCTGTACACAACAGAAGGAAACACCACACGGTCATTCCCACATCCACGCCTATTGTTGCAGCTGCGGTTCATCCATCTCGTTGAGGGTCTTCTCTTTTTCACTGCCCCTCCACGCTACCAAGCATGAGGCCGTTCTGCAGGATCCAACTTGCTTGACAATATATCCAAAGCTCGTAAAGCGGAAGGCTCAAGGAGAGGAGTTAAATCTCTCCATGGGAAGTCCTCGAGAGAGGCTGCTTCTCTTCTCTTGCTGGCAACAGCATTTGAAAGCCCCCAGAGAAGCGATTAAAATGGGAATTCTATTTGATCTGACTGACCCAACTAACTGCCATCAAGTGGATTCTGACTCATTGCAACCCTTCAGGACAGGGTAAACTGTCCCTTCGGGTTTCAGAGACTGCACCTCTTTGCAGGAGGAGAAAGCCTCATCTTTCTCTCTGAGTGACCCAGGCTAGGGTCAGATGGTGAGGTTTGCCATAGCCTCCTGGTATAGCTGGAAAGTAAAAACCAAGGTTTGCTGGCCCCACACCAACTCCATGGGTAAGCCCAGGCCTTATTTTTCTCGTGGCAAAATGAGTGGCTCTGAAAGGCATTATTATCTTCATTTAACAGAAGTAGAAACTGAGGTGCAAATATCAAAGAGCAAGAAGAGGGACCGTGCCTAGATTTGAACCCAAAGTTTTGTGCATTGGAAGCACATGTATAAGCCACCCCTTGTGGCTTGTCTGGGACTGTGGCCCTCTCCCATGGGATCCAATTGCTTCAACTCCGTTTGAAACTCCTAGGCAGTGACCCTCAGTTCCATGTCTGTAAAGCTGGCAGAGCAGAGGTGCCTTACTTCCTCTGTCCAACCTTATGACCAATTCAAAAAGCCCTTGTCTTCCCACAGCACCCTCTACATCTCTGCTGGGCTCAATAATTCATTCCAATCGCCACACAGAATTCACAGATGAGACTCACATTAGGGATTTATTAAAATGTATTCAGGTTCAGAAAAAACTCAGGATACAGCTCTGTAATCACCACAGCCTCTTCTCATCCTGCCCGCAACCATGCCTCTCTTGACCAAGGCTCTTGACCCTTCTCCCAGGCTTCTGCCCGAAAGCGTGTCTCTTTCTGGCCGTGACCTCTCTCTCAGGCCTCTGCACTGATCAGACAATCTGTTAGAAAGCTTCTTTAGCTCTTCTGACAGGTGTCCAGAGGCACCCCACCCTGCCACAAGCCTCCCATGCACAAACTCGTGACTTTCTTGCTCCATGGCGCAGGAAGCTCCCCACTCTGTGCCTCCTGGTCCTCCTGCCTCTGTTGTAGGACAAAAAGAAACTCATCCGTAATGAGAGAGCCCACGGACTGGGAAAAGAGCTATAGCAATGACACATCAGACAAGAGTCTTATCCCTAAAATCTACAATACTCTGCTAGCCTACAATAAGAACAAAACTAATGGCCCACTGAGGAGGTGGACAAAGGACCAGAACAGAAGTTTCACAAGGGCAGAAATCCAAATGGCCAATCAACATATGAGAAAATGTTTGTGATCATGAGCCATAAGAGAAATGCAAATTAAAACAACTATGAAATACCACCTAACACTCTCAAAGATAGCCCAATTCAAAAACTCAGAAAGCAACAAGTGTTGGAGGGGCTGTGGTGAGATAGGAACTCTCATCCACTGCTGGTAGACCTGTAGGTATGTACAGCCACTATGGAAATCAATTTGGCAATATCTACAACAGATGGAAATTGAGCTACCATACAACCCA
>NW_022111372.1:73577625-73579264 GCF_000313985.2 Echinops telfairi
TCTCTCTTATACGTGAGTTGCTGTGGATTTGTTTCTCCAAAGTACCCAGACTAATACACCCACCCAAGGGTAGGGTATTGTTTATATCTCCACAGGGAAAGAGGGACCAGACTTCAACCTGGTGCTCCAAAATGTGAAAGCAACATACCAACATGAACCCTGGAACCACTAGAGAGGTCTGAGGGCTCCGCCCCAATCCCAACTACGTGGACAGCCATCCCTCCCCCCAGAAGAATTTACTTCAGAGGACAGCACTGAAGTTACAGCTCAGGGAGAGGGAGATGTCTCCTCAGAGCACATGGGAGCAGATGAAGAGGGAGGAAGAGAGAGTAGAACACATTCTGGCCCACCAAACCTTGAGGACAATATTCCTGCTCAGAGCAGCCAATGCACAGAGAGGACCATATAGCCAGCCCCACTATGAGACACAACGTCCCTCACTGACCCAAAACCCTACAGGGGACAACACTGAAGACAGTGCAGGAATTGTGTCCGATCTGACTCCACCACACCGAGACAAAACACTAAGGGCATGCAACAGAACAGCAAGGGGAGCAGAGCAAGGAAGTCCTGAGGAAATACTAAAAATAGATTTTGGGGACAGGGCATGGCACCCCATTAGACTTTACCAGAAAACACTTCTAAAGGTCAACAAACAGACCTTGAACTTTTACAGGCTTTTCTCTTTTTTTGGTCATTGTGTTGTTGTTGTTTTCTTTTCTTTTCTTAGGTTGCTTTGTTTTGCTTTGTCTTGCTTTTGTGCATATTATTATCTCTGCAGGTCTATCTAGATAAGATAGGCTGGATAAACAATCTGGAGGAGAAAACAATGGGACTGATGGTTCTGGAGGGACATGGGAGAGGGGGAGGTGGGGGAAAGAAAGTGGGTGTTAACAAACCCAGGGACAAGGGAACAACAAGTGATCCAAAATCAGTGGTGAGGAGGGTATAAGAGGCCTGGTAGGGCTTGATCAAGGGCAACGTAACCAAGAGGAATTACTGAAACCCAAGTGAAGGCTGAACATGATAGTGGGACAAGAGGAAAGTAAAAGGAGATAGAGGAAAAAACTAGGAGGCAAAGGGCATTTATAGAGGTATAAATATCGGCATGTACATATGTAAATATATTTTTATATGATGAGGAGGAAATAGATCTATGTGCATATATTTATAGGTTTATTATTAAGGTAGCAGATGGGCATTCGGCCTCCACTCAAGTACTCCCTCAATGCAAAAACAATTTGTTCTATTAAGCTGGAATTCCATGATGCTCACCTTCCAACATGACCGCTGAAGACAAAGAGGGTGCATAAGCAAATGTGGTGAAGAAAGCTGATGGTGCCTATCTGGAGTCTTTTTTTTTTTAATCATTTTATTAGGGGCTCATACAACTCTTATCACAATCCATACACACATCAATTGTGTAAAGCACATTTATACATTCATTGCCCTCATCATTCACAAAGCATTTGCTCTCCACTTAAGCCCCTGACATCAGCTCCTCATTTTCCCCTCCCTCCCCACTCCCCCCTCGCTCATGAACCCTCAATAATTTATAAATTATTTTGTCATATCTTGCCCTGTCAGATGCCTCCCTTCACCCACTTTCTTTTTGTCCATCCCCCAGGGAGGAGGTCAC
>NW_022111372.1:73581384-73583185 GCF_000313985.2 Echinops telfairi
ATCTCTCTGACTTTCAGCCCTTTTTCTTTCTTTCTTTCTTTCCTGGCATCATTTCAGTTTGGTATGTTTCTTATAAAACTTTTTCTCTAACTATAGAAATAACTTTCTCCAATTATAGAACTATCACCAGTCTCTCATCAGAGTGGATGAGTAACAGACTGATCCCATCAACTATTAGCAGGCTATGAAGTGATTTTATTGTTGGTATAACTGCTTTAGGAAAAGGTCGAAGGTTCTTATAAACTAAATATACACCTACTCGATGGGCCAGCAATCGTGTTCCTAAGTATTTTATTCAGGAGAAGCAAAACCATACACCCACACAAAGACTTGTATGAGAAAGGTCATAGCAGCTCTATTTATAATAGCGAGTCTGGAAATAGCCCAAGTGACCACCAATAGAAGAAAAAACCCACTGCCAGGACCTCAATTCTGATTCATAGTCATCCGTTATAGGCTTTCTGAGGCTATAAATTCTTGTGCGAACAGATAGCCTCAGCATTCTCCCTTGGAGAGGCTGATGAGTTTGAACCGCCCACCTGAGGTTAGCCGTCCAATGCTTAACCAGAAGTCACCATCAGTGCTCCTCAATATAAGAACGGGTTTACAATGACCTGAGCAGCCCCTTCCAGCTTTAAGGGTCTTGGGCCGCACCGTTTCTTCTGGATCATTCCTGGTGAGTAAATCCTTAAAATTCACTGTCATCGAGTCAATCGATCGACCCGGACTCATAGCAACCCTGTAAAACAGGGTAAAACTGCTTTTGTGGGTTTCTGAGACGGTAAATCTCGACGGGAGTAGAAAGCCTCATCTTTCTCCCGCTTGTTAAGTAAATGGTTAAGTCACTTTAAGTGAAGTAAACAGGCTGTCTCATAGCCTCCTTGATGTATCTATTTATGTGCCCTTGCGCCTCTCCTCCAAGCCTGCTCTGCTAGGCCGTTTGTGATTTTTGACAGCAGAGGGGGCTACTGAGCCAAACAATGCATTGCCAAATAAGGAAGCGTTGTTCTTGCCCGAGGCGCTGCAGCTTAAATTTAGCATTCCCCTGAGTGCTGGGAAGCCCTGGCCCAGTGGGATATGTTGTACCAAAGATGATCCAGGAGAAAACTCCTGCTCTAGTCTTAACTGCTGATAACAGCTAGGCACCGCAGGAAAACCCTTCGTTAAAGTGCAAAAGGAATCCTAACAGGTTCTGGAGCCTGGCAGCCAACTCAGAATCCTCGGTTGCGTATTACAAATGTTGAATGCGGAGCCCTATCCCAGACCTCCTGGAAATGTGTAAGATTCCAGGAGTTTCTCCTGCACCGATGCCTTTGAAAATCACTAGACAAACTCTCAGGTTCCTTTTCTTTATCCTTTTTCTCTATTCTAAAACATTTTCTGTGTCTGTCTAGAGCTTCCTGCTTCCATAAAACACCACTTATTTTGTTTCCTGGCCACTATTAACTGCCTAAACACCTGCCATAAGAGGGAATTGCAGGCAGCACCGTCCAGTAGATGCTGTGTTGTTCCTAGGTATTGCCCTAGTGACGAAACCCACCCGGTGCTCCCTCATCCTCACAATGTGTCTGTCCTGAGCTTCAGTCCATTGTAGCAGCCACTATGTCACTACATCTCATTGAGGGCCGCCCACCTTTTCCGTGTCCTCCTACTGTACCAAGAATGATGTCTTTCTCCAAGGACTGGTTTCTCCTGATAGGATGGCCAAGGTATGTAAGAGGAAATCTTGCTGTTAGGTAGGCCAGCATAGGACTGGGGGATGTCCATTAACGCATGCCCAGAGGGCCAAGCTAGGGGAACA
>NW_022111372.1:73584442-73585478 GCF_000313985.2 Echinops telfairi
CCTGAAGTCCTTTAACACCCAGCTGTCCCAGAACAAAGGGAGCCAGACCTTTATGATGGGTGACCAGATCTCCCTGGCCACTACAACCTGGTGGACCAACTCCTGGTCTACCAGATAGGGCTCCAGGCTGCCTGGATGCCTTCCCCCTGCTACCTACCTTCTTGGCACAGCTCAGTGCCCCACCCAAGTCCAAGGGCTTCTTGGCCTCTGAGCTTGTCAACCTCCCCATCAAACACAAAGGAGAACAATGAGGGCTATGGGACCTTTGGTGGGGCTCGTGGTGGATACCTGTCTCCCTTCCCAACCCACCCACCATCCAAAGCTGTCAAGATGATCCCCCTGTGTAGCGACCCTATAGGACCAGGCAGGACTGATCCATAGGTTTCCCAGGCTGTAATTCTTTATGGAAACAGACTGCCTCATTTTTCTGCCATGGAGCAGCTGGTGGGTTTGAACCATCGACTTTTCAGGTTAGCAGCTGAGTGCTTAAACTGCGGCACCACTGAGGCTCCCCATCCCTTTCCTGGAACTAATAAAAGCTGTCAGAGGGAAAAATCAAAAGAAGTAGGTAAAAATCACTTTAATATAATTTCTGAAACCCATATTTTAGGGAACCCATTATATCTAAATATTGTCATTTCAACTTGGAACCAATATAAAAATCAGTAATGATAGCTTTTTACCTTTTTTTTTTTTTTTTACTAAATCTTAATGATTTTGTGTGCACTTTTCATGTACGTCCCACACTGGTTAAGACTAGCAACATTTCAAACGCTAGGTAGTCACATGTGGCCAGTGATTGCCATCAGGAGTGGTACTGTTCAGATGAGCACAAGTAATGCAATGATTCATCAGCTGGGTGCATGAGGGAGAATGAATGGGCGTGCAGACACATGTGCCACGCCGCTGTCATCACCGGGCTAGTGGATGCCAAGTGCCCTAATGCCTAGCTCCCTAGGGGTCAGGCAAAAGGACAAAGTTTGAAAGAAACAGCATATGTTCCTTCATGGGGAGGAGACAGGAAATCCACACTAGT
>NW_022111372.1:73590009-73591430 GCF_000313985.2 Echinops telfairi
TTATATATTGAGAAAACTTCCCAGCCCAGTCCAAATCAAGTCCATAAGTCCAATAATAGTCCTATGTCTGATACCAGTCTATAAATTCCTCTTCAGACTCATACAGCCATGCAATAATGCCAAATGTAGGAAGATCACAGGCCAGTGAGTGGGAAGTCTTGTGGATCCAGTGGCAGTGGAAGCATCTCCACACTGGCGTGGGTCTCCATGTGGCTCCTCTAGTTTCGGGGCTCTGGCTCCATTAAGCGTAGCTCCATCTGTCATGTCAGCAGAAAGATGAAGCAAAGAGAGAGTGTCTGAGTCCCACCTCCAGAGAGGAATATAGGAGTCCCCAGAATCCTCAGGAGAAGACCATGCCCACACAGAGACATGATTGGCTATGACCTGATTGACAGGCTAGACTCTACCCCAATAACCTATTTAACACGTTGACATGAAATTATATAATTACCACATTCATGCTCTCACTTGGACCTGAGAAAGTTTCTTGAGGAAACTCTCAGAGCATCCAGAAGTGGGATTATCAAGTTAGAGGTTTAACACACTTGTTCTTGTTCGGTGCCATCAATTTCATTCCCACTCATAGTTTGATTCCTTGTACACTGCCCAGTTCTGTGCTGTCCTCCAAGTAGTTGCTATACTTGAGCCCATCGTTGCAACCACTATGTCAACCCATCGGGTTGTGTGGGGTCTTCTTCTTTTTCACCGGCCCTCTACTTTACCAAGCACGATGTCCTCTCTGAGGACTGGTCTTCCCTGAAAACATGACCAAAGTATGAGACCAAAGAGTCACTATCCTTGCTTCTAAGGAGCATTCAGTTCTATTTCTTCCAGGACCGATTTGTTTTTTCTTCTGGCAGTACACAGCATATTTAATAGTCAGTACCAACACCATGATTCAAAAGCATCAATTCTCTCCCTGTCTTCTTATTCAGTGTCCAGTTGCCAGATGAATATGAGGTCTCTGACAATATTGTGACTTGAGTTAGGCACACATTAGTCTTTCAACCTGACCACTTTATACCTGAACATTTTAAAGAGGTCTTTTGCAGCAGTTGTCCAATGCAATGTCATTTGATTTCTTGCCTGTCATCTACATGGGTGTTGATTGTGGATCCAAGTAAAATGAACTCCTTCCCTAGGACCAGCTCCACTATGAGACATGACGTCCCTCACTGACACATAGTGCTATGGGGGTCAACACTGGAGACACAGTGTGGGATCTGACCCCACCACACTGAGGCGAAACACTAAGAGCTTGCAACAGAACAAGGGGAGCAGAGCCAGGAAGTCACCAGGGAAAATCAAAAATAGACTTTGGGGCCAGGGCATGGCACCCCATCAGACTTGACTAGAAAACACTCCTAAATGTCAACAAACAGACCTCGAACTATTTATGCACTTTTCTTTCTGCCCCCCCC
>NW_022111372.1:73593567-73594828 GCF_000313985.2 Echinops telfairi
AGAAAGCAAATATTTTGAGAATGATGATGGCAACAAATGTACAGATGTCCTTGACACAGTGGATGTATGTATAGATCATGATAAGAGGTGTAGGAGTTCCCAATAAAATGACTTAAAATAAATAAATATATAAAAATAAAATGAACTAACTCCTTAACAACTTCAAATTTTTCTCCATTTATCATGATGTTACCTGTTGGTCCAGTGTGAGGATGTCTATTTTCTTTGAATTGAGGTATAATCCATATTGAAGTCTATGATGATCCTCAGGAATTGTTTTGAATCCCTTCACTCTCAGCAAGCAAGGTTGTCCTCTGCCTGGCAAAGATCATTCCTCCAAGCCTGAGGCCGCCTTCTTCTTTGTGCTGTCCAGCTTCTCAAATTATTAGCTTAGCATGCAGACTGAATAAAGTCGGTGAAAGGATACAACCTGGATGCATACCTTTTCCTGATTTTAAGCCATGTATTATCTTTCTTCTGCTTGGTTCCCAAGTTTCTTGGACCTACCACTCCCTTTTCAGGAGGGTGGGGTGGGGGAGGATCATTCAGCAACCCCCTGGCAATTAAAAACATTGTACTATAGCCCATAACCCAAGACAAAGTGTAAGTGTCTGATTTTGCAGCCCTCCTTGATAGTCCCAGAACCCCTCCTCCACCAGGGGAGAGTATCTCCCACTTTGGAAATACTGATATGTATGCTCTGCATGAGTACAATTAAGTGACCTGGAATTCCCGTTCTTCTCAGCAAACTCGGCAATTTGTTACAATCCACAGTCACATGACTTTGCATGGTCAATAAACCACAGATAAATATCTCTCTGGTATTCTCTACCCTCTGACCAGATCCATTTGATATCAAACATGATATTATTCATTTTGCACCATCTTCTGAATCCAGCTTGACTTTCCAGCAGTTCCCTGTTAATATAACCAAGTTTTTAATTATCTTCAGCAAAATTTTACTTGCATGTGATATTAATGATATTGTTTGAAAATATCTGCTTCATGTTGGATTGCCTTTCTTTAGGATGGGAACAGTTATGGACCACTTCCTATCAGTTGGCCAGTTAATGGTCCTCCAAATCTGGGGATATAGCTCAGCATGTAATTCCAGTTGAAAGATCTCAATGATAGATTGTCAATTCCTGGAAATTTGTTTTTCTCCAGTGCCTTCAGTCCACCTTTCACTTCTTCCTTCAATACCATTGGATCTTGATCATATGCTACCTCCTACAGTGCTTGAATGGTAGTTGGTCTGTTG
>NW_022111372.1:73595950-73596794 GCF_000313985.2 Echinops telfairi
CTAGCTTCCAAAAAGAAAAAGAAAAACTAATTGCCCACTGAGGAGGTGGGAAAAGGACCTGAACAGAAGTTTCACAGAGTCTGAAATCCGAATGGCCAACAAACATATGAGAAAATGTTCCCGATCATTAGTCATAAGAGAAATGCAAATTAAAACAACAGTGAGGTACCAGCTAACACCCTCAAAGAGAGTCTAATTCAAAAAATCAGAAAGCAACAAGTGTTGGAGGTGCTGTGGGGAGACAGGAACTGTCATCCACTGCTGGTGGACCTGTAAGTATGTATAGCCACTATGGAAATCAATTTGCTAATATCTAAAACATATGGAAATTGAGTTACCATACGACCCAGCAATTCCCCTACTGGGCATACACCCAGAAGAGGTTAGAAACAAACCAAGGCCAGACATCTGTGCTCCAATGTTCATTGCTGCATGGTTCACAATTGTAAAGAGTTGGAAACAACCCAAATTTCCATCAACTGATGAGTGGATTAAAAAGCTGTGGTAAATGTATACAATGGAGTACTACACATCACTAAAAAGCAGTGATGAACATATGAAGCACATCGCTGCATAGGCAGAACTGGAGGAAATCTTGCTAAGCGAAGTAAGCCAAGCACAAAAGAACAAGTACAACATGAGTCTGCTGAGGTAAGCTTTAAAAAAAAATGCAAAAGGGGCATAGGGAAAAAGCTACTGTATATCAACATTCCTGGGGTGAGGACCAGGTAGTATGGCAGAGACCAGACCAAATACAGGTATACATATGGTAGCCAATTAAAAAGGTGATGGGGAAAGGAAGAAAATAATAATAATAAAAAAGAAATGGGTAGTGGGGGCACAG
>NW_022111372.1:73599786-73603489 GCF_000313985.2 Echinops telfairi
GGGTGTTATTCCTCTTCAATGTGACATTCCCAACTGTGTTAGGCAGGGTTCTCTAGAGAAACAAAGCCTGGACACTTAGGATTATATAGATATAAGAGGATAGGTTTATACAGTGAGAAGGAATATAACAGCTAATTAGTCCACACAGCAGAACAGAGGGCTCAGTTCAACTCACCTTTGTGGAACAGTTAATATACCGGAAGTCCTTTGACTCACATGAGTTACCGGGTCCAAGATCTAGGAAGTAGACAGCTGAGTCCTCCCTTGGGCAAGGCAGACAGAGTCACCTGAAAGCAGCAAACCACAGGGTGGGTCAGCAACCGTCCGTAGCTTGGGAGCATATCGAAGCAGGCCTGGTGGGATATTGAACTCAAGCAATGCAAGGCAACAGGATCCACCAGCCTCAACCTCAAGTAATGACACATCAGCAATGTGGCGAAGCAGGTCTTGAAGGAGCCCCAAGCTCTAGTGACACAATCCACAATCCATGGGATGGCTTGGTCCACAGGTTGTGTAGCACACAGGTTGAGGCAGAGAACTAGCTAAAGCAACAGCATGATGGTCCAATCACAGAGAACAAAAGAGATGGGGGTGGGCCTTGCAGAACCACTTATCCCTTTTCCTTCTAATCAAAATGTGACCTGATTAATTGCACATGTTCCTATTGGCCAGGTTGGCTCAATAAACCTCACTATCACACGAATATCATAAATTATATGAGTATCAGATTCAAAATAGCCAATTCCAGTCCATTTTAGCTTGCTAATTCCTAGGATCATGATTGGCCAGCATTCCATCTCATTTTTGGCAACTTCCAATCTTCTTTCATCCATATTCATTTGTACAATCTATGTTCCAATTACTAATGGATGTTTACCATGTTTCTTCTCATTTTCAGTCACGCCATGTCAGCAAATGAAGGTGTGTCACTTTGTCACATTGGCTGTGAGGCTGGAAACAATGCCACTAGTATTTTAAATGCCAACATTGTCATCCATGGTGAATGGGCTTCAACAGCGTTTCTAGACTCAGACAGACTAGGGAGAAGGACCTGATGATCTACTTCTAAAAACCATTGGGCCAGTGAAAACCGTCTGCATAGCATCGGACCGTCTGATCGAGTGCCCGAAGATGAGCCTCTGAGCTTGGCAGGCACGCAGATGAGACTCTGGAAGAAGGATGTCCTCAAAGTCAAGCTGGCCTGAATGGCACGGACAGAGTGAGGTTTTCAGGGGCTTCGTTTGCTGATGTGGCCCCATTCAAAATGAGACAAAACAACTGCTAACATCTGTTTAATAATCGGAACGTGGAACGTACCAAGTATAAATCTAGGCTGCAGCTATAAATATTATCATTAATTTATTCTTCAAAAGCCTTTCTTCTAATAGGTTAAGTTGCAGTTAGCTTCCTGTCAATCCCCCTCCACCCCCCTCCTCTGTGTCCACATCTCCTCTGCCTTCTCTAATCATGTCTCTCCCTGGAAGGTATAAATGCCATTGCCTCAGGCAAGGACGTCTTTCCCACAGCACCATGTGGAGCTGCGAGCCAGCTTTTAACATGGGAGCAGGACTTTTCTGCTGGCTGAGTTGGGATAACAACTTGCAAAGTCACCCAGGGCGGCATTGAAAGGTTTGAGCAGGAAAGCGGCATGATGAGACTGCGTGTAAGGAAGGTGGCATTCTGAGTAAAAAGGGAAAGGGGTTGAAAGACAGGGGATGCCAAAATTAAAAAATAAGCAGATGTTTGTTAGTTTGTTTTCCCCGAAGCTATTATTTAATTTTTTTTTACAAAACAAACGTATCACCTTCAAAGTGCGCTCCATTCCATTTAATACATTTGTGAAATCTGTGATTCCGTGCTTGGAAACATTTTTCAGACTCATCTGTTTGGATGGCTGACAGCACCTCCCTCGTGTTTTTCTTTGCCTCTTCTGTGTCATCAAATCACTGTCCTTTCAGGTCCCTCTTCGTTCACAGACACAAAAAGAAGTCCCACAGAGCGAGGTCAGGTAGGTCAGGTGTGTGGGGCAGAGGAGGCATGCTGGTTTTTGCCAAAAGCTGGTGCACTGATCCTTGACTTCTCTGCTCCTCCAGGCACACTTCCAAACCAGACTCTGCTCTTGAGACAATGCTGACTAATACTGACTCGACAGGACAGAGTGGAGTTGCTTTTGTGGGTTTCCGAGCCTCATCTTTCTCCTATTGATTGGCTGATGGTTTCAAACTTCAAACCTTGCGGTTAGCAGCCCAACATATAATCCACTATGCCACCAGGGCTTCACTAGTGACTTTTCTGGAGTCCTTGGGTTATTTATTGCAAGTGGTTAACACACTTGGCTGCTAACCAAAAGATGGGAGGTCAGAGTCCATTCAGAACAAAGCCCTGGCAATCTGATTCCAAAAACCTATGGCCATTGAGAATCCTCCGGAGCACAGGTCTGCTCTGCCATACATGGGCCTGCCTCGAGGCGGGGCTGACCACAAGACAGCCTGTCAGTGACTTCACAGAGCGAATGCTCACTCTTATCATCTCACACATGGAGTATGAGAACTTGCAAAATGCAAACAACAAGCCTTAAATTTACTGGATAATCTGAGAATTCAGTGCTATAATGTGTAACCAGTATTAAATACTTAGCAGAGAGATAAATACTCATCCATTCAATAATGTTTACTGAATGTTTACTATAGGCTTGGTATGGTTTTCATATCTGGGGACAGAATAGTGAACAACAGAATAACTGATCTTGTGGATCTTATGCTCAACATAGGATGGGAACAGATGATCACAAATAAAAAGGTCAGATAGTGACTGATATTCTGTAGAAATAAAATGTTGATGATGATAGAGAGTAATAGGATGGGTACTTGGTAGGTTGGATATACAAGGAGGTACCTGAGGTACCTGCCACCCAAAATGGAAAAAGAGCTCTTCTGAGTGGACACTTCGTAGTTACTAGTTAGCCTTCAAACTGCAAGGTCAGCAGTTTGAAACTACCAGACCCAGATGGAGCTTTCTATTCCTATAAAGAGTTACCGTCACAGAAACTCACAGAAGCAGTTCTATTCTGCCCTATATGGTCGCTCTGAGTCCCCATCAATTCAATAGCAGTGAGAGGAATCCACCGCCAAGCATCTAGTAGGAGGTTTAGGGACATTACTGGACAGTCCACTGTTCTACTAATACCCTCCAAATCTTGGGCAGAGTCCTCTTTTGGTCAACTAGAATCATATATGAAAAGGTATTTTGAGATATGCAAAATTTCACTTTCCTGGGTGAAGGGAGACATCGCTCAGTGTAAGACATGGAAAAATAATAATAACTTAAAAATTATCAAGGGTTCATGAGGGAGGGAGGCAGGAAGGAGGGTAGACAAGGAGGGAAGCAGGAAAGGAGGGATAAAAAATGAGGAGCCAATCCCAAAGGCTCAAATAGAAAGAAATGTTTTGAGAATGATGATGGCGACAAATGTAAAAATGTGCTTGACAGAATGGATGGATGGATGGATGGATGGATGGATGGATGGATGGATGGATTGTGCTAAGAGCTGTACAAGCCCCCAATAAAATGACTTAAAAGAAAAAGAAAAAAATTCACTTTCCTGGGTGAAGGGAGACACCAGACAATGTAAGACATGACAAAATAATAATAATTTATAAAATATCAAGGGTTTGTGAGGGGGGGTGGTTGAGAGGGAAGATTG
>NW_022111372.1:73604410-73605936 GCF_000313985.2 Echinops telfairi
CTCCCCTGCCATACCCCCAAGAAACCTTCATCCAGTTACTGTCTCTATAGATTTACCCATCTTGATTTCATATACAGAAAACATTAAAAAACTAACAAGAATAACAAAGTAAAGCATAAAAACCTCAATCAAAAGAAATCAGGAAATATTAAAAGCTAGACCAATTTAAATGGATCATATGGGAGATTAAATGATAGCATGCTAAATTTTAATCTAACTGCATCTGCAACAATTTACTTTGGCATATATTGTGCATGTTAGCAAGACTATTCACAGTCCATCGTCAGAGGGGATTCACCAGGGGCCTAATCCATGTGTATTTTTCCCTTTCCCTTTAAATAAATAAATAACAGAAACAGCTTTAAAATGTGTCAAAAGCAAGATGACAAAATATTACATTTTGACCTATCTATTTCTGCCATAATTGACCTTACAATGTCTGATAAGGATATTCATATCCTTTACCTATGATCAGAGGGGTGACAGTGGTGGCTTAGTCCATATGTGGACACGGCAAATGGGTTTGGGGCTTCCACTGTCATCCATAGCCTTCTACAAACCAGATGTCCACAATTAAAGCTCTGATGTCATTCCCTCCTTTAGATTTGGATTATATTATTTACAATCCTTGGATCACACAGGCTGGAGTGCTTCTGCCATGTGTACTTAGTTGATGCCTTACTTAGATGGCTGTTTTTGAAAACAAACCTTTAAGAAGGCCCCATATGCTGTTCTTTCTGAAAGTCAGGCGCCATCTAGTTTCTTCACCATATTTTGCAATAGAGCCCATATCTTCAATGATCTCTTCATGAGGTCAAGCATCAAAAGGGCCATGATATAAGAACTAATTGTTCTAAGAGTCGGGCTAGAATTAAGTGCATGTTCCAAATCTATTCATGCATCTATGATTTATAGATGTCTCTGGTTCACCTTAGAGGCACCATTGTCATTTTATGTTAGAGAACAGTTTCAATCATCCCCCTGAGGCATCACTTCCATTGTTATTAAGTCATAGCTGACTGATAGTGACACTATCGAGCAGGGTAGAGCTGCCCTTGTGAGTCTCTAAGCCTGCAAGTCTTCACAGGAGTAGAAAGCCTCATCCTTTCCCTGTGGAGCTGGCTGGTGGCTTCAAACTATTAACATTGTGGTTAGCAGCCCAATGTGTAACCACTATGCATTGATAATGTCATTAGTTTAGCCAGTGGTATAGAATTTAAATCATTGTTGAGAAAAGGAAATTATACCAATATAAGCCAACTATGAACCATAATACATGGATTGTTCACTTGAACAGATTAAACTCTTAATCAACAGGACTGAACCAGAAGATCTTAAAGTTGTAGATCTCTGCAATTACTCCAGAAATAAAATGTTGTGTTTGGTGCACTATTTTAAAGTAGTTCTATGAACTTGAACTTGACCATCCTTATCATGAAAGTCCTCATTTAACAGGTCAGAAAAGCCATGTGGGGATTCTTTAGTTGCCATTAAGGACTAATCACTGGAGCGTTTGAGAGATTACT
>NW_022111372.1:73606534-73614948 GCF_000313985.2 Echinops telfairi
TGATCTGATTGACAGGCTAGACTCCACCCCTACATTCTTAATCCTCAAATTGACAAATGATTATATAACTATCACACTGGGGATG
This sequence comes from Echinops telfairi, assembly GCF_000313985.2. Taxonomy (NCBI): domain Eukaryota; kingdom Metazoa; phylum Chordata; class Mammalia; order Afrosoricida; family Tenrecidae; genus Echinops; species Echinops telfairi. The sequence continues at coordinate 73,606,620 of NW_022111372.1, forward strand.
CATAATACCACTGTGGTCCAACCAGTCAGAAAAAGGGCAATGACTTGGGTCCATCGCACAGCAGACCCAGTGGCTTCCTGATTCCAACCCACATTGAATACAAAAATCTCTGCCTTGTGCACTCATATCCATAAATTTGGTTGAATCCACCATTATATTTTACTCTCACCCATGCAAAGTCATTCTTTTACATATTCCCTAGGTTTCAGTCAATAAAAGTTGGTTAAACCTTCCAAGTAATTTTAGGATGGTACGGACCTCTTAGTGAGTTGCACTTTGTATCTGCTCTTTTGACTTGTTTCCAAATTGAGTCTAGTTTCAATCTGAAAGCAATGGAAGTGATTGGAGAGCAGCACATTTCAGGTTATCCAGGCAAGAGAAGACTAACCACGTCAAACAAGGAAGGATGGTTTACTTCAAAAGGAGGTTCGGCAGAATTTGGAGACTTGAGACACTTATTTCATTGGAATCTTCCCATATGCCCTCATTCTAATCTTCTGGATCCCACTCCTTCCCGTTTAATGACTACATTGAACATGAGATATCCTGAAGACATGAAACTATATGTGGACTGTGTATGGAACACAGAGGAAATTAGTCAGGTTTGCTGTCCTACTAAGTTAAGAGAAGACAGAGTGGGGTAGGGCCTTGAGAAGATGAGCTGTAACACAAAAGACAAGGAGAAATGGCAACATAGCAATAGAAAGAGCAGTAGTGGCAGGAGATGGCAGGCACCAGGAGATCAGAGCAAGGTGGTGACCGTGGGACTTGGCAAATCATGCAGCTCTGAGTTGCCTGAGGAGGGCCCTAGCAGGGTATGCCAGCAGAAGGCAAAAAAGAGTGGTCCTAATCAAGGAACTGCATTCTAAGTTGGTCCTATTTGTGATGGTTAAGGTTGTATATCAACTTGACCAGGTCATGATTTTCAGAAGTTTGGCAATTTTGATGTTAACATACCCCATGATGAGATTGGATTGTTGACTAGTTCTTTTTGGAAGTAGTAGGCAGTCCACCAATTCAGGAGGCAGAAAATGAGCAAGAACCAACGGTGCTAAAAGAAGTTCGAATTGCCCTGAATGTACGTGTTAGACTGGGCTGACTAGAGAAGCAAATCCAGGGACATTCATATATGTGTAAAAGAGAGCTTTATATTAAAGAATAATTGTATATTAAGAAAACATCCCAGCCCAGTCCAGATCAAGTCCATATGTCCAATATTAGCCCATATGCCTGATACCAGTCAATAAATTCCTCTTCAGATTCATGCAAGACATGCAATGATGCTAAATGCACAAAGATCACAGGCCAGTGGGTGGAAAGTCTTATGGATCCAGTGGTGGTAGAAGCATCTCAACACTGGCATTAGTCTCCACATGGCTCTGGCTATCATCAGCATAGCTCCATGTGGCTTGTCAACAGGAATGTGTAGCAGTGTGGTCTTCCTCCCAGGTGAAAAGTAAGTTCCCAGAATCTTCCTGGTGGGTGTTACTTTGTGACCTGATTGACAGACTGGACTGCACAACTCAACTATCAAGTTGACATGAAATTATGCAACTACCACAATGCATTAGCCAAACACAAGGATCCAGGAATTGAGGGACTAGCCATTGAAATATTTCAGAAAGTGGAAGAAGTACTGGAAGCACTCACTTGTCTATGTCAAGAAATTTGGAAGATAGCAACTTGACCAACTAACTCGAAGAGATCCATGTTTGTGCCCATGTCAAAGAAAGGTGACCCAACAGAATGTTCAAAGTATAGAACATTATCATTGATATCTCACACAAGTAAAATTTTACTTAAGATCCTCCAACAACATTTGCAACAGTACATTGACAGGGAACTACCAGAAGTTCAGGCCAGATTCAGAAGAGGATGTGGAACAAGGTTACCATTGCTGATGTCATGACTTTGCCATGCTTGTATATAAACCTCTATAAATGCCCTTTGCCTCCTAGTTCTTTCCTCTATTTCCTTTCATTTTGCTCTTGTCCCAGTCTCATGCTCAGTCTTCATTTGGGTTTCAGTAATTCCTCTCGGTTACATTGCCCTTGATCAATCCCTACCAGGCCTCTTACACCCACCCACCTCCACTCTCCTTGCCAGAGATTTTGGATCACTTGTTGTTCCTTTGTCCCTGGGTTTGGTAACACGACTTCCATCTCCCCACCTCACCCTCTCCCATGTCCCTCCAGAACCGTCAGTCCTGTTGTTTTCTCCTCCAGATTGTTTATCCAGCCTGTCTTATCTAGATAGACCTACAGAGATAATAATATGCACACACAAAAAGACAGAGCAAAACAAAGTGACAAAAGAAAACAGAACAATGACAACAACGACAACAACAACAAAAAACAATGACAAAACAAAGAAAAGCCTGTAAATAATCACGGTCTATTTGTTGACATTTAGGAGTGTTTTCCGGTTGAGTCTGATGGAGTGCCATGCCCTGGCCCCAAAGCCTATTTTCGGTATTCCCTCAGGATTTCCTTGCTCTGCTCCCCTTGCTGTTCTGTTGCATGCCCTTAGTGTTTTGCCTTGGTGTGGTGGGGTCAGATCAGGTGCAATTCCCACACTGTGACTCCAGTGTTGTCCCTTGTAGGGCTATGAGTCCATGAGGGATGTTGTGTCTCATAGTGGGGCCGGCCATATGGTCCTCTCTGTGCATTGGCTGCTCTGAGTAGGGACATCATCCTCAAGGTTTGGTGGGCCAGGATGTGCTCCACTCTCTCTTCCTCCCCCTTCATTTGCTCCTGTGTACTATGATCAGACATGTCCCTCTCCCTGAGCTGTAGCTTCAGTGCTGTCCTCTGAAGTAAATTCTTCTGAGGGGAGGGGTGGCTGTCCATATAGTTGGGATTGGGGCCAGGCCCTCAGACCTCTCTATTGGTTCCCTGCTTCATGCTCTTTTTTTTTATGGCAATATATGTACAAATTCTTGAAGAAGCTTAAGGGTAGACTGGAGGGATGTGGAGATGCAACCATTGATAGGACTAATGTGAGAGTTTAGATGAGAACTAGAAGTTTTAAACAGATCTTGTATCCTTTATCTTAATTTATTATTTGTATCAATATTACGTATAATTGCGGGACACAGATTCTACTTGATCTTGTGAAACAGAAGATGTATAAGTCTTCCCCTAGGCCAGTACTGATAGACGTGTGTGAAATTGGTGTGGAGGTAGGGTCCCATACCCTCTGACTTCACCAAGGGAAAAGAAAATCAAACAACGTCAGCCCAGGGTCCAGCCCTATGAAATGGAGGTCAGACATGCCTCCATCCACCCAACTAATATAGCAGTCCCTCCTGCTCTATGGGGTTCTACAATTTATTGCAATGACCTCACAAAACTCACAGGCCATACTCACAATTATGGAGCTTATTAGGGAAATTAGCTGACTGTAATGTGGCATCATAAGTGCTTAGGATACAGCTCTTTGGTCAGAAGCACCACTTCTGAGTTGTGCCCACAGGCACGCCTCTCTTTGGTCCTCAGCCCCTCACCATGCAGCCCTTAGCCTCTACACTGCTCAGACAAGTGCTGCAAAGTCCCTTTAGTGCTGCCAATAAATACCCAAAGGACTCTCAACCCACATTTGAGTTCCAAGTAGTTGCAATCAAACCCTGTTAATAATCACCCACAAAATGAGTCACATAATCCTATCAGCATCTTCCCCCACTTTCTCCTACTCAAACCTAGCAGGAAAAGAGAAATATAACCAATCTGCTTGGTTCTACCTATTCAACTGAATTTGCTCACCCTGCTAATTTGAAATAGCATAGGATGCCTAGTGGAGAGAAGGAGATTACTGTGATTAAAGCAATATTAAAGGTGGGAGTTTGGGTGCCAACAAAGTATTGTATAATAGCTCTCTCTGCCCCATTTAAAAAAACACGGCTCCTAGAGGATAACATTCAGCTACTGAGCCCTACCTAAAGTAATGCTACTGCTTCAGCTGCTTGAGTCATGGTATCAGTGGTACGGAATGCAGCCGGTTAGAGGAGACTGGCATTCATTTATTAATCTTACAACTGCCTTTTATTTGATCTCCACCTCAGAAAAGCACCATCCGCAGTCTGCATTCACATCACATTGGAAGAACCCAATTTACTTTACATTGCCCCAAAGTTACTGGAATTCACCAAATTGCTAGTATGGTTTAGTTAGAAGAGACTTGGATTTGATGCAAACTTCAGTTGCAATGATGCATTGTATTGATGATATTGTTAATATTCAACACCAAAGAACAAGTCGTGATGGATTTGAATGCAGTAGTCGCTCTTATGGCCAACAGAGGCTAATTAATAAAGCCAGAAAATATCCAGGGTCTGGCCCAAACAGTGAAATTCTTGGAAATAATTTTGGTAATAGCCACCTGTGACATTCTACAATCAACCAAAAATAAGACTCTCTTGCTTCCCACGCCAAAACTAAGCAAGAGACCCAATACTTGGTTGGTCTATTTTGACAAGATAGGGTGAGTCCAGGGTAGTATGAGCATACACTTGGATTTTGGAGAACACGTATTTCCCATCTCAGAATGTTGCTGGCTTTCTCAGCAACTGTACTAGAATTGGGGCTAGAGCAACAGCAGGCTCTATCTGAATGACAGAAAGTGGTTTAATTATCCCTGCCTTTTTAGGCTCTTATGATCCATGTCCAAATAAGATTTGGAAGATATCTACCACACATGCTTATGCAGCCTGAAGCTTATGGCAAAAACCTGACCATGTCACATACTGGGACCACTGGGTTCTGGACTAAATGGATTCCAGATGCTGCAGTATGGTGTATACCATTTGAAAGACACTCCTCATCTGCTACTGGAAATTGATTAAGACTGCTCTCGTAGTTCTATAAGACCAGCCCCAGGCTGCTAAATGCAAGGTCAGAAGTTCCAATCCAACAGTTGCTATATGGAAAATAGATGAAGCTGCTTGCTCCCATAAAAATTTACAATCATGGAAACCCTATCTAGAGTGGCTCTAAATCAGAGTTGATTCAATGCCAGTAAGATTGGGTGTTTTGTTTGTTTTGTTTTGTTGGGGAAGGGTTTGCCTCAATAACAGAAGTACACAGAATCATCATAAGACCAAATATACCAATAACATCTTGAGGGCTATCAGAGAAACACTCTAATAAGGAAGGTCCCATAATAAAATGGAAATGGTTCATATGATAATATGCTACTAGAGAAAGGCAGGGAGGCACCCACTATATCCAAGAGTAGATAGACTCTTCTTTTCAAAGGTCCAAACCCCCCTGCTGCATGGACATTTCTTATGAACACCTTTTGGCTGACCCACAGAAGGTTGCTTGGCTCTAGAACATATGGACAACATTTGATTTGGAAAACTGCTGTGTAAAGACCAGCAGATGAAAAGACACTTGGTGGCTGATGAAAATGCCAAACAAAAACCCAAAACCCACCATTGAAGGATTGGAACAAAAGGCTTTATATCAATTTGGGCCATTGAGCTGTATTTCATCAAACCAAGAAACGTCCCCTGCAGACCCTGGGTTGCAGCAATGAGCCAAGATAAAGCACATTAAATGGACCTACCATGTTGCAAACCACCCACAGAGTTGTAGTTGGATAGAGAAGTAGAACAGGCCATTAGAACACTTACTACCTAAAACAAGGGGAGATGCATGATGAATTGTCCCACACACTTTCATAACTGTGTGTTCATATTTAACATGAGGAGGGCAAAGGAAAGATCACCATTGGACAGATTTCTATGCTTCTTTGGGAGATCTGGCGAAGCAAGGGCTATGGGAGTGACTGAGACATTAGCACTTGCTACATTGGTCTGGCTACCCACAACTGGACTGGCAGACAGCTGAACATGATGTCCTTTCCCAAAGTGGAAAAGTTTGGGCAAAATAAAGGGTAATGGAAAATGGAAGAGAAATATTAGTTGAAGGTGAAGGAATGAGTAAATGAGTTATGCAGCCAGGGAAATCTAACATTATGCGGTGGCCAAGAGAGATTCAGAAAGGGGAATAATCTCTTAGTCAAATTTTATCAGAGGCTAGAGGTTGAAACTGAGACATCTTTTGAGAACGTGACCAAATCAGCTGGTACTTGTAGCAGACCTGAATGGCCAGTGCCCATGGAACCTCGCCCTCAAGACTTCTGCCTTAAAACTGAAGGGCTATTTGTTAGTGACTGCTTGGGACCAGTAAAATGATTGGAAAGAGAAAATTAATCCTTCCAGTATGAAGAAGATAATGGCTACAAGACCCAAGGGTGGACTGTGGTGTAGTGAATTACTTAATATGACCTGTCTAGCCATAACCTTTGCAGTTTCTACCAGATGACCAGGTGAGTTCATACCAATAAAATAAGGTGCTTGTGGCCACCAAGAGCTTGCTAATACTATAAATAATGTTCATGGCACCCTTGTGGGAATTCCAAATAAGGTATTTGGAACCCTAAGAAAGGAGATGGTCAGTTTCACCATCCTTTTAATTAAAGGCAGGCATAGACACATAGCCCCAAAAACAACAACAACAAAACCATGGGTATTGCAACAGTAGCAAGTGCAACAGTAGCTGGACTTGCCGATTCACAATGCTAAGGGTCCTAACACTTTCCCAAGAAGACCCTACAGGGCCTGGCAGCAGAGGGTGAGAAGAAGCTCTCCTGGTCTAGGAACTGCATCCTGAGTTGTTCCTCTTACTTCCAAATTCATCCCAGTCCCAAACTGTACCATTATTTTCCTGATAAGCTGTAAGTACATTGCGTGAGTTCTGAGATATCGCAGCAAATTGCCAAACCCAAAGACAGAAGGGAGCGTACTGAGGGGAGGTTTAATAGTTGATGTTAGAGATGATGAAGTAGTACAGAAATTTGGGAAGGTTGGACATTCCTCGTAGTTTCCTAGGGCTGCCATAATAAAATACCTCAAAGTAGCTTTCTTTATTTTTATTTTTTAAGATCATTTTATTAGGGGATCTTACAGCTCTTATAACAATCCATACATCGAGTGTATCAAGCACGTTTTAATAAACATTTACTTTCTATTTGAACCCTTGGTATCAGCTCCTGTTTCTTCCCCACCCTTGTGAAAGCTGCTGTCTTTAAAGAAAAAAAATTTTAATTCCTCACAGTTCTAGAAGGGAGGAATTTTTTTTCCCCAGCAAAATGAAGGGTTTAATAGAAACACCAGTGTGATTCCCTACGTAGCAGGTGATGTGAGGCAGTCAGCAATAGAAAAGGCAGGGCTGGGGTCGCCAGGGTCCTGTCTCTTCTCTTACTTCACAAGAGGGTCCTGAGGGGAGGGCTCAGAATGAGAGGCGGCCACAGCCCAGTGGGCATCCTCAGAGCCAACTCCTCTTTACCCTAGTTGCCACGGGAGGAGGGTTTGGGAACTGAGAAGTACCACAGTACAGCATGTGCCCCTCCCAGTGCCCCCTGGACCGTCCGCTCAGGAAGCTCAGAGCAGGGCTGGGCAGGGGCCGGGCTGCTGGGGCCTGCTGTCCTTACAGCTCTGAGTAGCCAGTCAGTAGGCCACTGGTTGGGGGTCGTCCACCTGCAGCCCTTTCCTTAGGAGAAGGCGTCCTGCCTGGGGTCACGGCCCAGGAAGAGCTTCAGCATGGCGCTGGTGTCCTGGGAGCCCCCAGGTCTCAGGATGCAGTTCCAGTAGTCCTTGCCCACCTTGCTGTTCAGGACACCCTCCTGCTTGAAGCGGGTGTGGAACATGTCCATGGAGTAGACCTCCCTCCACAGGTAGCCGTAGTACTGGGCATCGTAGCCATGTCCATTCTTTCTCAGAACTCAGAGAGGAATTGTCCCATGCCTCTCACCTACTTTTAGAGGGCTAGCTGCAATCCTTGGCATCCCTTTGTGCCCTACAGATGCATCTGGTATTTGCCTTTCCTGCTGTGTTTGACTTCCTTTGTATAAGACACCATTCAAAAGGGGTTGGGACCTACTCGATTCCAATAGGACCTCATTTAACTGATAACAAAAGAAAACTCTATTTCCCCCATCATTACCTTCCTGGGTACAGGGATTAGGTCTACCACATACCTAGTTGTAGGACATGATTCAACTCGTAGACATTCCTTCATGGATTCAATATATTCTATGTGAAGTCCGCTCATTTGCGGTTGAAAGCGGCTTCACTAAGCATCCTTGTGCAGATCTTTGCACTCTCGCACCAGTAATTTTTAAAGACTTCTGTAAGTGAAATGGTTGGATCGAGGATATAATCATTGTAGAAAATTTCAAGTTGTTCACTAAAATAGTTGTAACAATTTGCACTCTTCTTTGTCTTGCTTCCTTGTCAACATGATGGAGAGAAAATTGTATATCCTGC
>NW_022111372.1:73615412-73617569 GCF_000313985.2 Echinops telfairi
AAATCAAGACTCATTCTCTATTATGGACTCATCCCATAAAATTGTCTTCATTAGTTTTGATCTTGCTTAAAAGACAAATGGAAAAGTGAGCTCTTTGAGCTAGCTGATCTCTGTAGTGTTTTTGGCTCCCATTGAGTAAAGCTTCCGGAAGCCAAGATGTACTCAATCCCTGATCTTGCCCTTCAGACGCCATTCTGAGTCTCTGGTTAGAGAGATGGAAACATAGCTATACTCCTATGTATTTACTTACTTATTTGGGGGGAGTGGGTGGGGCCAGCAAACATATTTATTGTCTCACATTTTAGGTGGAAGTCTGGATGCAGTCTGCCAGCTCTGCAGATAGGTTCTCTCAGAGCCAGCTCTGGAGGAAGGTCTTGTCTCTTGGAGAGTCTGCCCCTGGACAATTCTCAGGTGTCTTCCCCACGGCTCTGCAGTGACACTTTTTGCTCTACCTTTGTATACTCAGCATTCTTCACCAACACCATAATTCAAAGACACCAACTCTTCAGGCTTCTTTCTCCCTTCTCTAATTTCCATATGCATATTAGATGCTTGAAAAGATCATGACTCGGTTAAGATAGATCTAGAGTATTAAGAAGGGGGCTAGCTGGGCATATGCGAGAACATGGAGAATTGCTTCCAGGAGAGCTCTATAGGGAACTGCATGAGATATCAAGTAAGCTGCTTGAGGTAGAGTGAGAAGGAAGAAAGAGTCACCTTCAAAACAAATACTCAGCACCAACAGATGGTCTCTAAGCTGATGGCCTCAGGACTGTTCATATTCCAGACTGGAGAATGTTGGGGGCAATAAGAACCAGCTAAAAGCTGACAAAAACTAGTCTTTTTTGTCCTTCCTCCAGACATGTTCTCCTCTAAACGAATATTGGCCAAATAGTTAAAGGCTGTCCATTTAAAAGCAAAACACCATGAAGTCACTGCTGGCTTATGGAGTCCCCAGATGTGGAACTAGGTGCCATAAGGTTTTCAGGGCTGACTATTTCGGAATCGAGCACCAAGCTGTTTCTCCATGGTGCCTGTCAAAAAACAAACTAATTGCCATTGAGTCGATAAATAGATCAGGGGATACCTGTCCCTTTGAGTTTCTGAGCCTGTAACTATTTAAGGGAGTAGAAAGTCCCATCGTAGTCCCTCAGATAGCAGCCCACCTCACAACTACTACACCATCAGGGCTTGAGTTCAGTTGGCACATTAACTATTCTCCCCACCTAAAAACTCGTATCAATCTAAAGCAGCTATTCTCAACTTGTGGGTTGCGACCCCTGTGGGGGTTGAACAACCCTTTCACAGAGGTCGCCGGCTTCATAACAGTAGCAAAATTACAGTTATGAAGTAGCTACGAAAATAATTTTATGGTTGGGGTCACCACAACATGAGGAACTGTATGAAAGCCTCACGACATTAGGAAGGTTGAGAACCACGGATCTAAAGGATCACCAAATTATTGGTCTGCTCTGTGCTCTGAGTTATCTGTCCTACAAAGGCGCTCACACATATCCAACCAGCTTTATTGACCCTCCCTCCAAACTCTACCAACCTATCCTCTATTACCAGAGACGTAGTAGCCAACCAAGTGGTTGTAACAAAGGAAGCACTTTGGCTTTATGTGGGCACATGGCCCAGTGGACTGAGCTCCATCCTGGGGGAGGACCCCACCTATATAGGAGTGAGCCCTTGGGGATTTTCAAGAGAGTAGGAGGGAGATGTGCAGGGTTAGGATTGGCTGATTCAAACGTGTGGCAGGCAGGGGCGCTCAGGTAAGTACACTGGCAGTTTACAGGAACTGTAAACTGCTTTAACTTTTAACGCTATGGCTCTAGCATTAACCTGATGGCTTTGTTCTATCCTAGACATGAGGTAGCAGCAGGTTGTTGGCTATGACCACTGAACAAGACTGAGAAGGGACTCACTCACTCACTCACTCCCTCACTCACTCATTCTCTCACTCTCTCACTCACTCACTCCCTCTCTCACTCACTCACTCACTCTCTCATTCACTCACTCACTCTCTCACTCTCTCACTCACTCACTCTCTCATTCACTCTCTCACTCTCTCTCATTCACTCACTCACTCTCTCACTCTCTCACTCACTCACTCTCTCATTCACTCTCTCACTCTCTCTCATTCACTCACTCACT
>NW_022111372.1:73617867-73628508 GCF_000313985.2 Echinops telfairi
AAAAAACAAAAGATAAAAAAAAAAGACTGAGAAGGTCTGTGTGCTCTGGTCCCTGTCACACCTCTACCAAAGTTGCACCTACTCCCATGCTGCCCACAGTTGGCTTTCTCCTTTTGCTTATCATTTGCATCTATCTGATTCACTCTTGGGATGGTGCCACCTGCTATTAGCAAGTAGTTCGCTATAGAGTAGCGGTTCTCAACCTGAGGGTTGCAAGCCCTTTGGGGGTCGAACGACCCTTTCACAGGGGTCACCCAATTCATAACAGGAGCAAAATCACAGTTATGAAGTAGCAATGAAAACAATTTTATGGTTGGGGGGGCGGTCACCGCAACATGAGGAATTGTCTGAAAGGGTGGCTGCATGAGGCAGGTTAAGAATCACTGCATGGACAACCTCTCTTCTCCCCCCAGCGCACACTGGGTCTTTGCCTTATTTGTAAGCAGTAGAGCCTTGGACTGGCACGGTCATAGGTCAGAAAAGATTTGTTGATTACCTGGCCAAAGTAAGAACCCACAGAAACTTCTGGGCTTGCTTTTCAAAGGGGGATCCATAGAGATCTCAGAAACATGAAGAGTCTCTTCCTTCAGGGCTTGCCTGGCGGGCCGTCTGCTTTCCTGGGAGGCTTAGGCTTAGAGAGGCATCCTTGGGAACTGCCCGACTGATTCCAATCTTATCGTAGCATTACACAGAGTAGCAATTTGTTTTCACCTGTTCTGCTCGGGGCTACTGAAAATGTGTGCTAAGGCCCCCAATGTAATTTATTTCATACTCTGTCATGAATACTGAAACAAAAGACAGAATGAAAAGTGAGACCAGAATAAGAGGTAAAACGTGCCAAGTTCACTGTTGATAAATGTAGGTGTTTATCTAGAACAGTGGATCTTACCTGGGGGGATGGAGAGCAGTTCTTAACCAGAGGGCTGTCAGATTAAATTAAGGTTAAAAATAAAAGTAAATAATAATAATAATAAAAGATGTCAGTTAAACATACCTATTAAAGGAAAAAAGTCATTGTTTAACTGAAAATCATTTAACTGGGTATCACGTACGCATTTGGTTAAACTGGAAGCATTTGGCAATGCCTGAAGACATTTTTGTTTGCCCTGACTGGTATGAAGGTGAAGTGTATGTGGGTGGGAGGGGGATGGGAGGTGCTACTCTCATCTAATAATAGAGGCCAGGTATGCTGCTAAGCATCCGATGAAGCCCAGGACACCTCCCCACCCCCACAAAGAACAGTCTGGTCTAAATGCCGATGGTCCTTGCCCAGTGTAGAGAGACCTTGAACTCCAGACTCACCATGTCCCTGCCATCAAGTCAATTCCAACTCACAGCGACCGACCGCATAAGGACAAGGCAGAAGCACCCTGGGGTTTCCAAGATTAACTTTTTACTGCAGTCAGGAAGCTTCCTCTTCCTCCCACAGTGCAGCTGGTGACTTTGAACTGCTAACCTGTGGTCAGCAGCCCAACCCATAGCCATTACCCTACCAGGGCTCTTATTGATTTTCCCCCAGAAAACATGTTTGCAACGTTTCTTTCTTTTAATAGTTTACAAACTATTATGAGCTGGAGCTTTAAACGGGTCATTTCTACATATGAACTGCCAGTCCCAGAGAGGAGGAAGGTCACTCCAAAATATTAGATGATTTTCAGAATTCTTTGCTGATAGACTTCTACCTCACAACCGCTAAACGCATTGCTCATTCCAATAAAGCCAGCCTGGCTGCACCTGGACTGCAATGGGCTTTCCTTTTCAAGGGGAGATCAAACGTTTTCACCACTGATTAGCATCCAGGAAGCAATAGCTTCCTCTAACCTTGAGATGCAAATAGCCTAAGATTGTCAGGGGATCTGAAGGGCAGGAGGATTTGATGGAAGATCAGATTCCCTGGCACTTCCAGGGCAATTAGTCTCACATGCAAAGTCCTAGGAAGGTCTGCCCACTCTGTGCCCACAGAGAAGCTGTAACAAGACTCGGAGCTTTGCAAACCTTGACTAATTGGCCTGCACCCAACCCAGTAGAGTTCATTACTGCTATCCCCATTTCACAGAACAGAGGAGGTGTGTAGAAATCGTTTTATTCCACCACCTGGCACAGGCCTCTTTAATATTTCCCACTTCAGATCACTACACATAAACTCTGTGTACCAAAGGTCAGCATTGCACTGCTAATTAGTCATTGCAGTGGGAAGGAAAGGTCTGGAATTAAGTCAAGTCTCTTTTCAGGTGCCTCTTAAAATTCCACTTGAAGGTGAGTGTTGGCCTCAAAAAGGCTTAAAACAGCTCAGCACTTTTATCTGATGGTTAAAGAAACCAGAGAGGAAGTTGCTGTCAATTAGAGCCCGGACTTTGGAGCATGAGCTAAATTGATTTTGAAAGATCTGATTGCTGAACCGCCTCCCTCGGCTCAGCTGCCAGGGCGGGAGCTACGGCTGGCGGCTCCAAACATGCCCTGGCGGTCCAGTTCCAGCCAGGTGGCGCGTGCGTCCATTTGGTGAATCAAATTCAGCCTGTTGTCAGGATGGATTTTCCACCCACAAATGGACAGTTCCTTCTGCGTGTCTTTTGTCATTGCCCGTGTGCTCTGAAGGGCAGCGCGTCCGCTTATTCCAGGGCCGTTAACTAGCTGGGGGAATCATCCTTTGGGAAGGGCCGGCCTGCCTGTCAAGGTGTGTTTGACAACCCAGATTCTCCAGGGCTTTCACCTTGATGTTTCACTTCCTCCGGCAACAACGGGAGGCTTTATTGTGTGGAAGCTGGTTGTGTCTGCTTTCTGCAATCAGCCAAAGGACACTGGTTAGAGAGACTTGCTCTGGGAGAATCCGGCCAGCCAACGAAGCTGGTGGAATCCTTCTAGCCGAGCAGCTCAGCTCTGGCCTTGCAGCCCCTTGCCCTTCCACTCACCTTTCTGGAAAAGGAAGGGCTGATGACAGGAGGCTCAGACCCATGCAAGGTTTCAATCTGCCCCGTTTATCTCTCTGTGGTACTTGCAACAGTGAGGCGTGGTGGCTAAGATCTAAATCTCTGGCCTGTTTGACGAGCTCGGTCGCTTAACACAAGTTATTCTTCAACTGTACTCTCTCATCTGGGAGTGAAAAGGAATGACTCTTAGATTGGGTAGAGCAATAAATGGACCGTTTGCACATGGTAAGGGCGGGAGGACTGCTACACTGTGTAGTGGTGGTGGTGGTGGTACAAGTGTCCCTTGACAAACAAGGTCACAGGTAAACTCAAGTCTTCGAACTTGCCGGAAGGGATTTACACATATCCAAACAAACAAACAAACAAAACCGCTGCCATCAAGTGATGCTGCCTCATATCAATAGGAACGCAATAGAAAAGAAAGAGAGTGCATAAGGATGGACAGGATGGTTGATTATGTGAGCTCATGAATAAATGTGTTTATCTAGAACAGTGGCAATTTTTCAATGGCCAGTTAAGATACAAGATACCCAGTTAAATTACTCATATGAAAACTACTCATTATTTTTCTGAAATTTAAACTGAACTAGGCATCCTTTATTTGCTAAATCTGGTCACCAACACCCAGGCAGGGGACAACAACCTCATTTTCTCGGTTGCCCTCTGCAGCATTCTAAAATTTCTATCTGTGCCCACACAGTCCCAGTGCCCCTCTCCCCTCTCCCCTCTCCCTGTTTTTTACTAGAAACCGACACATCATTGGCCTTTACTCAGATGGCCTTCCCACACACATGCTGGCAGAGCGCTACAACTGCACCACCCAGCTCATCAAAAACTCCCCGCTTCAGTCTTATCTGCCACCTGGGCACATAGCCTGCTCTATCTCTAGGCACTGCCAAAACCCACAGCTGCCTTCTAGCATTCTGAGGACCTTTCCACATTGGTGTCTACTGCAGGGCATTCCTTTACCCTTTGTCTTTGCTAAGCTAACGTGCCCAGAATGAAAGTATCAGTTTAGACAATTCTGTCCCCCCTGGGCCACCATAAAAACTTCATTTATTAATATGGAAGGCAAAAAAAATCCACTTCCCTAAGTGCCTGGTAAGTATAATTTACAGAAATTGATCAGGTTGCTGTCTTGAAAAGAGAGAAAGATAAGAGAGCTGGGTCATAGGACTTTTGATTGGACTATAGAGAGACAATATTTTACTGCATGAAAAGCAGGCAACTATTCTCCAAAACTCTGAGACCAGAAGAACTATATGGTGCCCAACTATCACTACCAACTGCTCTGAAAAGGATCACATTGCAAAGTCCTGGGTGGAGTGGGAGAAAAATATGAAACAGAACTCAAAACTGTAATGAGAAACCAAACTTGTTGGTTAGATAGAAACTACTAATATGCACAAGACTGGGACCCTTAGTCACCCTTCGGGTCTGGAACTGCACACACACACACACACACACACACACCATGTTAGCATAATCACCATTTAAAATCAAAAGAGCAGCATCTACTCACAGACAGAGGCTTAGGAAAGAAGGAGGAATGGAACCAGGGAACACTGGAGGACGTGTGATCAGTGATGGCACATTGAGGGGATTCAAAAGAAACGCATTGAAACAAAATGTCTATAAACTGTTTCATGATCTGCTCAGTAAACCTTCATCTAAAGCAAAATAGAAAGCTGGTTTTAAAAAAAAAAGAAGAAAGAAAAGAATTCGTGACATTAGTTTAAAACCAAAAAGGAAAGGAAGACACAGAAAGAAAGGAAAGCAAGTGGGTCCGGGGACCATAGTTAGTGGGAGAGATTGGCGAGCTTCATAGCTAGGTTTAGTAGACAAACACCCAAGGTGGTAGGGCAGAGATATAGGAAAGGTCTCGCCACCTGGAGCTAGAAGGCAGCTGCTGTCCGACTGCAGGTGGTTATTTATGGCCCCGTGCAGCGCAGGGAGATAGGAGCAAATACTGTAAATCGATGTTGTCGGTTTCTATCATGAACTTAGGAGCTTGCCAATCAAGTCCTGGATGGCAGGCGGCCTGAGGAGAGTGAGCGTTATCTTCTCTAGCTCATCGTGGCATTTTCGTCTGAGGGTCTCTGGGGTGCTAGGGTTCCAGAGAAAGTGGAGGTGCTTCCGTGGCCCTTCTCTCATGCCCTCGTGGAGTCCCGGAGAAGTCCTGGTGATGGTGTCAGGTAAGCATAGGGCTGCTAAGCTCAAGGTCAATGTTTGAAGCTTACCAGCCACTCCTTACACCCCTTAGAAGGATGAGGCTGTCTGCTCCCAGAAAGTCTCACAGCCCCAGAGACCCTACACAGGGGCACGATTAGTCAGAAATGACTTGACGGCAGTAGGTGTGGCTTTGGTTTGTTCTTTTTCATGGAGTGGACAAGGTGGGGGAGGGTGGTGAGCAGGGGTTTGTGGGCTGACCGTATGTTGGAAAAGATCCTCAAGGTACAATGATTCAACTAAATGCAGACAAGAACAACACAGGCCGCTAACCTTTCTCAGTATGTAAGATCATTACTTGAGTGACCGGAAGGATTTTGGAGTAAATGCTATGTTTATTGACTTCCTGCCTCCTCATCTAAAAAATAAAAAAGTGAGGGGGGGGGTAGAGATAAGTCGTATATATTACAGTAACAAACTCCCAAACGCCAACGTTTATTTCTCCTCCCCATTGCAGTCCAAGGCACTGCAATGTAGATGTAGTCACTCAGGGGTCAGAGGGTCCGGTGGGCTCTCCAAATACAGGGGAAGAAAGAAGGGAAGTACAGAAGGCTCCCTCGAGCGTCCCCAATTCAACGCAGAGGTGACTCACCACTTCAGTTTCCATTACACTGGGGAGAAGTAGTAGCAGTAACAATAGTAGTAGTTGTTGTTAAGTGCTGTAGGGTTGATTGTAATTCATGGTGGCCCCAGGTCTGCCAGTGGAACTGCTCAATAGGTTTTTCAAGACTGTGACTTCTCTCAAGCAGATTGCCAGCCTTGTTTCCAAGATGCCTCTGAGGGGATTTAAACCATCAACGGTTCCAATAAGAGTCCACTCATTAACCACTTACATCCCCCAGGGACTCCTGAATTACTCATAGGGCCCAAATTCAATGCCAGCGGGCTGGGAAAACATCGTTTATCCATGTGCCCAGGCAGAAGAGGAAATGCAGTGGCAAATGCTTTGGCTCTACCACAGCAAGTGACATTAACTCTGGCAGTCAGTTTCACATTTGGCCTTGCCGTTATTGGCACAATGTATAATACAGACATGGCTGGGTTGAGCAGAGTCACGGGAGCCAGGGAAATCATCTTGCCCTAGATTAGCATGTCTTTGGCAGGTTGGCTGTCACGTCCTATGTCCTGACAATTGCGGACATGGTTAATTAAGCATGGCATTCCTTCCTTATAACGTTAGCCCCAGCCTCATGATCTTCAGTATGGCTGGACCAGAACTGTATACGGGAGAAAAGCTGCTGTGTTCCTGAGTCTTCTCCTCACTTAAATTATGCTGATGAGAAAACTGAAACCTTAGGAAGTAGAATAACTTCTGTCATCCCTCGGCAAGCCATACTGTTAGCAGTGCTCCCAGGCTGTTTTCAACCCATAGTGTCCCTTTGTAGAACAGCGGGAAGCCCTTCAAAGCCCTGTGCTGTCCTCACAATCGTTGTGGTCATTGTTGCAGCCACTGTGTCCATCCGTCTCCTTGAGGCTCTTCCTCGTTTTTGCTGGGTCTCTACTGTGCCTAGCATGAGGTCCTTCTTTAGGGAGCGGGTGGTCCCTCCTAATAACATGCCCTGTGTATGAGAGATTAAGTCTCACCTCACTCCCTATGGTGCAATCTGTCTGTACCTTTTCCAAGATAAATTTGTTATTCTGGCAGTCCATGGTGATTTCAATATTATTCACCAACATTATAATTCAATGGAATCAATTCTCCTTAGTTCCTTCCTATTCATTGATCAGCTTTCATACACATGAAGTAACTAAAAATTTCCTAGCTTGCATCAAGCATACCTTAGTCTTTAAAGTGATCTCTTTGCTTATTAACACTTTCAAGTGTTTGCAGCAGATTTGTTGTATATGCCAAATTCAATACAACATTTGATTTGTTGACTAATTTCCATGAGAATTGACTATAGATCCAAGTAAAATGAAGTCCTTGTTATAGTGAGTTCCTACTAAATACTAGGAGTCCCTGGGTGGTACAAACATGTAAGCACCCACCTGCTAACCAGGAGGTTGCAAGTTCAAGTCTACTTAGAGGACCCTCAGGAGAAAGACCTTATTATCTATGTCCCAAACATCAACCATTGAAAACCCTATGGTGCACCATTATACTCTGATGCGCATGAGTCTATGTGAATGTGAGTTGACTCCAACTGGTTTGTTTCTTTGTTATCATGTACTGTCAAGTGATGCAAGCAGTTTTGTTTGACTGCTAACCTAAAATTTAATGGTTCAAACCCACCAAGTGGTACTATAGAACAAAGGCCTGGCAATACGTTTCTATGAAGGTTACAATGAAGGAAAGTCTAATGAGCAGTTTGATTCTGTAGCACGAGTGTGTCAGGAAGCAGAGTAGACTGCAGCAACCATAACATGAGTTCAGACCACATTTCTTTAAACAAGTTATAAGCCTGTCTTCAGGAAGCCAGGTGAGTACACAAGTATTTACCACACAATGTGATGAATGCTAAGAAACAGGCAAGGCCATAATGTGATGGAAGAACAGGCAACTAACTAGCCTTGGGGAGGGTTGGGCAAAATGTGTTGACTGGCCATCTATGGTAGGTCATGGAAAAGGAAGAGAATTGAGCCAGGCAAAGGGAAACACGGGGGACAGAATCAATCCAGGCAGAGGATGCACAACCTGTGCAAAGACTAAAAGGTGAGAATGAAAATTGCATAAGCAGAAAAATACAAGAAATGTAGCCTGACTTGACCCCATCATGTAGAGAGATATAATTAAATGTGTATTCATTAGGTATTATTGTAATTTCCCCAAAACTCAGTGGCATGAAGCAATAACAGCATTATCATTGTCCATGAGTTTATGGGCAGACTGATTTTCAAATTGCCAGGGGGCTCTTTCATGGGTCAGGGCATCAGCTAGCTGTAGAGTGTTCTAGAATAGCCTTGGCTGTGACAACTGGGTTCTCCTCCAAATAGTCTCACATCTTCCAGCAGGCTAACCTGGCCTTCTCCACATGAAGATGGCAGTGTTCCAAGGGGGAGGAGAAGTACTTCAGGTATCTGGAGGCCTAGGATCAGAATGGACAGGATATCACTTCCTCTGTAGTCAGTAAATCAAAGCAAGTCATAGGCCAGCCCAGATTCAAGGGAGCTGGTGGGGGAAGACTCCATCTCTCCGTGGGAGAAATGATGCTATCTTACTGCAAAGCATGTGGATGCAGGAAGGAATGAAGAATTGATACCATTAAAAAAGGAAACTGAAAAATCACGTTACTGTAGAGAAGGCACATGGCAAGAAGTAAACATGGAGAAATAGACCCAACTCCTATGATGTTTTGCTGAAACTCAAGAGTCTGCAGATGCAATGGTGAGCCATGGAAAGGTTTAAATGAAGAGAGTGACATGCTTGGATGTGAACTCTAGAAGGGTTGTTGCATTAGTCCAGGAGGTAAAGACCCTGGTTAAGATAATGGCATATAGACAAAGTGGGTAAGTCCAAGAGATGTCTACACAGACACTACCCCATAGAGGAGAAGGTGAAGGAAAGGGCAGCACCTCAGGTCACAGAGCTGGTGGGTGGCAGAGCTCATATTAAAGACAGGTCATCGTCTACCTCCCAATATGATGTTAATTCCGTTACACCTCTGGTGCAGTGCTAGGATCTTCCCATTGATCTTTAGCCAATGGCAGTGCTTCCTTAGCTGTTTTCTGAAATCATCACCAGAAAACAAGTACAGCCAGGCCACCCTAAGAAGTGAACCTTATTGAGATATAAAACTCAGCTTACCGCAGCTAACTGCCAGAGATCACAAAGCCTTTGGAGATCAGGGGAATAACAATAGTTATTAGAAACTAGCATGTCTGCCTGATGGGCTTGAATTACTAGCCACCATCAAGTAAATTGGTCACAGCTGTTACTCGCCCTGGGCAGCTTCTTAAAGTTGCTCAGGTGAGAAGTACCTCTATTGCAAATCAACACCTGCTGTTTGGACCATCTACCCTTTGACTTTCAATTCGGGACTCACAATTGAAACCCATTTGCTTTCTCTGTCCACAGCATCTTTATTCCTTGGCATGTCTCACTGAGCCCGCTGTCCACAGGCCCCAGTTCACTCTCAACTGCTGTAGAGAATGACTTCCCACAAGTACAGGGAACCACCTATGCACTATATTCTGTCTAGTCATTCCAAACAAACGCTCACAATCTGATTAAACCTACTTAATTTATTTTGCAGGTTGTGGTAATACATAAATAGAAAAACTGTGTTTGCTTACAATGGATACTTGCATTTGAAACTGACCACACAGTGCTCTCTTCTGCAAAGGGGCCCAGAACATAGGTGAATGGTGTTTTAGTTAATGGATCTAGTTCTAATTAGTCTTTTTATTTAGGTCTTCTATAGTACCTGATATGCAAATGTGGTTGCGATAAATATTACTCTCTTCCAGTCCAAAGCAAAGAAAAATCATGAAAGTTGAAAGATATTTGGAAATGTTTTTTGCCTTTCCTATGAACTAATGGACCAGGCAAACACCAGCCAGGACCACCCTCAGACAAGAAGAACTAGATGATACCACCTACCTATATCAGCTACACTGAGAAGAATCACATTAGAAGTTACTGGACAGACTGGGAGGGAAATGTGGAGCAAAATCAAAATCATAAGAGACTGGCCTTACTGGTGTTTGGGGTACAAAAGAAACTCCACTCTCAAATATAATTCGAGAACATTTGTTAACTCTTAAAAAGGACAAAGACAGAGACATCATCTAAATAGAGGAGACCATTAACATAAGGTCATAAGGGTGTTCAAGAATCCATAGTAACATGGCTACTTAAATAAGACATGGAACACAAAGGAAAATCAAAAAGTCATGGCTTGTGGCAGATCAATATGTCAGTTATAGGTGGGACTATAGAAGCAGGGACAGAACCGTGATTGGGACATGCTCACTGTGTTAGATAGAAGAGCATTCAGATCAAGACACTCAGGGCACAACTGATAGGACATGACTCATAACTATGTGTACCTCAGTATTTTCCATCAAGGGCACACTCAGGCAAGCCCCTAAAGGAGAAAGTTAGATATAATCCATTGTCCAATGCCCTCTGCCTGATGACAAGACTGTTCACATCCCTGTATAGTGGTCAGAAGAGATTCACTAGAGAAAGATGAGGCTTTCTACTCACACAAAGAGTTACAGTCTCGGAAACCCACAGGGGCAGTTCTACCATGTCCTATGGAATCACTGAATCCGCACCAAATCAATGGCAGTGAGTGAGCAAGCAGACTCTGCAAATGAATTTTGGATTTTCACTATCATCCATCGTTTCTGCAAATGGGGTGCACAGAATTTAAATTATAATTTGATGGTAAGCTATAGACAGTAGAACCCCCAAGGCTATGACTCTTAGTCACCCTTCAGGTCTGAAATTAGACTCACCTCCATATTAGAATAAGCCCTCATTTAAGATCAAAAGGTTAGCACTTGCCCAAGGAAAAAACTCAGCAGGTCAGGAAAGAAG
>NW_022111372.1:73629309-73634209 GCF_000313985.2 Echinops telfairi
TTACATAATCTAATGTCAACTTGAGGAAGGGAAGGAGTCTAGCCTGTTAATCAGGTTATAGCCAATAAGGCCTCTGTGTGGGCATGGCCTTCTGAGGATTCTGGGAACTCCTGTCTTCCTCCCTGGAGGTGGGACATACATTCTCTCTGCTTCACATTCCTGTTGACAAGCCACATGGAGAGCCATGCCAGCACTGAGACACTTACAACACCTCTGGATCCACAAGACTTTCCACCTACTGGCCTGTGATCTTCCTGCATTCGGTGTCATTGCATGTGTTGCATGAGTCTGAAGAGGAGTTATAGAGTGGTATTGGACATATAGTCTAATATCGTACTTATGGACTTGATCTGGACTGGTCTGGGATGTTTTCTTAATGACAATTACTCTTTGATATGAAGCGCTCTCTTGTGTATATATGAGTGTCCTGGATTTGTTTCTTTTTTTTTTAAGCAGAGGAGAAAAGAATAACTTCCTCAGAAGAGTTTCCTGTTCCTTGCTGAGACACCTATTTAGAGCCTGGCGTGTGATGGCCAGTTGAAGTGTGTCAGATATGATTACCATCTGAAGGACAACTGTGGGGTTCTTCAAACGCCCGCTGCCCCTTACTGGGAGAAAGGGTTCGCTTTGTACTACATTTGTAAGCAATGAGCATCGAGAGAGCACTTTGAGTTCTGAATACTAAGTATAGTTCAAAACTCTGGCTCATTGAAAAACAAAGGGAAAATCACAGGTTTTACAACAAAGTCACTTT
This sequence comes from Echinops telfairi, assembly GCF_000313985.2. Lineage (NCBI taxonomy): Eukaryota > Metazoa > Chordata > Mammalia > Afrosoricida > Tenrecidae > Echinops > Echinops telfairi. The sequence goes on from NW_022111372.1 coordinate 73,630,064, forward strand.
TCAGATTCTCCGAATCACTTGAAAGGCCCATTTCACTGTTTGCCTGCCAAACCTGAAGTCTTTGTGCTTTGACCATGAGCCACACCACGCAGGTCTCCGTGGGTCACCAGGGCCTCAGAAACAGAGGGACTGGGCAGCCGTAGCAGGAAAAACCAGTCCAACTCGTGGTGGCAGGCTAACAGGTAGCAACATGCTCCTTCCTGGGAGTCCTTTGAGACTTGCAAGGGGAAGGGCTGTGGCAGGTGGATGAGGGCAGTAAGGAGGCTGTCTGACATTCTCTTGCCAAGAGTGGAGCTGATAACACTCAAAACCCAGTTAACCATTAATGTACCTGTGGAACCATCCAGACTGCCATCAGGAAGTACAAGAAACCCAAGTCAGCAGCCTTTCAAAAGCACCCAATCAAGATTGACACCTGCCCTTCCGTTGTCTGAGATTTTGCTAGCATGCTGAGGGCTGTGGGCAATAAGGACTGAGAGCAGAGAAGGAAGGAATGGCGGCAATAACTTCCACACAATCGGGCGTGGGTCAACAGGGTGGAGAAGTTTACGCCTAGGCCAGTTTTCTTTGGCATGCGTTGGCATGGCTTGCGAAAACTTGCAATCAATGAGTTGAAGCCTGCATGGAAGAGGAGAATACAGGGAGACTACTGTGCCGGAATACTCCAGTTATAAGCAAGGTCAGGTGTTTTTATTTGTTTGAATCACATGAAATCCACTTTCCAGCCCCATGCACTGAGATCAACGAGAAGCCTAATATCTGTCATTTTTGTGACTTCCTCTCTCTGGTCGTTTGTATCAGAACATGGGTATTGGCTCATCCCTGGAGGGTTCTAGTCAGGAGTTCCTCACTGTCTGCTGTCACCACTGCTTCTTCAAATGTATGCACCGGGTTGCGAGCTGCTCCCTCCATTTGCCGGTGATGGTGGCTCTGCACAGTGGCTGAGACACTCTTCCCTGTATAACCTCTGGTGGGTTTGAAGGGCATCACACAAGAGGTGGACGAAAAGTCTACCTTAGTCTTCTTCATAAAGGAACTGCAGAACAGGTCTCCTCCTCCTCTTCCTGCTCCTCCTCTCCTCTGGAAAATAGGGGGGAGGGGCAGGGGCGGCTTTGCTCTTTGGTTGTAGGGAACCCAAACTTCAAGGGAACAAAGGTCAGGCTGCTTTCCCTACCTTGATGTTTTTAGGCCTGTGGAGTTGATTCCAATTCAGAAAATTGTATTGAGTAGACTGCATCAGCTCTAGATTCTTAGATATGATGTCTCATTCTGTTTTCAGCTTTTAAGATATACTAATTTAATTTATTAATGTATCATCCTAGTTAAATATGAGAAGAATTCAGACCCACAAATTACTGGATACAGCAAAAAAGATAAGAAATATTTGAAAAAGAATTAGGTATTAAGGGGCTTCTAGGGAAGCTGTGTATGGACCCATGATGGTTAGCTGTTCTGGTAGCACTGTCAGCTATAAGGTCTAGTTTAAATCCACCACTCACTCTGCAGCCTTTAACAGATTTAAAGGTTTGAAAATCCAAAGCGGTAATTCTTCTCTGTCATTTAGGGTCACTATTAGTTAGATTCAATTAGATGGCAGCGAGTTTTTCTTTTTGGTAGAAAAGGCTGTGTAATATATACAGAGACTACAAGTTGGAAATTGCAAAAACACAACACAGCTTGAGAAGAAAAAGTAGAAAATTAAAATTAAAATCGTAGAAAATTAAAGAAGAGTGGAAAATAACATGGAAATTGTACACATCTGGGGGGTGGGAGGGCAACGCAGTGTTGAAAATATGACTTCATTTTCATCAACACTTTGAAAATCTACATTTCTTCTTCAAATGATACAGTAAGGATTTCAGAACACATTTTAATATAGAGAAGTAGAAAGGATAATTCATGCTAAATGTTTCTGAGGTGAGGTTGACTCCAAGTTTCCTTATAAGACAAATTCAAACTTTTCTTCCAAGAGTCTCTGCACACAGGTGGAGAGTGTGTGCCATATTATAACAAGACTGGAACATGGTGATTTTAATAAAGGACTGTGACTCTGACAGATCTATTTTGGGTTTCAGAATATTTGAATCGCTATTTATTGTACCAAGCTCGATATAACCAGGCAGTTACTACTCATCGGAACCCACTAGGACAGAATGGAACTTCTATTGTGGGTTTCTGAGGTGGCAAATCCTTGTGGGAGCAGGAAAATCTTCTCTGTCTTTTGTAGAGTGGTTGATGGGCTCAATTGTTGACCTTACAGTTAGCAATCAGACACATAACCCATTACCATCAGGGCTCCTTGTTGATTGTACATAACTCATTGCTGGTCCTTTTAACACTTAGACTATCTGGTATTCAGTTCCTAATAAAGGTGAATTGGTACTTCAGGTAAATTCCAAGTTCATGTAATGTGCACTGTCCAAATATAGTTTTAGATCAAAGGACCCCATATGAAGTATAACATGACCTAAATATTTAATACAATACAAACTACTTAAAATTAGGCCAGGTTGTACTTCCTGTATCTCAGGCTAACTAACATTACATTAAAATATCCTGATATTTTTCGGCTGTGCAGAGTAAAGAGTAGTAGATGACATACAAGAGGGTACCCCCAAATAACCGGGAATTCCACTCAGCTGAGTGGAACTTTTGTAGCACACTTTTTTCCTGGTAGGTGAGCATCAAGCAACTTATTCTGAGTTAGTACACCCAGTCGCATTACCTGAAAAGGTTCTCCCTGGTCACAGTGAATTTTTTCATACAAGCAGTTTCGCTCAAACCTCATTTTTTGTGATGGCCTATTTAAGAGAACCACGTGCAGCTGTGAAATGTTTCCTGCTCAGGAAAAATGCCCTAGAAACTGTTGTGCTGTTAAACACAGCTTACAAGGACAGTGCTATGGGGAAAACTCAAGCATACAAGTGTTTCTCTCATCTTAAAAAGGTGAAATGTCAATTCATAACAAACCTTGTTTTGGACATCCGTCAACTTCTCGAGTGGATGAAAATATCTACTCGGAGTTCATTTGGAGTTTGTTCCACCAGGCCAGACTGCTAATTAAGCTTTCTATTTAGAGGTTCTAAAAGGATTGCATAACAGTGTGTGACAAAAAAGGCCTGATTTGTGGCAGATGAGGGACTGGTTTTGCCACCAAGACAATGCACCTGCTCACCAGCCATCCTGCACCTGCTAACCAGCCATCCCAGTGCACCAGCAGCATGCCTCATACACATCCTACTAAACTGGAGTATATTCGTTGGTACAGATAAGAGCTCTTGACACATGGAATCTAGGACAGATAAACCCCTCAGGAAGAGCAGTGGGAGTAGTGGCACCATAAGGGTAGTGGAAGCTGGAGAAAGTGGGAACTGATCACAATGATGGATAGATAACCACCACCACCACCCTGAAGAGGGATGAATAACAGAAATGTGGGTGAAGGGACACAGCAGATGGTGTAAGATATGAAAATAACAATAATACTATATAATTGATCAAGGGTTCATGAGGGTGGAAGATGGGGAAGGGAGGGGTGAAAAAGAGGAGCTGATACCAAGTGCTCAAAGAGAAAGAAAATGTTTTGAAAATGATGATGGCAACATATGTACAACTGTGCTTGATACAATTGATTTATGGATTGTTATAATGTGTTAGGCTGGGTTGACCAGAGAAACAAATGCAGAGGCACTCATATGTGTGTAAGATTTTTATATCCAAGAGTAATTATATATTAAGAAAACATCCCAGACCAGTCCATATCAAGTACATAAATACGATATTAGCCTATATGTCCAATACCAGTCATAAATTCCTCTTCAGACTCATGCAACACATGCAATGACACCGAATGCAGGAAGATCACATGCCAGTGGTGGAAAGTATTGTGGATCCAGTGGCAGTGGAAGCATCTCAGCGCTAGTGTGGGTCTCCATGTGGTTTGTCAACAGGAATGTGAAGCAGAGAGCATGTGTGTCCCACCTCCAGGGTAGAAGACAGGAGTTCCCAGAATCCTCAGGAGGCCATGCCCACACAGAGGCCTCACTGGCTATGACCTGATTGATAAGCTGTACTCCACTCTTTCATTCAAGTTGACAGGAGATAATGTAACTGCCACATATAAGATCTGTAAGAGCCCCCAATAAA
>NW_022111372.1:73636069-73658541 GCF_000313985.2 Echinops telfairi
CAGGAGTTCCCAGAATGCTCAGAAGGCCATGCCCACAGAGAAACCTCATTGGCTGTGACCCGATTGACAGGCTAGACTCCACCCTTCGCAAGTTGATGAATTATGTAACTGCCACAGAGGGAGTTCTCTGGATTCAGTTCAGCTCTCTCCTTACTCTCTAACCTACTGTAGGGCATGATGTCAGTTTTCCCTGGGGGTATGGTCTACTGAACCACGCTTCATCAAAGCCGTTCCTTTGGGTGACATCCGTTTTCCTGCCTGAGCCTTGGGGAAAGCATCACGCATACTTAGTTTCTGTCCCTGGATCCTGCATTTGGTTTGGCACTGCCTGACCTTCAGAGTTAGAACTTAACAGCACCATAGCCATGTAAGCCATTGCCTTACAGTTTTGTGAGTTTCTGTGACTTTTGTGAGTTTCTGTGCAGTAAATTTTAGAACCCAGGTACACAAGAAAATAGATGTGACAGGTTTATTGTGGCAACATGGCCAATGAACACATGTGGGATTAATTGAAGGGCAGACAGACAAATGGCTCTGTGAGTCTCGCCTTTCTTGTCTCTTGCTCTTTGATGATCAGACCAGTGTGTAGCTGCCTTAGCTTGTTCTCTGCCTCAATTTGCAAGCTACACTACCTGTGGGACACCTAATTTATGGACTGTGTCACTGTAGTCCTTCAAGACCTGCTTCACCACGCTACTGGAGTATACATCGCTTGAGCTGGGGACTGTTGGCCCCTGTCATCTGGCTGACTGCTGGTGACCTGCCTTGCTGCGTGCTGCCTGTGGCCGGACAGCCTGAATTGCTCTACAGAGGACTACCCGGTGGCCCTCAAGACTTGAAGGACTACCAGTGTATTAGCTGTCTCAAGGAAGTGAGCCACTAGTGTCCTGGTTTTGTTTCTCTACAGAACCCTGTCTAACATAATGCACTAAAGGGAGGATTGTCATGGAAATGGAGCAGTTTAACATCTTGATAAAGTTGGCCATTGGGGACATCTTTAATCCCACCTCTTTGGAACAAGTCTGGTATTGATTCTTCTAAAAGAAATTATTGCAACAGGTGGTGTCAGAATGGTGAGACTCAGTTTAACAGCCCTGACTCACTGGAACAAGTGGTTTGGGAAGTGGAATAAAGAGGAAAACCTTTGATTTCCAGATGGATAAAGCATGCCCATGGATTAAAGCAGCTGTTATGTTGCAATCCATTACCCAAGGCAACAGCTATTCATGGGATACAGAATTGGTGGATGTCGATCTAACTCCTGAGGAATTGGCCCATTAGATACATATGGAAATAAGGAGTGATAAGGAAAGGGCAAGAAATACAATTCCTTGGTTTCTGTTATCAAGAGTAGGTGCAATGGCAGAGAAAAAGAATGTAGGGGTGAATTGTAGCACTGAATCAAGTCTAGAACCTGTTCACTCAGAGATACGACTTCTAGTCTCAAGGCCAACTTATAAGGGAAAAATGTGTTAGGGCAACAAGAATTAGCATTATGATTATCATATAATAGCATGAGTGAGAACTTATATTGTGGTAGAGACTATGTCCAGAATTATACATACGTTACCTCTTTTTATCCTCCCAACAAGTTTTAGAAGTAGTCAGCAGTATTATTGCCATTTTCAAACTGTAGAAATCATGATGCGCAGCTGATACATGTATGGACTGGGATGAAGCACTATGGTTTAGTGAATTACTTGAAATGGCTCGTCTAGCCAGTCTTTGTTGTTGTTAGGTGCCATCGAGTCAGTGCCAACCCATAGTGACCTTATGCGTCACAGGACGAAACAATACCTGGTCCTGTACCACCCTCACAATTTTCCTATGCTTTAGCACATTGTTGCAGCCACAGTGACAACCCATCTCATTGAGAGCCTTCCCCTTTTTTGCTGCCCATCTACTGACATGATGCCTTCGCCAGGACTGGTCTCTCCGGAAACATGTCCAAAGGCATGTAAGATGAAGTCTCATCATCTTTGTCTGCAAGTAACACTCTGGTCATACTAACTTCAGAGACAGATGTGTTTGTCCTTGAGCAATTCATGGTACTTTCAATATTCTTCTCCAGCACCACAATTCACAAAATTCTTTACCAGTTCTAACACTAACAATTCTAACTTCTTGCTGAGAAAATAATCAGAGAAGTTGGATTATATGAAGAAAACTATGGCATCAGGATTCGAAGAAGACTTATTAACGACCTGAGATATGCAGATGACCCAACCTTGCTTGCTGAAAGTGCAGAGGATTTGACACACCTGTTGATGAAGATTGCAGCCTTTAACATGGTTTACAATTCAATGTAAAGAAGACAAAAATTCCTCACAACTGGGCCAATAAGTAACATCATGACAAATGGAGAAAAGATTGAAGTTTTCAAGGATTTTGCCTTACTCGATCCACAATCAAATGCTCATAGTGTGCTGAAAAACAAGGACGTTACTTTGAAGACTAAGGTACCCCTGACCCAAGCCATGGTATTTTAAATTGCTTCAAGGGCATGTGGAAGTTGGACATCGAATAAAGAAGAATTGGTGCATTTGAATTGTGGTGCTAGGGGAGAATATTGAAAGTACCATGGACTGCCAGAAGACAAACCAATCTGTCTTGAAAGAAGTATGACCAGAGTACTCCTTGAAGGCAAGGATGGCGAGATTTGGTCTTACATACTTTGGACATGTTGTCAGGAAAGACCAGTCCTTGGAGAAGGACATCATGCTCAGTAAAGTAGAGGGGCAGCGAAAAAGAGGAGGACTCTCAATGAGAAGGATTGACGCTGTGGTTGCAATAATGTGCTAATGCATAGGAACAATTGTGGGGATGGGGCCAGACTGGGCAGTGTTTCTTCCTGTTGTGGGTAAGGTCTCTATGGGTTGGAACCAACTCTATGGCACCTAACAACAACAACCATCCTTCCCCCCACCCCACCCCCAACCCCCCAAAGACACGATACTTCTCCGAGTTCAGTGACTCATTGCAATAGCCACACACAACTCACAGTCGTGGGATTAATTAAGGATATTGATGGGCTACAATTCAAGAGTGATAATGCTCAGGATACAATTCCTTGGTCAGGCTTATATGTTCTTCTTCGCCTATCAGCCATGTAGCTCCTTGGTCTCTGTCCTGCTTGGACAACGTGGCACAGCTCTTTTCGGGCCATCAATAACTATCCCAGCACACTCCACTCTACTCTAAGGAAGCTTCAGGCTAAAGGCACTCAGCTTTCTCACACCTTGGTCTGTCTTGTGCTCTTGGTTCTACCGTCCCTGCTCCACCCACAACTACTCCTCTGGTCTCTTAGCTCTCTGGTACCTGGATTAAGGAGGTTCACCTTGCAAGGAACTTGGAGTCCAAAAGACATCCAAGCTTTGAACTTTTCTGATATGCAGCCTTCCTACAATTTACAGGATATGTCCAATTGTACCTTACTAGGACCACCATGATCTAACCTTAGCCTACCTCTCTAGACTGATGTACTGCTACATATCATATTCCCAGACTAACAAGAAATTTACAACTCACTGAGCACACCCGGATCCCTGGTGGTGCAGTGTTTAAGCACTCAGCTACTAATCAGTAGTTTAAACCCACCAGCCGCTCTGACACAGAAAGATGCGGCAGACTGCGTCCATAAACCAAATGACTGGGTGGGACCATGCAAATAAGACATCTGAAACTCTAAGGTATGGATTGGTCAGTTTTGCCATCCTGCTGGGTTTTAAATGAGCCAATTCAGAAGCAGGAATGCAAATCTCACTATTATCAAAGGAAAGCCATGAGGGGAGCCTTGGAATTACAGCTTGGGAAGCCATAGGTGGCAGTTCTACTCTGTCCTATAAAATCATTGAGTCAAAATCAACTTCATGACAATGAGTTTAGTGGTTTAGAACACACTCTACAGTTTCACACATGTTAGCCTTAACTCACAGGGTTTCTACTGATGGGGGTCACTTGCTTCCCAAACTCATTGTGAAATTCAACTTTCTTATAAACATAAACTTAGACATGAATCCCCCTGGGAAATATATTCTAACCGTTTCCCCAAGCTGGCCTTTCAGCCCCACTCTGTGGTTTATAGGTTTTAAAAATTCGTTCTTTCTCCAATATATCATTTACCTCCTAGTTCGGGGGTTCTCCTTTTGCTCTTAGGATGAAGTCTATTGATGTACCTGGGGCAGCCCCTAACTAATAATCACGGTCCGGTAGGTGCAACTGTATGCAATAATATATAAAGGTGATAGTAAGGTCATAGAGAACAAGAGAGATAGGAGAAAGAGTAAAATAAAGAAGTCAAACGCATTTCATGGTAGGATGCTCACCTCCTGGACGGTCATGATCTCAGCAGCCAGGTCAGTGCAGAGCTTGACGGAGGAGAGGGGAGGAGAGAGGAGGGAGAGGGGGTGCAAAGGAGGGAAGGAGGGAGAGGAAAGGAGGACCAGAGGAGATAGAGCTTTATTTCTAACCAAGGCTTATATATACTTGGGGGAGTGCAAGCTGCCTGATTACAGGTAACAACCTACGTCACAGGAAAGGATTATACCATAGGCAATACAGCAAAGGGAGGGGGATGATGTAGGGGTGTACATGCAATAGGAAGGGGAGGAATTAGGGGTGTACAAGTGACAAGATGGGTGGATCCTGCATTCAAGATGGCAGCCTAACCTTGATTGTCACTGAGCTGGTTTGACCTGTTCTGAGTTCTCCAGGGAAACAATCCACTATCCTTAACAGTAGGGAGTGAGCCTCACCTGTGGAAGGACAGACAATAGGGTCTGATTGCTCTGAATGGTTGAATGCCTTCAGGGAGAATATTTCCACGCATCTGACCTCCCACCATGTGCTGGCATATATTTGGGGGAGACAAAACAGGGGAAAGGCCTTTTTATATCCCATATGTTGATGTGCATAAGTATCTTATTTTTAGGAGATCCAGACATATGTTTTGCCTTATGTGTGTATGTGTGTGTGTGTGTGTGTATGTGTTTCACTGCATTTGATAGTGTGCTTATGCCATCTATTAGGGCCTTTTAAGTTTGTCCCTATTTTTTCATTGATGTTCTTTATAATTCTAGCTATGTTTATGCCTTTACTCCTTCTTGAATTTGTTTTTGTACATGAAGTAAATATGTGTCTTATTTCATTCTTCTGCAGATAGAAACCCAATTTTGTTGTAGAATCAATTTCTTCTCCATTTGATACATATTGGCCCTTTGTCAAAAATCAGTTATATGTAAGCAGATGGATTTAATCCTGTTCTCTGTTGTGTTCCATTGTCCTACATATCTATTGGTGTACCCGTACCAAGCTGTTAGACTACTCAACCTGGTAGTCATTTTCAGGCCAGGAAGTGAGAGGCCTCCTACTTTGTTCTTCTTTGTAGTGCTTTGCTTATGTTGGATCTTTCCTTTCCAAATTAAGTTAGTGATTCATTTTTTATCTTTTTCAAGAATGGCGCTGGAATCTGAATCAGAATTGCATTATATTCGTAGGCTGCTTTGTGTATCACATGTTGAAGTCTTTCTACCCATGATCAAGAAACAGTCTTCTATTTATGTAAGTCTCTTTGGTTTCTTGTCATGATGTTTTATATTTTCTTTGTACGGGCCTTTTGTTTTTCTGGCTAAGTTTATTCCTAAGGTTTTGTGTTCTGTGTTTTTTTTTTAATCGTTGACGAAATATGTGCCTCAATTTATTCTCTTTAGAAGGTGTGAGGAGATATGAAATAGTTCTTAGGAAAAAAAGTAAATTCAGTGAAAAGCATGTAGTTGCTATTCCTAAGTAATTCAGTTGTTTGGTGGCTATTGTAAATTTTCTTGTTTACTTGATTTCCTTTTTAGAGTTCTCTTGAGTAGTATACAGCAATCCTTTTTTTTTTTTTCATTTTGTACTGCCATGCTGCCAAATCTTTTATTTATTGCCAACAATTTTCTTGTTGAGTCTTTAGAGTTTTAAATACATAGAATCATCTCATTTTCAAATAGAGAGAATTTTATTTCTTCTTTGACAATTTGGATACCTTTGACTTCTTTTTGTTGTGTAACATCTCTGGCTAATAACTGTAGCACAATATTGAATGAGTGGAATAAAAGTCATCCTTGCCTGGTTTCCATTCGTAAGTTGAATGTGAATCAGATTATGGTTTATCCCCAGAATTCAACATAATGTCTGGCCCATGGTAGGTGAAAGAAGAACAGGAAGGAGGGCCGAAGGCATATGATACAGGAAGGAGCGACAGAACCCTGGACTGCAAGTTCCACTCAAGCCTGGTATTGGGTGCACTAGGTCAGTGTTTGTGGCACTTACATAATCTCCTGTCAACCTGAGCAAAAGGGTGAGTCTAGTCTGTCAATCAGATCCTACCTTGATTACCTCATTTGGAGGCGCAATGGAGAAAAATAGCTCATTGGAGGTCAGACTCACTCTCTCTGCCTTCCCTTTGCTGCTGTTGAGACACTCAGAGGGCTGGAGGAGAGACATGGAGACCAGTGCCTGCATTGAAATGCTTCCACTGCCACTGGATCCACAAGACCTCCTACTCACTGGCCTGTGATCTTCCTGCTTTCGGCATCATTGCATGTGCTGTTTGAGTCTAAAGAGGAACTTATGGACTAGTATCAGACAGATGGGCTAATATCGGACTTATGGACTTGATCTGGACTGGGCTGCAATGTTTTCTCAATAAACAATTGCTCTTTTATATAAAGCTCTTTCTTATACACACAAGTGTCTATGAATTTGTTTCTCTAGTCAATCCAGACTAACATAGTGCTTCTCACAATGTGATCCTGAACAAATAGCATTTGAATGACTTGGGAAGTTACTAGAGATGCAGATTCTCAGGTCCCACACTAGACCTCCAGAATCAAATCTCTGCAGAGGTGTGGGAGGTGGAAGTGGGGAGGGGACAGGGGTGGGGGATAGGGGAGTTTAGGAGGGGGTGTAGCCCCACAATCTGTATTTTAAAAAGACCTCCAGGAGATTCTAATCCTGGAGGAGAAACCCTTCAGTCTCTGCTTATATTTGAGGATAAATCTTTTTAAGCTGAATTTATTTATAGCTTTTAATTTGTTCTAGAACCCAAAGATACAGTATTTTTGTTGTCATTTTCTACTAACTCAACAATGTATGATTCAAGGAGGAAGCATTTCTGTAAATTTGTATCAATAATGCACTACATTTTTGGTTAAAAATGACACTGAATTGCTTTTAAAATATAAAAGACTACATGTTTATTCCTTATAATATAGATAATACTAAAAATAATAATTCTTGTACAGTATTTACTATCTATCAAGAACTATTCTAAACACTTTTGCTATCTTAACTGATTCATTTAACAAAACCCATGGAACAGGGACAATTTTTGTCATCTCCCGTTTACAGATTCGAAAACAAAGCATGTAAGATACGTATCTTGCAGAAGAGCAGATGGTCAACAGATGCTTGAGTCAGAATTTGTGTTCATGAAGTCAAGCTCCAGAATCCATGGGAGTCATCGCTACGTTATTCTAGAAATCAGCCTTAATTTACTGACAAGAAATCTTATGGAGAATTTAGTACACATATACCCAGATTACAGGGAAGCTCTGAGGAAAGCTAGGCCAGCCCGGTATGGAGCAGAAGGGAATGATTAGAGTCCTGGATTTGCCAGGTATCACCAACTACTCATTGGTGAGGGAACTTTAAACACTTGTGGAAATGGAATTAAAAGAGAATGGAATTTCCACAAACATTTTGAAGCCCCCTCATATGTATATGTATACACACATGTGAGCATGCACAACTAAGTTAGGTCACATACTACTAAAACCTAATTATTTAATTTAATATAATTTATAAGCACAATCTAATATTAGTATAATTCTCATACAATTATAGTGACTTAAATCTATTACTCTAATTTATTTAATCAACCCCCCTTTTGTTGGACAATCAGATTATGTCCATTGTTTTTCTATGACAAATGACACAGTAATGACCATCTCTGAACTAAAAGCATAATGATTACATACTTCAGTTTTGAATGACTGAATCATTCATTAACATAGATTCACATAAGTAATGAAAAACTCATGCTCTCCAAAGAGTCCACAGTACCCTCCATTTATTCCAAAAGCTTTCTAACTTCAATACTATGACAGCAAAATTAAAGTATACCCCCCGTCCAGTAACTAAATTATTATACCTGATACTTTAGTGACAACAAAAATTTCTTTAGTTTTATAGTAAGGAAATCATCAGCAATATATCTCCAGAGATTCGTAGGTACAATAAGGAAAGGTGAGTTTGAAATAAAAAGCCAAAATATTTATGAAGGAAAATTAAAGCTCTCTTTATATATTAATTCATCCCCATGGACCAGGCAGTGCTTAGAACATAGCAAATGCTTTATGAATGAATGCATGTACCTTCATATTCTGTAAATAGATGAAAACACAAGGGAAACTAGAGAAAGCAAGGAAATTGGTTCTCTTTCCTATCTTCTCCGAAAAGGACTCTTTATTAAAATCATGGAATGTAAGTTGAAAATTGATGCCTCCAGAATCCTGAGCAGGGAGAATGGACATGGAACGCAATAGACGCAAACACACGCGGAGACAATACAGGACCGCAGCGCAGAATAGACGCAGACAGACACGGACAAACCGCAGCCCTGACGGCCGCAGTGCTTTGTTTTGATGTACTACATACTGGCCGTGTTCCCAGACACGTTTGCTATTCCCACACTTGAATTTCTCAAAGCCTTGAGAGTGAGTTCCGTAGCTCAGCCCATACCGTTTGTTTACATTCTACCAGGGAAACACCGTTTGCAGCTGCTTCCACAATTTCCTTACCGTTTGCAGTAAGGAAGCAGTTTATGAGAACCAGCTAGGACAGACATCCTAGACAGATACATGACACGAGACACAGTGCTCCTCTCATGGCTCCTTCAAAATTGGCTCACACACCAAGAGTGGAGAGAAATATAAATAGCAAAGGAATTCCTTTACATGCCACCACAGTCTTGGTGGAGACATCTACCGTCTGAGCACGTCTGGTTTTGAGTTGACCCTTGAGGCCTCCCAAATCCAATCTCCTGAGAAACCTGAGGGAAACTGAGCTTTTTAAGGCCAATTGGGAGGGACCCATCATGTCTGCAGGAAGTAAAAGTGATAGGACACCTATGTCCACACTTTTTACAGTGGGACAGGGAGGAAGGACTCTACAAAGCAAGACTTCACCAGTGGGTAGCTTTAACCTGGGTAGATACCATATACATGGCTTTCACGTGTTGCCCCTACATTGATTCCAACTCATAGCATCCTTACAGAGTTTCTGATGTTGTTGCGCTTTATCGAAGCAGAATGCCACATCTTTCTCCCATAGCCTGCCTTAGGCCCTGCAACACCAGGACTGCATTAGAGAAGAAGAAAAGCACTGGTTAAAACCGATTCATACTACAACATAAAAGTGGGTGCAGGGAGACAGCAGATGATGTAAGATATGAAAATGATAATTTATCAAGGGTTCATGAAGGAGGGAGGGAGAAAATGAGGAGCTGATATTAAGGGCTCAAGTAGAAAGAAAGTGCTTGAAAATGATGATGGCTACATATGTACAAGTGTGCTTGACACAATGGATGAATGTATGGATTGTGATAAGAGCTGTAAGAGCCCCAAATAAAAGTATTTAATTTTAAAAAATTGATTTATACTGCAGGAAGTAAACATGTATTTTTAATGCTGGTGTCAAAGGAAACTTCTTTCCCCATAATTATCCCACTCACTCTCTTGCCTAAGCAAGATACTGCATTGCAGAGACAGGTTTATTTCCTACGGCTGATCCTTTTAGATCCTGCATCTGAACTGGAAAAACGGGCCACCTATTAACTTAATTGTTTGAGAATCCTAAGATGTTAAAGCTGGAAGGTTTTTAGAGCTCAATGACTCTCGCTCTAGTGTTACTCAGATGAGAAAAATAAGGCTCAAAAGGATGGAACAATCTTTCTAGCGTCACTGAGTATTCGTGGCAGAGTCAAGAAGAGGGTCTATTTACACACCATGTGGCCATCTCTCAATTTGTCTCAATGAAGGGCACCACTATCGTCCATCATTCGACGCCTCATCTCTGTGACATTTGTCATTTCTGGCCCTCAGGTTATTGAGCCAACAAATATCACCTTACTCAGATATTGCTTAATTCCTGACCTTCTTTAATTCAGCAATTATTTACTTTTGTCATGACACTGTTTGAGTTGCAGGTAAGAAAAAAATTAGCAAAGAGATTCCTGCCTTTATAGAGAAGAGAAACATAAGAAAGAAGTAAATAAACCTTTAAAGAAGATGACTTCAGATAATGAGAAATGCTATGAGAATAATGTAGCAAAGTCATGTGGCGGACAACGCCTGGAGGTGGGAGAGGCCACTAGAATTGGGAGAAGGTGGTCAGGGAAGGTTTTCTAAGGACATGAAATCTGGAGTCAAAGTTCAATTAGGCGTGGAATTTGTTCATTGTTATTTGGGAGACAGCATCTCAAGCATCACAAAGACATCTCAAGCTGAGAGGAAGGAAAGGACAAACTGCTTTCAGAGGAAGCCCCAGGTCCATGTAGAGGAGCACATTCCACCTTCTCTCTCCCACTGAATACAGAGGTCACCCTGGGACAGAAGCATGGAGCCCTCGCTCAGGTATTGTTGCTATTGTTAGGTGTCATCAAGGTGGTTTGGGAATCCAAGGGACCCTCTGTACAACAGAACAAAACACTAGTCAATCCATCACCATCCTCACAGGTTTTCTTATGTTTGAGCCCATTGCTGCAGCCACTGTGTCAACCCATCTCAGTAAGGCCCTTCCTGTTTGTCACGGCCCTTCCACTTTACCAAGCACGTCCTTGTCCAGGGGCTGGTCTCTCCTGACAACATGTGCAAAGCAGGGAAAATGAAGTCTCACCAGCCCTGCTTCTAAGGAGCATTCTGGCTATGTACACTTCTTCCAGACAGGTATGTTTGTTTTTGGTAGTCCACAGTCCTTGTAATATTCTTTACCAGAGCCATCATTCAAATGCATCAATTCTTTTCCCATCTTCCTTATTCAATGTCCAACTTTCACAAGCAGATGAGGTGATTGAAAAGACCATGGGTTGGGTCAGATATACCTTAGTCCTCAAAGTAATATGCTTACTCTTCAACACTTTAAAGAAGTCTTGTTCAGCAGGTTACCTAATGTGCCTCATCCTTTGATTTCTTAACTGCTGCTTCAATGAGTATTGATTGTGGGGCCAAGCAAACAAAATCCTTGACAACTTCAACCTTTTCTCCATTTGGCATATTGTTGTTTATTGGTCCAGTTGTGAGGATTTTGATCTTCTTTACAAGCAGTGTAATCCATACCAAAGACTGCAATCCTTAATCTTCATCAGCAAGTGCTTCAAGTCCTCCTCACTTTCAGCAAGCACAGTGTCTCATCTGCATATTTCACATTGTTCATAAGCTTTCCTCCAATCTTGATGCCACATCCTTCTTCATATAATCCAACTTCTCTGATTATTTGTTCAGCATGCAGATTGAATAAGTGTGGGCAGCTCCAGAAGACAAGGTAAAATATAATGAAATGTGCAAAGAACAAGAGTTAGAAAACCGAAAAAGAACAACACCCTCAGCATTTCTTAAACTGAAAGAACTAAAGGGGAAAAATGCGAGACTTGAATCGTAATATTGAAAGATTCTATGGGCAAAATACTTAATGATACAGGAAGCATCCAAAGAAAATGTAAAGAATACACAGCATCATTGTACAAAAAGGACTAGTCGACATTGAACCATTTCAAGAGATAGCAGATGTTTAAGAAACAATGGTAGTCAAGGAAGAAATCCAAGAGGCAATGAAAGTATCAGCCAAAAACAAGGCTCTAGGACTCGATGGAATACCAGTTGAAAAAGAACTCACTCATTTATGCCAGAGAATTTGGAAAATAGTTTCTTGGCCACCTGTCTGAAAGAGCTCCACCAATACCAAACCCAAAGAAAGGTGACCCAATAAAATGCTCAAATTATAGAACAATGTTTGCAGTATAATTTTGCTGACAATCAACCAACAGCATTGCAGCAGTACTTTCATAGGGAGCTGCCACAGGTTCAGGCTGTATTCAGAAGAGGACATGGAACATGTGGTAACCAGTAGTGGGATCCATCCTGCTCGCATTGGTTTGGCAGAACAACACCTAATTTTTGGTTGAGTTCGGTAAACCAGTTGTTAAGATGGCACTTGTAACAGGGTTCTAATGGTAGTTATAGTATTTTATGTCAATTTGAAGATATATAAAACTGTAGGGGTGGAGTTTAGCCTGTCAATCAGGTCACAGCCTGATGACCTCACTTGGGGGTGTAATCAAGATACATAGTTCTCAGGAGGCTGGCCTCTCTCTCTGCCTTCACTTTCCTGCTGGCTGGCCACCCTGAGAGTTGCTGGAGCTCTGCAGTGTTTCCCAACAACCGCAGATGCATACGACTTTGCACACACCGGCCTGTGATCTTCCTGCATTCCGCATCATTGCATGTGGCTGCATGAATCTGAAGAGGGATTTATAGACTAGTGTCAGACTTCTGGGCTTGAGTTAGGCTGTGCTGGGATGCTTTCTTGATACAAAGCTCTCTCTTACAGGTATATGAATGTCACTGGATTTGTTTCTCCAGTCAACCTGGCCTAACCCAGCTCTCTTCTAAGGTGGGGAGCTGGGCAGCCACCCGATGTGGAAATCACAAATTTACATTTCTTGCCCTATTTTTAACATTCATCTGCAAGAGCCTGTAGTAATGTTCATTCTGTCCATAGCTATAAAAATTTAGAACTATGTTTAACATATTTATTGTTTCATTTAATAAAACTTGTTATACTTTTGATGAAATACTACAATTTTATTCCCTTGCATTTGATACTTCAGTAAACAAACAATGTAAAGGCCAAACGAACAGGGGATGACACACCATCATTTGTTTCACCTTTGTGCCATGCACCAAATTCCCACAAGATATTAGGAGTCAATTACACAATTCCTGAAATTGTTAAAAGAGCTAAAAATATTGTTAGAACAATTGCTTCAAGGTCAACAGAATCAGAAGGGGTTTCCTTTTCTTTTCTCTTTTAAATTATTTTATTGGGGGCTGTGGTAGTTATACAAGTGTCAATTTGAGAGGATTATGAGTGAAGGGGTAGAGTCTAGTCTGTCAATTAGATCATAACCAAGGAGGATTCTGTGTGGGCATGGCCTTCTCCTGAGAATTCTGGGAAATCTGGTGTTTCCCCCGTGGAGGTGGAAGGCTCTCTGCTCACGCCCTGAGAGACATAGCAGCTGACAAGACACATGGACCCACTCGGATGCAGAGACCCCTGCCAGCACTGAGATATTTCCAATGACACTGGATCCAAAGACTTTCTACCCACTGGCCTGTGATCTACATTTGG
This sequence comes from Echinops telfairi, assembly GCF_000313985.2. Classification (NCBI taxonomy): domain Eukaryota; kingdom Metazoa; phylum Chordata; class Mammalia; order Afrosoricida; family Tenrecidae; genus Echinops; species Echinops telfairi. The sequence continues at coordinate 73,649,516 of NW_022111372.1, forward strand.
CATCTTTGCATGTGTTTCATGAGTCTGAAGAGGACATTATAAATTAGTATGAAACATATGAGCTAATATCAGACTTATGGACTTGATCTGGACTGGACTAGGATGTTTTCTCAATGTTCAATTGCTATTGTATATCTCTTTCCTATATACATATGTGTGTCCATGGATTTGTTTCTCTAGTCTACCGAGACTAATACAGGGGCTCATACAACTCTTATCACAATCCATACATCCATCCATTGTGTCAAGCACATTTGTACATTTGTTGCCATCATCATTCTCAAAACATTTTCTTTCTACTTGAGCCCTTGGTATCATCTCCTCATTTTTCCTCCTCCTTCCCCACCCTCCACCCTCATGAACCCTTGATAATTTATAAATTTTTTTTTTCATGTCTTACGCTGACCTATGTCTCCCTTCACCCACTTTCTGATGTCTGTAACCCAGGGAGGAGCATTATATGTAGACCATTGTTGGGGGAAACAGAAAGATTTCTCCCAAGTTGTCTCCCCCAAATATATCCCAAACTTAGCTGCTTGCTACACATGGCAAATGACTATACACTTGGAGGTCAACAGAAGTAGGTCAGGGGTGTCTTGGAAGTACAGTCAGGATGCTCCTTAGAAGTAACGATAGCCAGACTTTGCTTCACGTATTTTGGACACATTTTGTCAGGCGCGAGCATCCATTACCGGGAGAAAGATATTACACTTGGTAACGTAGAGGGGCACAAAAAAAGAGGCAGGCCTTCAACAAGATGGATGGACATAGTGGCTGCAGCAACGGGCGCAGCAAAGGAACAATTCTGAGGATGGACCGGGCGGTATATTATTTTGGGTGTGCACAAGGTCACATGAGACTGAACTGACTGGATGGCAGTTAACAAAAGCACTAACAACGTATGGATTAAGCCTCTGGTGAATCCTCTCTGACCATGGTCCAGACATATGAATAGCCTTGCTACCAGACAAAGAGCATGGCAAAGTTGATTATGGCTGATGTGTTTGAGTAAAATGTAACATCTTATCATTTGATCTCCCCTTTGACCCATACTAAAATTGTTTCAGTTTTTAATATTTTCTGATATATTTTCTATTGAGGTTCTCCTCTGTGCTGCTTTGTCATTGTTGTTTATTTGTTTTTTGGTTTTGTTTTGTATGATTTTTCTGTCCATGAAATACATAAACTTGTAGATACAGTATCTGGATTGATCATTTCCTAAGAGTATGGTGGAAGAAATTGAGGAGAAATGAGAAGCTAACAATGAGTATTTTCTGCGAATGATTGTGGTGATGTTTGCACACCTCTTGAACTATTAAATTATATAACATGTAAAAAAAATTTAAAAAAAGACGTAGGTCAGGGGTTATTCTCCCTAAGGGTTATCAGCCATCCAGAACAAGCAGACACCACTGTTTATTCCACAATAAGTAGGGCCCACTCCTTTCTGATAAGGATAGTAGTAGGTCGTTTCCCTGAAGGAGAACCCAGGGAGGTCAAGCCCACTCAAGGGTGGCCAAGGTTAGGCCGCCTTCTTGAATCTAGGGTCCACCCTTCTTGTCACATGTATATCCCTAGTCCCTCCCCTTCCTATCAGGTGTACACCCCCAGCTCATCCCCTTCCTGTCACGCTTATGCCTATTGTACATCCCATTCCTATGATGTGTATGCCTATTGTACAGCCCCTTCCTGTGACATGTGTGGTTACCTGTAATCATGCCCCCAAAAGAGCTATAAGCCTTGGTTAGCAATAAATGGCTTGCTCCGGCTCTCTCCCCTACCCTCTCGGCCCATGCTGTGAGCAGACCTGCCTGGTAAGATCATGGCCATCCAGGAGGTGAGCATGCTACCACAAAATGTGTCTGACTTCTTTATTTTACTCTCTCTTCCATCTCTCCCATTTCCCTATGACTTTACTATAATCTTTATAGTTCTTAACCATACAATTGCGCCTATCGAACCCATGATTGGTTGTGGGGAGCTGGCCATCCCCCCCATACATTGTGACCGGTTACCCCAGAAAGGGATTTTTCAAGGATGAACATAATATGTTCAAAGAAGAGGAGACACCTAACTGTTTCTAATATTTCAAGCACAATGACTATTGTCTAATTGGGCTGCCTCTAAAGGAATGGGATCCTACTCTTACAGTGAAAAGATGGTTAAGGATAAATCACACAGCCAATGATGCTTAGATTAAAGAATATTGCAAGTAAGAACACCAATCAAGAAGCAATATGGAAAATCTTAAAATAGAATTTTATTGGTTTTTGCCAGCTATTATTTAATATTTTTCAACTCTTTCGTATTTTAAAACTTTCTTAAAGTATAATCTTTTTTGTGTACCTCTTTTACTGCTCTTATTTAAGTATTAACTACATGAAATAATAAACTACCTTTCAGTCTATTGTTGATTTATACTTAAAATGGTCATTAGGGCAACAAACTGGTTGTTAGATTATTTGAATCCCACTACTGGTAATATCATTGCTGATGTCAGATGGATCTTGGCTTAAAGCAGAGAATACCAGAAAGATGTTTACTTGTGTTTCATTGACTATGCAAAGGCATTTGACTACTTGGAAAATTATGGAGAGTTCTGAGAATAAAGGAATTCCAGAATATTTCATTTTGTTCATGGGAAATTTTTCTTTTTCTCTTTGATCTAGAAACCCCATTCCTAAATACTTAACCCAAAGATATGCTTGTAAAATACATATATAGAAGGGTATGAATTGGCATTATTTAGGGTAACAGGAGACTGGAAAGAGCCTAAATGCTTTATTAATAGCCCATGGCTGCGTAATTATTAGTCATGTTCACAATGGAATTCTCTCAACTGTAAAAATGTTCTAAAAAGTCTGTTAAAATGTAATTTATTTTAAAAAACAGAAAACACCAAATGTCAGGGAAGTTATGGGAAGATTCAAACCTTTATTTACTACTGATGTGGATATAAAATGGTACACATGTTGTCTGTGGGAAACAGTATGTTGATTTCTCAAAAAATTAAAATGAAACTATCCTATGGCTCAGCACTTCCACTCCTACATATATTAGATCCTAGGGATCTAATAGAAGTGACACGGACAGGTATATATACACCCATGTGTGCTGTAGCACTATTCACATTGGCAAGAACACGGAAACAACCTAACTGCCCGTCATCAGATGAGTGGACAAGCACAATGTGGAACATACACATATATACAATAGAATATTACTTGGAAATCAAGGAAAGATATGCTCATCTTGCAACATGGATGAACCTGGGGACATTGTGCTGAGTAAATTACACAAAAGGACAAATGTACGGTCTCACATTCATGAATTGACAAGAAGAGATATATTCACAGAGACCAATGCTCACTGTTGGTTACAGAAAGGGGGAAAGAAAGGAGGGAATTTTTCCTTAGGTACCAGTCACGTTTTGTTTATTGTGATGGGAACGGGGAGCACCAAGTCTATATTTATATCTATGTCTCTATCTAGTCTTAAAGAATTTTGTAGACAAAATTCATTATCTTTCAAAAAATAGTTTCATTGGTTTATTATCTTTTAACTCTATATTTTCACATACTCTTTGAAGTCCCTTTATATATTTGAAAGTAAATTAAAGAGTATCACGATAAAACCATACAAACATGATTAAACAAAAATATCAAAAAAGGGAACATAGCCACCAGGTAACAAGCACAGTAAGATCTCCTCAACAACTATCAGAGAAATCCCACCGAGAGAGAGCCCTGCACTCCCTGGAAAAGAAAAACCACTTGAAAGCAAGGTCCTCTAGGCAGACACAAGGTGCACACCACCATCACCACAGGTGGGGCACAACCACTCAAACCAGCCTGTTGTTCGTTTTTTGTCTCCCCCTACCCCCCAATCCCCCCCTCCTTCTTCTGCATGCACACCCCTAAGGGCACAGACCTGCCCACATTCATGTTGTCATAGCAACTGAACTTCAAATCCAGACCAAAGCCATGCCTCCTCTTTTTATCTTTCCTTCTCTTTCAGATTTACACTTTTCTTTTCTTTTTCTTTCTTCTTTTTTCCTCTTCCCCTTCTCTCTTTCTCCTACCTTCTGTCTTTCCTTTCTTTTTCTCTTTCATTCTTTAATCCTACTTTTTAATTCTTTTTTAAAATTTTAATTAGCAATAATCGCGCCTCGGATAAACCTCACTGGCTACGATATTGCCACTGCGCAAAGCTCCTACTCTTTAATTCTTTTTTTTTTCCCTACTCTTTAATTCTATATCTTCTTCCAAACACAAATCCTTTTCTTCTTGTCTTATTGCTTGTACTTTTCTCCTGCCCCAACCAATAATATCTTTATGTTTTCTCTCTCTCCTTTTCCTCATGAAATATATTTTCATGATCCATATTGTTTCTTACTACTCTACTTAAAATACATTTTCCCAATATTTTTACAAATCTCTTGGTTCATTTAGATAATCCATTATTATTACTATTATTACTTTATTCTCTCTCCTTTTTCTCCACATCTTCCCCTACTTACCCACCTCTTTCCCCTTTTCTCCATTTCCCTACGGTATGTTACTCATCTCTTATTAGTCCTTTCCTGCTCCACTGGACAGAGCCAATTACCACTACAAGACCCAGCAGTCAACTCACTACTAATAGCTACAGCGCAGTTATTAGTAATAACTGCACCACCACAATGCTGCAGAAACAGCAGTCAGCAACAGTACACTCGAAAAATGAGGAAAAACAAACACAAACATCAAAAATCACCCAAGCCCAAATGGAGTATTCTGCAAAAGAGGCTCTGGAATTACCTGAAATAGAAGTCAGCAGAATGATCTTCAGGTAACTTCAAGAGATGTGAAGAATATTTCTGATAACAATGGAAGGGATCAAAAAACTAGAAACCCTACATTAAAAGGAATACCATAAGATAAACAATAGGCAACAGAATTAGACAACAGGGTAATAGGCCTAAGTAATAGAAAGGAAGAAAAGGAAAAACTGAATAAGTGAGCTCAAAGGTAATTCCTCAGACTACAACCAAAGAAGCAAAGGAATACAAAGCAAGCCTGAGCATGGTATTTGATACTATCAAGAGAAACAACCCACATCTCACTAGGATCCTGGAGCATGAAGAAACAAGAAGAAAACCTATAGAGAAAATAGTATCAGAACCATGGAAGAAAACTTTCCAGCACCATAGAGGAGTAGCAAATAACTATTCGAGAAGCTGAGACAGCTACAAGTAGAATAAATCCCCACAGGAAAGCATCGTGACATATGATTGTCAACTCTCCAATTTCAAGGAAAAAAGAGAGAACCCCAAGGGCAGCTAAGGAATAAGAAGAGTCACCTACAAAGGAAACCAAGTAAAGAGAAGGTCTAGCTACTCAGCAGAAACCATGTAGGTCAGAAGGCAATGGAATGAATTTGCTCAAATTCTGAAAGAAAAATCTGTCAATCAAGATTCCTATATACAGTAAAAGCATCCTTCAAATAAGCTTCTAAGGAATATTCTGGCTGTACTTATTCCAAGACAGATTTCTTTGTCTTCTGGAAGCTCGCGGTACTTCAAATATTCTTTACCAACACGATTCAAATGCCTTAATTCATCAGTTTTCCTTGTTCTTTGTCCAACTTTCACATGCATATGAGTTGACTGAAAACACCATAGCTATGTCAGGTGTACAGTTCTGGCACATAACTTTCGTCATTTTAAGCTATGCAGTATTTCCTTGTTCTGTTCAAACAAATGCCTCTCTTGGCACTGCCTCTCTTGGCACATGTACAAGTTCCTTATGAGCACAATGAAGTGTTCTGGAATTCTCTTTCTTTTCACTGCCACCCCATAGTTCGTTGTGACCCACACAGTCAAATGACTTCGCATAGTCATGAAAACATAAGTAACATCTTTGGGCATTCTCTGCTTTCAGTCAAGATTCATCTGACATCAACAATGATATCCCTGTGCCATGCCCTCTTCTGAATCTGAGTTGAATTTGTGGCAGCACCCTGTCATTATACTGCTGCAACCATTTTTTTTATTACTTTCATCAACATTTTACTTGCATGTGCTATTAATGATGATATGCGATAATCTCCACATTCTGTTGGGCCACCTTTCTTTGGAATGCACATAAATACGGATCTCTTCTAGCTAGTTGGCTAGATGCCTGTTTTCTTGGAACATATGAGTAAGTGCTTCTAGGGCTTCATCAGTATGTTGAAACATTTCTATTGATATTTTATCAGTTCTTGTAGCCTTGTTTTCACTAATGCCTTCAGTTCAGCTCACACTTCTTCCTTCAGGCCATTGCTTTTGCTCATATGCCATCTCTTGAAATGGTTGTATGTTGACCAATTCTTTCTGGCAAAGTTACTCTGTGTATTCTTTCCATCCTCTTTTGATGATTCCTGATGAGCTGTGGGAGGAAATCAAGACCATCATTCGTGAAGAAAGCAAAGGTCATTAAAAAGATAGGGGGAAAAAAGAAAAGAACAAAGTGGATGTCACAAGAGACTCTGAAGCTTACTCTTAATTATAGAGTTACTAAAGCAGATGGAAGTCCAAGCGCTGAATAGAAAATTTCAAAGGAGAGCAGGAGAAGACAAATAAAATATTATAATGAAATGTGCAAAGATCTAGAATTAGAAAAGTAAATGGGAAGAACATGTTTAGCATATTTGAAGCTGAAAGAACTCAAGGAAAAATTCAAGTTTTGAGTTACAATTCTTGAAAAATTCTATGGGAAAAATATTCAATGATGCAGGAAACATCAGGAGAACATGGAAAGAATGCACAGAATCACTGTGTCAAAAAGAACTAGTTGACAGTCCACAATTTCAGGAGGTAGCATGTAAGCAAGAACCAATGGTGCTCACAGAAGAAGTTCAAACTGCACTGAATGCATTAGCCAAAAACACGGGTCTAGAAATTGATAGAACACCCATTGAAATGTTTCAACAAGCTGATGAAGCACTAGAAGCACTCACTTGTCTATGCCAGGAAATTTGGAAGACAGCTACTTAGTCAACTAACTGAAAGAGATCCATATTTGTGCCCACTGCAAAGAAACCCAACAGAATTCTCAAACCTTAAAATGATATCATTGATATCACACACAAGTAAAATGTTTCTGAAGATTGTCCAACAATGGTTGCAGTAGTACATTGACAAGAAACTTCTAGAAATTCAGGATGGATTCAGAACAGGATGTGGAATAAGGGATGTCATTGCGGACGTCATTTGACCCTTGGCTGAAAACAGAGAATAAGAAAAATATGTTTACAGTACTTGTGTTTTATTAACTATGCTAAGGCATTTTACTGTGTGGATTATAATAAACTATTGTTAACCTTCATTGTGCTCATGTAGAACTTGTATATGGATCAAGAGGCAGTTGTGCAAACAAAACAAGGGAATACTGAATGGTTTAAAATTAGGAAAAGTGTGCATCAGGGTTGTATCCTCTCACCATACTTGTTCATTCTGTATTATGAGCAAATCACCAGAGAAGCTGACTTATATGAAGAAAAATGTAGCATCACATTTGGAGGAAAGCTTATGAACGACCTGAGCTACACAGATGACACAACCTTGCGTGCTGAAATGAGGAGGATTTTGAGCACTTGTTGATTAAGATTAAGGATTGCAACCTTCAGTATGGATTAAGACTGAAAGAAAAGACCAAAATCCTGGACCTACAGGTAACATCATGATAAATGGAGAAAAGGTCGAAGCGGTCAAGGATTTTGTCTTACTTGGGTCCATAATCAATGTCCATGGAAGCAGCAGTCAGGAAACAAAAGATGAGTTGCACTGGATAAATCTGCTACACAAGACCTCTTTAGAGTGTTACTTTGAGGACTAAGGTGCATCTAACCCAAGCCATGGTATTTTCAATTTTCCCATATGCATTATGAGAGGCTTTTCCCCAGGTTGTCTCCCCCCAATATATGCCAAACCTAAGACGCTGCTTCCTGCACATGGTAAATGACCATACACTTGGAGGTCATTGCAAGCAGGTCAGAGGTTATTCTCCTAAGGGCTATCAGCCATCTAGAGCAATCAGACTGTATAGTCTGTCCCACCCTAAATTGGGCCCACTCCCTCTGATCAGGATATTAGATTGCTTCCCTGAAGAAGAGCCCAGGGATGTCAAGCCCACTCAAAAATGACCAAGGTTAGGCTACCATATTGAGTCTAGGGTCTGCCTATCTTGTCACATGTGTACCCTTAATCCCTGCCCTTCCTATTGTGTGTACACCCTTAGCTCAACCCCTTCCTGTCAGTCAAATACCTATTGGACAGCCCCTTCCTGTGACGTGTGTGGTTACCTGTAATCATGCCCCTAAGTATATAGACAGGTGTTGGTCAGAAATAGAGAGGCGCTCTCTCCTTCCTCCCCGCCCTCCTGCTCTCTGCATGGATCTGGCTGCTGAGATCATGGCTGTCCCAGATATAAGCATGCTACCATAAAATGTGTCTGACTCCTTTATTTCACTCCCTCTCCTATCTCTCCTACTCTCTATGACTTTATTATGATCTCTGTACATTATAACCATACAATTGCACCTACAAAACCCGTGATAGTGTTAGAGTCTGGTTTACTCTAACAATTCATGAGAAAGTTGGATATTGAATAAGGAAAACCAAAAAAGAATTGACGTGTTTGAGTTTTGAGGCTGGAGAAGAATATTGAAAGTACCATGGACGCTAAAAGGACAAAGAAATCTGTCTTGGAAAAAGTCCTGCCAGGATTCTCCTAAGAGGCAAGGATGACAAGACTTCATCTTACATACTTTGGACATATTGTCAGGAGAGACCAGTCCTTCGAGAAGGACATCATGTTTAGTAAAGTGAGGGTGCAGCAAAAAAGAGGAAGGCCCTCAATGAGATGGTTTGACGCAGTGACTAAAAAATGAGCCCAGGCATAGTAATAATAATGAGAGTGTAGTGTTCCTGGTCATGTTTGATCAATTGAAATGGATCTAAGAGAAATTACTGACAGGTGAACAATGGGTAAACATGATAGTGG
>NW_022111372.1:73659662-73661236 GCF_000313985.2 Echinops telfairi
ATCCATCCATGGTGTCAAGCACATTTGTACATTTGTTGCCATCATCATTCTCAAAACATTTTCATTCTACTTGAGCCCTTGGTATCAGCTCCTCATTTTTTCTCCTCCCTCCCTGCCCCCTCTCCCTCACGAACCCTTGATAATTTATCAATAATTATTATTTTGTCATGTCTTACTACTGTCCGATGTCTCCCTTCACCCACTTTTCTGCTGTCTATCCCCCAGGGAGAGGGTTATATGTAGATCATATGATTCATTTTTAAAATTGTAAATTTTACATATATATATATATATATATATACCATTTCCTTAGAGAAGTGGTTGACTCTATGTTGAGGCAGAAAGTGTGAAAGATGAACCTGGATACCTTGTAATAATAAAAAGCCAACAGCAACAAAAAAGGCAGGTTTTAGTCAAAATAACCCAGGAATCAGGGTGGAAAGTCTTCCACTGGACTAAAGTTTGGATAATTTGAACATCAAAAACTGCAATTGGTTCAAACTAGTCAAATATATTATGTTTCATGAGTTCTTTTTTATTTAAGTGATCACTTTTGAATTTGAAAGATGCAGAAGGTCAACTCATTATTCTTAGTACTGGTAAATTAGAGTATATAGAATATTTTTCCTTGTTCTCAGAGTACATAAATCACTTTAAGAGGGAAAAAATTCTCCATGAAAAAGAATTCCAGATAAAAGAAATTAAAAAGTGTAGAAGTAGAAAGCGATCCCTTTTCAAGCCCTGAGTAGAATAATGGATGCAGGAATAATTATCAATGGCTGATAATATTACCATAAAGAGAAGCCGACACAATGTGCCTTCGGATGGAAATTCTCAGTCTTATTCCCAAAATATTTTTGAAAAAGATAGAATCTGAATCCTATCAAAACCCCAAATCTAAATATGAGTTTATAGCGGGAAAAGTGGGTGAAGAAACATGCTACACAACAAAGTGAATCTTACCCGCAAAATTCAGCATTTGGAAAGCTCTTCCAGATAACTGTTCAGGTGTCTCTGCAACAAAGAAGCTGCCAGGACAAAAGCAGGAGGAAGGGAGAGAAGCTGCCGATTACAAGAGCCTGCCTAAAGATGCAAGCCAGATGCTACTTCTGTTTCTTGCGTGAATCAAAAAACAAAAACAACGGGGAGATTTGAACTTGTGTTTGGAATTGTTACGGTATTAAGAAATTACTGTTATTTCGACAGTCCCTAAGAGTCGGCATTGACTTGATGGTGATGAGTTTTTTGTCTTTTAGAGACAGATACATCTTGAAATATGAATATTTTCAGATGGATAATACCATTAACTTAGAATAGTACAGGGGGACGAAGTTAAAAGAAGAGATGAAATAAGAGTGGCAAAGAGTTGATAATTATACCTCAGTGATGGATGCAGTGACCATGGTATAAGCCATCACACCATTCTCCCTACTTTCATGTTGGCAGTTTTCTATGATGAAAGACATCAAGGGTAATTGGCATAATACAGTCCACAAAGACAATGTTGTACTCAATGGTTCTCAACCTGTGGGTCATGACCCCTTTCGGGGTCAAACGACCCTTTTACAGGGGTC
>NW_022111372.1:73663028-73664440 GCF_000313985.2 Echinops telfairi
ATGACATGAAACAAAATATGTATGTTTAAATGGAGACTTTGTTTGCTCTGCAAATCTTTATCAAATTCACAACAAAGAGTTTTTTGGTTTGTTTTTAAAGGTTAAGGAAGAAAGAAGGCGAGAAGAGAGTTGAGGAGGGAGTGGAGTAGGGATAAAGAAAAGGTAGTGGAAGAGAAGAGAGGGAGAAAAAAGAGAAGAGAGAGTGGTCACGGCAGGCATCACACTAAGGTGTGGCACAAGTTCTAAGCCAAGAAAAGGGAGGGTAACTTTGTAGGACACCAGGGCAGATGGTAGGCAACATTATCTCTGTATGCTTATATAAATCTCTGCTGATTTTTATCTTTACAACACTCCTAGGGGTGGGGTGTTAGTCATCCACATTTTACTAGTACAGGAACCAAGCCTCAGAGATGCCTGCCCTACAAGCTAGGAGGGCCCTGAGACAGATCAGCATGTTTATATCTTTGCATTACCAGTGTGCCTCAGGGGTTCAGCAGGGAATGGCCTAAAGTTGTAACCTTGAGTCCAGAAAGAATGGCCTTAGTCGGGAAACAAATCTTTGGCTCTCTTCATGTGCACATTTGCTTTTTGATAAAAACTTGTTTTGAGCGTTTACCTTGCTTCCAGTTGGTGTTAAGTGCCAGCTCTTAGCAACCCCATGCACAACAGAACAAAACACTACCCGGTCCTGCACCATCCTTGCAATTGTTGTGTTTGAGCTCACTGTTGCTTGAGCCTTCTGTTAGTGCTCTTTATTGAAATAATAATAACCATACGTTTTTTTTAAAGTGTGGCAGGGTGGGAGCTCAGGGGAGCAGTTAAAAATGGTCTTTATCCAACAAGAATGCTTGCAGGTTAATTTCTTTTGCAGACACCCCGTTACTGACCATAATGAATACCAGACTTTTTCTTTATCCCTGGGATGACATATGCTGAGTTATGGCACCAACCTAAAAAACGTGAGGGAAACAGAGATAGTGCAGAAAAAGACACACATTCTTTATCTTCTGCTAGGGGTTTCCAAGTTATCCCTCCGGGACAAAGGAAAGCCCACAGGCCTGAACCCCATATGTGAAATGACATCTCAAATAAAATAACATTCATCTTTTACATTTGCAGAGTACGCTGATGGTCTGGTTTTTATTTTCACTATACTCTTTCAATAAGGGAGGGAGTAGACTCCATTTTAGAAAGACTTTATCAAAACAGATGAAAATGAATGTTTCAGCCCATAAAGGCTGCAGCTTGACAGGCCTGGGATGCCACACCAGTCAGTGCACATCACTTCAGCGACGGGAGCATCAGCATTTCTCTCCCTGCAAACACTGTCTCCTCCCTCAAGAATATCAAGAGAAGGAATGGCAGGGTGGGTGAACATTAACGCTGTCTCTTTTCCAGACCCATTTTTTTTT
>NW_022111372.1:73664540-73665934 GCF_000313985.2 Echinops telfairi
TTTTATTAGGGGCTCATACAACTGTTATCCCAATCCATACACACATCAATTGTGTAAAGCGCATTTGTACATTGTTTCTCAAAACATTTTCTCCCATTTCTTAACTACATCAAGCTGTTAATTCTTTTGCCACTCTCCCTCTGCAATGGGAGAGGGGATCCTAAGGTAAGCCTTCCTTCTAAACCCCCAAATTCACTGTCATGGAGTTGATTCTGAATCATAGTGACCCTGTAAGACAGGGTAGAACTGCCCTTGTGGGTTTCTGAGACTGTAACTCCTTATGGGAGTAGAAAACCCTGTCTCTCTGCCACAGAGCTGCTGACCTGAGGGACCCTACTTCCCCTATAAATCAGGCTCGGTGTGCGGTTCGGAGGCAGAGGAGCCAGTAGCAGCTCCCTTCGACGACCTTGTATTTGTCGTAGTAGAACAGCACTCTATACAGTAGCTTTCAATGGTTGGACTTTCAGAAGTAGATTACCTCTAAGATGTCCAAGTGGACTGTACTCTCCAACCTTTGAGTCAGCTGTTAAGCCTCTGAAATGTCTATCCTACCCAGCGACTCCCAGCTTTGGGGGAGCGTGGTACAAAAGGGCCTGGCTCATATTCCTGACAAGGCTAAAATTTGCCTTTAAATTGTTTTCAAAGGAAAACCCCAAACCCACTGCTACCCAGAGACCAGTCCATGAAGAAGGACGTCATGCTGGCTGGAGTAGCAGGCAGAGCAGTGAAAAAGAGGGAGACCTCCAACACGATGGGTTGACAATGGCTGCATCGATCGCTGCACTCGAGCATAACCATACTGAAGATGGCAGGGGACAGGGCAGTGTTTAGGTCTTTAGTACATGTGGGGTCACTCTGAGTCAGGACAGGCACCTAACAGCAGCAATTGCCCCTGACTTAATTCTGACTCCTTGCGGCCCTGAGGAGGCTTTCCCAGGCTGTAAATCTGTATAGGAGCAGACACATTCATCTTTCTCCCTCAGAGTGGCTGGTGGGTTTAAATCACCAACCTGTGGTTCAATGCAATGAAATGAAGCAATGCATAAAAGATAGACATTGGAAGCGGAAGCAAGGGTTAACAGGACTGGGAGATTGTGATGTTCGTCTATCAGACTGCAGGCTGTATCCAATCCCTGGGCTGCAGGGTTTGTAGTACATCATTGGTCTAAGGTGTGATTACTTTGCTAACAACACAGTTTTTTGTTGTTGTTGTTGTTGTTTTTGTTTTTTTTCTGCATCTTTTTTTTTTCTTTTTTAACATTTTATTAGGGGATCATACAACTGTTATCCCAATCCATACGCACATCAATTGTGTAAAGCGCATTTGTACATCGTTTCTCAAAACATTTTCTCTCCATTTAAACCCCCGACATTAGGTCCTCATTTTTCCCCTC
>NW_022111372.1:73667192-73668862 GCF_000313985.2 Echinops telfairi
CTCCCCCTCTCCCATGTCCCCCCGGAACTGTCAGTCCCGTTGTTTTCTCCTCCAGATTGTTCATCCAGCCTGTCCTATCCAGACAGGCCTGAACAGCACAGTTTTACAACCTCTTCCTTTTCTTTTCTTTCAGTATATGTGTGTTGCAAACACAGTCTCTATAAGCGGGAATGAATGTGATGGCAATGGGCTTGGGTTGCGAAGTACTGATGTGTTAAATATTGCAAGCATATTACAATAGTTTGCAAATTTCTTTTGTAATTTCCTTATTTATTAATAGACTGGGGGCCTCAAAATATGGAAGTGTCACTGGCCTCTCTCAGTGTCTGAGAGGTCCTGAGGGGGAAGGAGAGGAGGTGTGTGGTAATAGCAGTAACAACACACCGGCCTCAGTTCTGTGTCAGCGACTCGTGCCTGCCCTAGCTTAGCTGGTATTACTTAGGATATTTGGCGTGAATTCATCCAACTAATCTTCACAGCAAACCCAGGAGTAGGGATTCTTTTCTCTTCTGAGTAGGCTTTACTTTCATTTTACAGATTAGTAAACTGAGATGCAGCCTGTAAGTAGCAATGTCTCACACTGTACTCAAAGACTGAAAGAAACAAAAGGAAATTGTAGTTTATGAGGGAAATCATTTTAAGCCCAACACGCAGTATACTTTTTCGTGGGTTAAAAAGAAAGCACCTAAGAGTTTAAACCCTTCTCTTCTTGAACCCTCCAGGCCCTTTCCTCTTTCCGTAACTGGCTGTTCTTATTCTTCCTATAACAGTACCCCCTCTTCTCCACCATTCTTTGGAAAATCCCATCCTTTCCCACAAGGCCTGTTCTTGTCTCTCTGCACGTCATCGGTGTTTCCCAGAAGTAGAAAGTCTCAAAGTATGAGCTAAACTAGACAAAAACATCCAGAAGTTTGATGACGGGTGAGGGGGCTGTGGTGACGACCCTAAATGTCTGATCCCCTTCCATGTCTGTCTGACATCGTGGTAAATGACAGTTAATGATCTTTATTCGATCTCACGGCCTGTGGACACTATTGGTTCATAACTGTATCTGTCAAAGATTAGAATTAATTGTCTGAGTCTAAACCAACCCACATGGATGTAGAGGGGAAAGTACATCCTGGGTCCCCATCCCACCCATGGCTACCCGTTGTGTCAGAGAGTAAAATGTCACTCGGCTGTGCCCTTTAAAAAGGCCACCTCCAGGCCTTTCTTCCAAGGCAGCACTGGGTGAGTAAGTTCAAACTGCCAACCTTTTTGTTAGTAGTGAACTGCTTAACCATTTGTGCCTCTCAAGGATTTAGAGAAACATCCGTTAATTCCCATAAGTTGCAAATTAGTACTTTGGATTGCAACGATTTGTTTATTTGGTCTGTTATCCTCCCCTAAATTGGACTCCCTTGGGTGACCATCTTCCTCCTGCTAACAAATGGCCTGGGGACTGTGTTGGGTTGGTGAGGATATGGGGGCCTGTCTTCAAGGTCCACCACAGTGTAAACACCCTTCCTCTATAGTCCAAGGCAGTGGTTCTCAACCTGTGGGTCATGACCCCTTTGGGGGTTAACTGACCCTTTCAGAAGGATCGCCCAATTCATAACAGTAGCAAAATGACAGTTATGAAGTAGCAACGAAAATAATTGTATGGTAGGGGGTCACCACAACATGAGGAA
>NW_022111372.1:73676704-73677928 GCF_000313985.2 Echinops telfairi
TTGTATGAGCCCCTAATAAAATGTTAAAAAAAAAAAAAAGATATAGCTCCTGGGGTCTTAAACGTTTGTAATTAAACAAGCATCCATCTAGCATGGACATAATAAAGCCCACATGGAAGAATCACAAAAAAAAAATAAAGAAAGCTGATGGTGGCCAGCTATCAAAAGATATAGCATCTGAGGTCCAACGGCAAATTCTCCTTGGCATCATGATGCAAATACACAGGCTGTTGTGATAGGGGAATGGCAGAGGACCAGCTTGAGGCAAGGTGGTTAGGGGAGGCCTTTCAGACTAACTACCTAAGCCAGCTAGTATCTGCAGCAAAGTACAGGATGAAAACACAATGCTAGAGAAAGCTGGGTGGTAGCAAACTCAGTTGAGGCATTCACTTGCAGGTACAAGTCACTGTTTTCTAGGGTTGTCTGCCATCAGTCATAGAGCCAGTGCTTTAATTGCTTTAATATCTCAGTGTATTGCTCATTTCATTCTTTCAATTAGGTTGGTACTTGAAGGTGAAGAAAAACAAGCACATTTGAAATAGCTCCTTCCCTCCCAGCACCTGACTTTCCTCTCCCAATCCACCTGCAGGTACAGCTGTGAGGCATCTGAACCCTACAGACTGAAAAGAAACAGGTTGAAAATGAGAGAGATGTTAAAAGGGCCTTTTATAGGGAAGCATAGATATTATTCAAACAGAAGTAGTTTGCAATGAAGGCAACTTAATTTCATTCACTCAATGGCAAACAAATCTAAAAAGCAAAAGGATGTGACAAAATGTGGTGAACCCTGTCAGAGCCAGAACTCAATGAGATTGCCTTGTCTTTCCAGGTCTCACAAGTTGTCCCCCTTATGGGGTGCTGCTGTCTCACTGCTTTTCCATCACTCTTTATTAGTAGAAAATGTTTGAGAGTTTTCCCTCTTTCACAAGTATTGTCTTGGACAGGTCCTAGTTTTGGCTGATTTCATTATATATTGCATTGTTTGGGAGGAATGAAACCTGCTACGTTTCCTTTGGTACACAATCAGCTAATACACAATTTTAGAAAAACAACTAGCATATCCTTCCCAGTATTCATTTTTGGGAACCTATATGCATGAAGGTCCAGGCTTTACTTTTTTAAAATTTTGCTTGGTTTTGCTCTGTCTTGTTTTTGTGCATGTTATTATCTCCGCAGGTCTGTCTAAATAAGACAGGCTGGATGAACAATCTGGAGGAGAAAACA
>NW_022111372.1:73679504-73700098 GCF_000313985.2 Echinops telfairi
ATTGGCATATAATTCACATATCATACAATTCAATAGTTCAAGAACATCAAGAAGAATTGTACAATCTTCATCACAGTCTTAGAACATTTTCTCCATTCTTGTGCTCATTATTCGCTTTACTGCCCCCTACCTCTGCCCCCTTGCCATATCCCCTGCCATACCCCCAAGGAACCATTAACTCAGTTACTGTCTATAGATTTACCACAAATATCTGTATCTATCTATATCTATATTTTTGAAGAAAGCGAACTTTAGGCTATGTTAAGACTTAAAGATATCTATTTTTACAGCATTGCTTACAGTGGCAAAAGGAAAAAGTGGAAATAATCCAAATGTCTTAGGCTGTTGGGCTGCTAACCACAAGGTCCGTCTTTCTTTCTTTCTTTTTTTCTTTCTTTCTTTCTCTCTCTCTCTCTTTCTCTTTATTTTTCTCTTTCTTTCCTGTCTCTCTGTCTACCTGTATATTCTTTCTACAGAGGCAAATGAACCCAAAGTCAGCAGGCAAAACGTTAAGCTGCGGATGACTCCCAGGGTTGGCAGGCGACATGGAAGCCACTAGCTCAAGTCTCAAGAACCAGAGATCAGATCATGAGAAAGATGCAAAATTCAGGTCTATTAAAAAGCAGGTATAATTTTTAAAAAGTTAGCTTTGCCAGAGCCTCTCTATATATTGGAAGCAGCTCATACCCCTGGAGAAAATCCCTTTCAACTGACTGAGTGCTCATAGCAGCGATTACATTATGTTAGAGCTCATCAAGTGGGATGACATCTTTTTTCCTTTAAAAAAAATTAATAAATTTTTAAAAATTAATTATTTTATTTGGGGCCTTTAAAGCTCTTATAACAATCCATCAGTTGTATCAAACACATTTGTACATATGTTGCTATCATCATTTTCAAAACATTTTCTTTCTGCTTGAGCCCTTTTCCCCCCTCCCCCACTCTCCCACCCTCATGAACCCCTGACAAATTATAAATTACTGTTATTTTCATATTTTACACTGCCCACTGGGGTTGACTACATTTTAACTGCCAAACCACTGGAAGTCTTGGCCCAATCAAACGGACACAACCTTGACTATATCACTGACCATTCTTCTATAGACTATGGTAAGTCCACAGTAAGGAATTATTCAAAAGAATGAGTTATAGATTATGTATTTATCTGAAAGAATCTCTATGATATAATATTAAATAATTATTTTTAAAAGTAAGTTACAGAGTAATCTGTAGCAAGATCCTAAGGCAAAGACTGCATATATGTCCATATATTTGTTTATCTTGGTATGCTGCACAGAAAGAGGATGAAAAATAACACATCAAACTTTAATCAAAGAGGGGCAACAATAAATGGGAGATTAACTTTTTCTCTATGCATTTGTGAGTTATTTCACTTGTTTAAGGTGAATGTATATCACTTTTACTCTTAATTCTCCTGCCCCCAACCCTTCCTCAATCCCAGGCAACCATGATTCCAATTTTTCACATTGGATTTGCTTTGCTGGTTCTTATAAATGGAATCCTAAGGTTTGTAGGTTTTGTGTCTAGTTTCTTCTCCTCATTTTTATGTCTGTGAGGTTCATCTATATTGTTGCACGTATGAGTAATTTGTTCCTTTCATCACTCAGTAGTATTCAATTGTAATCATGAGTGACAATTTGTTTTTCTATTCTCTGTTGAGAGACATTTACATTGCTTCCAGTTTGGGGCTTTTGTGAATAAAGCTGCTATGAATATTCAGCTCAGTTATGAATATTTGTTCAAAGAGCTACCTTTCTCTTAGACAAATATCTAGAAATTGAATTGTTAGATCGAAGGGTAGATATATGGAGGTGTATGAAGTTGTGTTACTTAGTAATTTAAAGCCGAGTATCATACAGATGAGTTTTAATATTAAAGAAAGGGAAGCTGTAATTTAAATCATCATAACAGTGACAGCCACTTTGCTTTTCTCCCTCTCCTCTCTTCCTGGTAAGCTGTTGGGTCAGATCTGAGGCCTCCTAGGTCAGGTCAGCCCTATCACGTTTCAGTGTGATCAAAGATAGGGAAATTCCAGTGCTAAACCTGATTACCAGGAACTAGGCTTAAATACTACCAACCAGAAGCCATAAACCCAAAGAGCAAAATCAAGAAAACAGCCAGCTTCAAGGAAAAGCAGATACTATCAGTTGAAAACCACTTGCTAAGAAAACAAAACAAAATCCATGACCTTGCATTCTATAATAACAAGGTGTCACCAAAATTAAGACTTAGCATTAAAAGAAGAGAACAGTTTGAAACTGTTCAGATCAGCACATCACGGCTGAGAGTAGCAGAACAAACCTGACCTCAGGGAAGGGTTATAAATAAACAGTGTACTAAGGTGCTGCAAACCCGAGCCAAGACATGAAGACCAGTCTTAGGAAAGATTTGGCTAAAACATAATAGGATGTGAAAGAAAAGTGTACTGCCACACGGTTGATAGATTTTAGAAGTACTTGCTCAGTCCATTGCTCACTACTATCCCTTTTTCTGAGAACTGACCTTGATTGGGAACCCACGCGAGGGTCACACTAGCACGCTTTCCTCCTTTTTAAAAACAGCTCATTGTAAAAAAAAAAAGAAAAAGATACATATTAGATAAAGATTTCACTTCTACAGGTTGAGTAGCGTTCCATTTTATGTATGTACCACGTAAATATTGAATGCATGTACAAAATTCATCTGTTGATGGTTATTTAATTTGTTTCCAGTTGACGTGGACATCGGTATTTTGTCTTTGAGTCTCTGCTTCCAAGTCTTCTAGGAGTGGAATTGCCAGGTCGTGTGGTAGTTCTCTTGTAATCTGTGGAGGAACAGCCACACTGCTTTCCATAACACGTCAATTCCCATCAGCAATGGGTTCCAAGTTGCCCATATCCTTGCTGAGCCTTCTTATCTATTTTATTTTTGTCTTTAATCTTCTCACACTCACTGAGTTTGATTCTAACTCATTGTGACCCTACAGGACAGGGTAGACCTACCCGGTGGGTTTCCAGCCTGTGGCTCTTGACAGAAGTAAAAAGTGTCATCTTTCCCCCTTGGAGCTGCTGCTGGTTTCAAACTGCTTAGCTGTCCTAAATCAAACCCTATTGCTGCTGGTTCGGACTCATAGGGACACTATCAGTCAGAGTAAAACTGCCTCGTGGGTATCTCAGGTTGTAAATATTTCTGGAAGCAGACTGTCAGATCTTTCTCCTATGAAGTGATTAGTGGTTTCAAACTGCTGTCATTGCAGTTCACTGCTGAGCACTTAACCACTGCACCAACAGGGCTCCCCCCCATAGGCACACATTTTACTGAATAATATGGCTCTCATTGTGGTTTTGATTTGCATCTCTCTGATGACTATGATAGTGAACCTCCTTGTATGTATTTGGTGGACATTTGAATGCCCTCTTCGGTGAATGCAATGAGATATTTATTGAAGAATTATTTAATGCTGTCTCCTGGATCCACCAGAGAAAGGCCAGGCTTTCTACTCCCATCCAGTTCATCTCAGCATGGTCTTGCTTGATGCTCACCCTCATGAAGAGATCACTGAAGATATGGGGGCAAAAACAGCGTGGTGAACAAACTAGATGGTGTCCAGCTGTCAGAAGGAATACCATTTGGTTCTTAAAGGTTTGTCTTTAAACAAGCAGTCAGCCAGGTGAGGTGTCAACTGAGTCCCCCTGGAAGAACACATCAGCTTGTGCAATCCAAGAATTGTAAATAAAATGTGGGGGAAAGGCCAGCCCCCAACAACTAATCACAGGTTCGATAGGTGCAATTGTACAGTTAAGATACATAAAGATTATAATAAAGTCATAGAGAATGAGAGAGACGGAGAGTCAAATAAAGAAGTCAGACACATTTCATGGTGGCATGCTCACCTCCTGGATGGCCATGATCTCAACAGCCAGGTCCGCACACAGCACGGCCGAGAGGGTAAGGGAGAGAGCAGAAATGAGGGACATTTATTGCTAACCAAGGATTATAACTACTTAGGGGGGCATGATTACAGGTAACCACATCACAGGAAGAGGCAGTACGATAGGCATACACATGCAGTAGGAGATATATAATGGGCATAGGCATAACAGGAAGGGGATGAACTAGGGGTGTGCCCATTATAGGAAGGGAAGGGACTAGGGGTGTACATGTGACAAGAAGGGCGGACCATACATTTATGATGGCGGCCTAGCCTTGTTCACCTTTGGGTGGGCTTGACCTCCCTGGGTTCTTCAGGGAAACAATCTACTACTATACTTATCAGAAGGGAGTGGGCCCTACTTGTTGTGGGATAAACAGTGGTGTCTGCTTGCTCTGGATGGCTGATAACCCTCAGGGCGAATAACCCCTGACCTACTTCTGTTAACCTCCAAGTGTATATAGTCTTTTGCCAAGTGTAGCAAGCAGCTAAGTTTGGGATATATTTGGGGGAGACAACTTGGGAGAAATCTTTCTGTTTCCCACAATAAAATCTAAATTTGAAGGAGGAAATTGTATCAGCGCTTAAATTGTGAACACCTGGTTTTCTATGGACAACAGTAGAAGCCCAGAATCCATTTACAGGGTTCACGCATGGATGATCATAGTGGAGGAATATGAATAGCTTTGTTATCAGACAGAAAGTATTGTAAAGTTGAATATGAGTGACATAGTTAGGTTAAAATGTAATATCATTTGATCTCCCTTTTGAAACAACTTTAAAGTTGTTTCAGTTTTTAAAAAAAGTGAAGGGGAAATGCACATAGATTAAGCCTCCAGTGCGGTGGTTCTCAACCTGTGGGTCGTGACCCCTTTGGAGGTCAAACCACCCTTTCACAGGGGTTGCCCATTCATAACAGTAGCAAAATGACAGTTATGAAGTAGCAATGAAAATAATTGTATGGTTGGGGGGGTCACCACAACATGAGGAACTGTATGAAAGGGTCATGGCATTAGGAAGGTTGAGAACTACTGCTCTAGTGAATTCCCTGTGACCATAGACCAGGGATGTGAACAGCCTTGCTATCACGCAGAGCGCATATGGTAGATTTAAATTTAGCACATTATCCTTTTATCTCCCTTTTTATCTATTTTAAATTTGTTCTATTTTTAAATATTTTCTGTTTTCTTCTCAATTGAGGTTTATATGTTTTGCTTTGTTGTTGTTGTTAGTTTTTGTTTCTTTGTTGTTAAGGGATTTTCTGTAAATGAAATTCAAGAAAGGTAAATCTATTCAGGCAGAAACTGGGGGTTTCTGTCATACCCTTTGGAATATGACAGGGGAGGGTGGAGGGAAGTAGGGAGCTAATAATAATTAGCACAAGAATGAAGAAAATGTTCTAAAACGGATTGTGATGATGATCATACAACTCTTATTGATGTGATTAAACAATTGAGTTGTGTGATATATGAATTACACCAATAAAACTGTGTAAAGAAAGTTACTCCCAGAAGCCCACAGGGTCAGTTCTCCTTTGTTCTACGGGGTTGTTATGAGTCAGAATCTACTCAGTTTCAGTGAGTTTGTTTGGGTTTGTGGTCTCCTCTAAGAGGCAAGTGTCCAATTCCATTTTATTGACTGACTAATGAACCTGCCCTGAACCATCTTTCACATCCTGCTGTGACTGCTAGATATTAACAGTTTAGTAATGATAATAGATCCTATTTAATGAGCTCTTGTTCCATGCCAGGCACTGTGCTAGATGTTTAACATGCATTATCTCATTTACTCCTCACAAATGAGACAGGAACTCTTATCAGCCCCATGTTTCCAGTGAGGTGGCTGAGACCTGAAAAATCAAGGAAGTTAGTCAAGATCACACACACACATGCATGTGCCGGAGCCCAGGTGTGTACCAAGGCCCTGCTGACAACATGGCCTAACCCTAACCACTCTTGCACACTTCCTCTGGCTGTGGTTTTTGTTTGCCTACATGTGTATCTTCCATATTAGAATATAAACTCCTTAGGTCAAAGTGTTATTTATCTATTTAATCACATTGCACATTCAAGGTACTCAATATATGCTGAATATTGACTCTCACCAAGAAGGTATGCCCTGAACTAATTGCTCCCCCAAGTTTTTAGCCATAGTCAGTGTTTATTAAAAAGCAGTGGTCTGGTGCTTGCTTCGGCCGCACATATACTAAAAAAAAAGCAGTGGTCTGTCCATCAGACTCTTTTGAGCTTTATTGCAATGAGCTCTTCTTCCAAAGTAAAATTTGGGGGGAATGCCAGGACTTGTAGAGTTTTAGGGTGAACTCTGGACACATAGGCTTTATTGGAACATGTAGCCTTATCTGAAAGACACAGCCTCTAAAGCCAGACAGCTTCCTGACATCCACCTCTCACACAACTTGTGAAAGCAGGTCAATCCCCACAGCCGTAAGCTTCCCACTGCTCCACTGACGGCATGTTGGCTTCCTGTAAAGAGAGTTTTTCGGGGCTTAGCATTGGCAGCTTACAGAATGCTCTTAGAAGCAAGGATGGAGGGACTTTGTCTCAGGTACTTTGGATATGCTACCAGGAGGGACCAGTCCTGACGGAAGGGGAAGCACATCAAGCTTGATAGAGTGAAAAGGTCAGTGAGGAAGAGCAAGACCTTCACTGAGATGGACTGATAGAGTGGCTGCAACAATTGCTCAGACATAATGGTTGTAAGGAGGATGGCACAGGACCCGGCAGGGTTTGGCTCTGTTGTATATCAAGTCGCTATGAGTTGGACCCAATTCAATGGCGCTTCACAACAGCAAAGCACTAGCAGCAGCCCCTTCCCTCTGGGCTCACTTATGGTCTGCAGACAGAAGGAGAGAATGCAGAAAGGTATGCAAGAAATGATTCCAATAGCACTTCTGCACCCACCCCTCGTCTGCCACTGCCTGCGCATTCTTGCACAAGGACTTCAAATGTGCTAGTTCTTTAAAGCTACAAGGTTTTCTGCATTGTGCCAACTAAGCCCTGCTGACATCCCTGCAAGGGGATTGAATTTCCGCCAAGAAGAACCCAACTGCTGGCGAAGAGAGTTAGTAAGGGCATGCCCGCTATCAGCTTACCTGCTGCACAATGCTGGAGACTCCCGGCCACCTCAGACTGCTTAACTCCTTTCTTCTTCATTGCTTCTTTTTCTTTTCTGTGAATCTCAGTGGTATTCTTTCCTCTTTTTGCTCTCCACAGTCCAGCTACTTGTGTGAAATTCAGATCTAAAAAAAAAAAAAATGGTGACAGAGTTAGGGATGAAAAAAAGATGGGTATCTCAAAACATCTCTATTCCTAGAAATTTCACTATGTATTCATTTAAATACAAACTCCTAGACCTCACCTGACGAGCTCTGGTAGTGTAGTGATTACATGTTGGGGTGCTAGCTGTAAGGTCAGCAGTTCAAAACCACCGGCTGCTCTGGAGGAGAAAGATGAGGCTCTCTACTCCAGTTAAGACTTACATTGTCCCTAGAGGGAGGGCTTTTCTTGGTAAAAACAAACCATCCCAACAACCCAGTCCGCTCCCCTGCTTCTTAGAGAACCCAACGGCCCGTCATCACCACAGACACCATGCCTCCCGCCACTGCACAACCTCCGCCTGGAACCAAGTGCTGGGCTGTGCCACCCCACCGTGCCCACGCCTTCCTCTCCAGGACCACCAGGTTGAAACGTGCTGCCATCTGCTCGCCACCATGGATGGCTGCCCGTAGGTGGTGCCAATGGCTGCAAGCCCACCTGGTGCCTTGGCAGAAAGGTCTGGCTATCTGCCTGCGAAGGCCGCGGCCCTGCCAGCCCCTAGGAGCAGTTCTGCTCTACACCTGTGGGCTCGCCGCCAGTCGGGGATCAGCTTGATGGCAACCAACTGTGACCATGAGGCTATGGCTTGGGGTCTGCTATCCCTCTTCTTGCCAGCACACCCACAAACTAGGGGCCCACTGAGGGAGCCCACGTGGCCATCACACGGGTGGCTGGCTGGCTGGCTGGCTGACCATCAACTGGAGGTGAGTAGCGAGTCCCCACCCCGGCCTCCCCTGTGTATATACTTGAGCTACCTTCTGAAGTTGTCACAAACCGTCTCCCGTGGCAGCCACCTGTGGCATGCCGTTCCCCGAAGGCTGGCTCTTTGGCTGGCCTGCCCAGGGTGGTGGTGGGAGCGCAGTGAAGGAGCCAGGGTCTCGGGAGACATCCTCCTTTTTGTAAAGGGGACCGAAGAGTTCAGCCCTGATGCAGCACTCTGATGCCAGGCTGCTACCTTGTCGCTGGCCAAGTCTCGTCATCTCTTGTCTCCGCTCTAAGTTCCTGGATAGGTCACTGCTCTGGGAGCGTCCTCTCATGCCACTCAATAAAAAAGAGATGTTATAAGCGGTATCAGAGTCACTATGTGGTAGTTTCTAAAAATGAAGCATTGGGGGAAAAAAAGAGTTACATTGTCAGATACCCACAGGGGCAGTTCTGCCCTATTCTGTAGGGTCAGTATGAGTCACAATTGACTCCATGTCAGTGAGTGAGTGACACTCCAGCCAAGGGCCATGAGAAAACAACAGCTTCACTGCTGTAGAACTAATTCTGATTCAGAGTGATCCTATGTAGGGTTTATGAGGCCAAAATCTCTAATTCTTTATGGGAGCAGATAAATCTGTACCATGTTTCTCCCTTGGAGCTGCTGGTAGTTTTGAACCACTGACCTTGCAGTTAGCAGCCCAGTGCTTACCCAAGAGTGCCACCATAGTCACTAGGCAACACAAATGGCTTGTGTTCTAATACCAGCCTGGTGATTGGCAATTCTAACCCACCCAGGAGCACCGTGGGAAAAAGAGACCTGATGATTGGATTCTGCTGCGATTATAGCTGAGAACACCCTGTGCAGCACCCAGAATTGCTAGGCGTAGCAAGGACTTAACAGCCACTAACAACAGACTCTGTCTTAGGTGCACAGTACTAAACAACAGTCACATGGCCAGGGCACCACTTCAGAGAACTCCTCTTTCCCTATACCTTTTCCTACACCTTGTAGGTTCATTGTTGGTAGGTGTCACTCAGAGAGACCCTATGCACAGCAGAAAGAAACACAATCCAGTCCTATGGCGGCTTCAGGGCGGGTGGGGATGGGGGTGCAGGGGGGCGGGCAGGATACAAAAAGTTCATGGAAAAACTCCATTATCTTTTCATTCTATTTTTCCACCAAGTTTTTGAAGCTGCCTTATACTGAATTAGAAATACAAGGGGTAGGGCCAGGAACCTACCATTAAAAAAAAACATCCAGGAATGTTCTGATGCAGGTTTAGGATGTTCTGAGAGGTCACTCCTTCAGTTTCCACTAACATTTTTCTGAGAACTACTGATGTTAAGGAATGTGGTAGTAATAATGAGGTGGGAATTAGTATTTTAATATAAGGGCCTCCAAGGTGTTCATGGGTACATTCCATTATTTTTTAAATTTTTCAATGGACTTTTTAAAGTCCTTTCAAACATGCAGGGCCCAATATGAAGTGAGTTATATAAATTATTCCCTTTGATCCTCCACATATCATTTTGAATTTACTATGTTTACAATGCCTTTTACTTATTTATTGTATCTCTTTTAGCTACAACTAGATACTCATCACAGTGCCTGGAACATAACAGATGCTTTCTAAATACTTGTAGAATCTTGATGACATTTTAGAGATTAGTACAAATACTCTTAATGGTACATTAGTAGTATTGCTAACAGATACTGAGTGTTTATTTTGTGTTAGGTACTATCGCAAGTTCTAGGCTCGGGGGCTACATCCCAAAACCAAAGTGCAAAACTTT
Organism: Echinops telfairi; assembly: GCF_000313985.2. Taxonomy (NCBI): domain Eukaryota; kingdom Metazoa; phylum Chordata; class Mammalia; order Afrosoricida; family Tenrecidae; genus Echinops; species Echinops telfairi. The sequence continues at coordinate 73,689,270 of NW_022111372.1, forward strand.
GCCTGGGCCGTTGAGCCCTCCAGAAAGCTGAAGCCAAGATGGAATTAGAAGTAGATTTAGTGGAGGAAACATCCATGAAGGGCAACAGGAAGAGGGAGAAAGAGTAGGTGAGAAGAGTCTCAGATTAAGTTCTGATGCCTGTCACGGGCGAGAGGGATGGAAGGAGAGTTGGGTAGGAAAAGCCCCAGATTACAGGGAAGTTCCGAGGAAAACTGGGCCGGGCCTGTGGAGCGTCCAAGGCAGTGATTAGAGTCCTGAACTGGGCAGAAATGGCCACTGACTGGGAGTAGCCGAGAAGAGGGTGATCTTGACATACATGGGGAGACAGATCCCAGACTAGTGACTGTTGGGAGCTATCAGCCAAGCACACTCCTCTGGCTGAAAGGGGATCTGGGAGGTGCCTTCTTTACAGACCCCACTCCTGGTTACCACAAATTAAACTCCTTCAAAGGAAACACCAGGGAATCAACCACCTGAGACAAGCAGTCAGTGTCCACTGCCCCCAACTGCTCCACACATGTAAATAACACAGCGGATGCATTTTCTTTCCAAAACAGATGAAAGTTTTCCTGAAGAGGGGTGGGTAGGGCGTTTTCTTGTTTATTCTTCCATCATGGACACACTTAAATTCCCACAAAGAAGTTACTATGGAAACTGCTCCCCAAAGTTGCAAGATAAAAAGATAAAAATGGAACATTTTGTTCACATGCAAATGATTCGTCTCTGGGGGCCACATTTTAATAAACTCTCCTTATCTGGTTCTTCTGTGTCCTTTGTGAGCTGTCTGGAACCAAAGGTGGACAGATGCGATCTGTGTATATGTGACACTTTCTGGCTGGGCCCGGTCAGCTGCAAAATACCAAAGGTGACAACTCTCGAATACGTTTGAACCCACCTGAACTTGATCCAGGAGTCAGCAAGCCAGACAATGCCATTGTAGACTCTGGGTAGCTGTGGACTGAGCCTGACTGTGAACTGCCCTGAACACGTCAGCAGGGCCTCTGGAGGGGTCAGGTGGCTATTTTTGCCCCAGGTTCACTCTGAAAGTGTACCCTGGACCCACTGGTTTGAAACTTAACTCACTAAACCTCTTATAAATGCAAAAGAATTTCCCTTTCCTATCTCCCCTGGCCACATTCCTTTCTTTGAATGTTGGACTAGGAAGTCCTTTTAGGATGAAACACAAACTTCTTATTTGAAAGCCCCATTTCTCTACCTATCTCTGCTCATCCTCACTTGCCTCTTCCTACCCACCTCTGCAGCAACATTTGTTCCTGCTTCAGGATTACTATCTTGACAAAGCTCTGATTTCTGCCTTTTTTTTTTTTTAATTTTTAAACTGGCAATTCCATCAACTTGCTTTTCTTGGACCTTAATCTCAAAGCTTTATGGAAACACCTTTTAGAAGTGGTTCTAATAATTAGTGTATGTAACACAAAGTAGAACAGCCAGCCTTTCAGCGACCAACCAAGCATACTAACGCTTTGAACCACCCAGGGACTCCTCGCTGCATGACAAAAACAAAAACAACAAAAAGAAAGCAATCGATTGCCAGTTAGTTAATTGCAACTCATAGCAACCTGACCCCATGTGTGTCCAGTAGAATAGTGTTCCTTGTTCATTTGTTTATGGCACTTCCGGGTGAGTTCAAATGAAAACATTTTGGTTAGAAACAAAGCACTTTTATAACCATTTGTACCACCCAGAGGCTCAGCTCCATGACTCTGAAAATAACTCACTGCCATTGTGTCAATTTCAACTCATAGGAACCCTACAAGACAAAGCAGAACTGCCCCTGTAGGTTCCCAAGGGTGTCAATCTTCAAGGGATTAGAAAGCCCCATCTTTTTCCATAGGAGCATATTGGGAGAAGGGGGATCAACTGATGAATTTGTGGTTAGCTATCTGATGTCACGAGGGTGTCTTTTAAAACCAACCAATCTGACTGCCCATTGTGTCCATTCCAAATCATAGTGGCCTCATTTTCTTGCTCAGAAAGTCTGGTGGATTTGAACTGCCAACCTTGCACTTGGTAGTCCAATGCTTACCCGAGAGTGCCATAATCAACTTGGATTCTCCTTTGTGAATCAGATTCTTTATCTATTCCTTCCATCAAAAACTCTTTCTTGAGGATATTTTTATGGCCAGCTCCTTTTTTATCATTCAAACATCAATTTAAATATTATGTCCACACAGAGGTCTGAGAATTCCCTAATGTTAACATCTTCTAACATTATACTGTGACACATTCTCCTAAACTATTTTCTCCGAGCCCTTACACTGTGCAAGTATCTTAGATGTGTCTTTGATTATAATCTCTTTTCTCCAACAACCTTAAACTCTAAGAAAGTTGGGGCTTTGTCTGTCTTTCCCATTTCTGGGACTATTTCAAGACTGAAAAGATTGGACCACTGAACCCAATGGATTGGAGGTTGAGGCATTGACAAGGATGGCTAAGTAAAAAATGAAGAGACAGCACCATTGCCACAAAACACTGAAAGCGTTATGTGTGCATGATTATAACGTGAGCGTGTGAACTTGCCAAGTTCTTGGGTGTGTCATTTTATAGAATGCTGCCTTTTCAGTAGCTATCTCCCATGAAGAGTGAGCAGGAGTTTCTGCGTTTTGTAATAAAGAATCTAACAAGGACATCAAGTAGTTCCCTAATTATAAAACCGCCCAACCACAGAGTTAGGGCGGAAGATATTTTAGAATAGTATCTCTTCACTGTGTAGCAGGGAAGGAAATTGAAGGACAGAGAGTTAAGTACAAAGAGGCTTGAAAAAAAATTGTGGGAAAATTACATTAACCTTTAACTCCATTTTCCACAAATTTTTTCAAGCCCTCTCTGTAAAGAGGAATATATGACCAACCATACTTTGTTGTAATTGTTATTCATAACACAAGAGTACTTTACGCTTGGAAAGCATGATCCTACACCAGTGATCCTGAAATCTGAGCGAACCTCAGAATCCCCCACTAGACTTGTTTAGCAGAGACTGCCGTTTAGCTCCACCTCCAGAGTTTCTGGGTTAGTTGGCCTGGGGTTGGGCCCCAAGCATTTGCATTTCTAAATAAGGTCTCAAGGGTTGTTGAAGTTGCTGGTCCTGAATTCAGATTTTGAGTTCTGTCCTACATTATCTCCTGGCAGCACAGTGAGTTAAGCACTGGGCTGTGAATTGCCAGGTGCTTCAAAAACCCAGGAGCCATTCTTTGGGAGAAAGGTAAGACTATAGATTCCTGTAAAGATTGATGGAATTGACTCGATGGCAGTGGGTGGTTCCTACACTAATCCATTTTCTTACTTGACGCTCATTGAGAACTGTATCTTGGCATCAGAAGGCAGAGATTATTATCATTGCTTCACAAATGAGGACATTTAATGACCAAGAAAGGAGCACAGGTAGTGTAGTGGGTTGTGTGCTAGACTGCTAACTGTGAGGTCAGCAATTCAAAACCATGAGCTGTTGTGAGGGCAAAAGATGAGGCATTTTGCTCGGTAAATATTTGCAGTTTCGGAATCCTACAGGGCAGGTCTCCTTTGCCCCATAGGGCCACGAGGAGTTGGAATGGACTCGGTGGAAATGAATTTGAGTTTGAGTAACCCAGAGACATTAAGTAACTTGTTTCCTCGGACCAGTGACTCCTAAGAGGTAAAATTAGGACTGGGATCCAGATTTGCTCTCATCTCCTCCATTTGAGCACTTCTCCAGGTAAAAGGTATGACTCATTCTACCCACTCACCTACTTGGGAAGTCATTTGCCTTTGGAAACCAGAAACTTCACCCACTTTCAGCTGACTAGAGTTTTCGTCAGCCAAAAGGCCCCAGGGAAGCTGTATCTGAGAAGTTTTCTCTGCTTGCCTTCCTGTTGGCATTGGGCCTGCTCAGGTAGTTTTGTCAAAAGGGAATATGATACAGAGTCCCGAGTTTGTGGGCCATTTTGTCTAAATTTGGTCTCATTCCGTAGAAGATTGTTCCAGGAGGAATTGTCCAAACTGACTCTGATGAGAAGGAGCTCATTCATTTTTCAAAGACGCCTTCTGATACTGGGTAGTTCTAATGGTTAGATGGTTTCTCCTGTTTTATCATGAAAAGCTATCTTTCTTTTGAGAAAGTTGCCACTGCTGCCTGTTTATAGCATATGGTATCTGGGAAGAGTTAAACACTGACAACAGCTCATACCATCCGGGCTGACACATGCAGAGGAGTTAGAAGCTGAGACTCTGGTTCTGTCACCTGGGTTTGATCCCCACCTTTTTCTTTTAATAAGCTGAATGTCTTTGTGCAAGTTTTTAAGGTTTTTCCTTTCTTTTGGAAGAGATAAAATACACTCAACTGGGGAAAGCAGAGGTCTCTGTGTGGCCCAGTGCAAGTTGTGCAGATAAAATGAGATCATTGTGTAAAGAGCTGTTAGTCTGGGTCGACTAGAGAAACAAATCCAGGGAGACTCATATGTGTATAAGAAAGAGCTTTATATACAAAAACAGTTAGTTGAAATATTGAGAAAACATCCCAGTCCAGATCAAGTCCATAAGTTCAATATTAATCTATATGCTGATACCAATCCATAAAGTCCTCTCCAAACACACGAAACACATACAATGATGCTCAATGCAGGAAGATCACAGGCCAGTGAATGGGAAGCCCTGGGGATCCAGTGGCGCTGTAAGCATCTCAGCGCTGGCAGGGGTCTCCATGTGGCATCTCTGGCTCCAGAGGCCTGGCTCTATCAGTCTCTCTCCATGTGTCTTCTCTACAGGCATGTCTCACAAGGAGTGAACCTAGAGAGAGTGTGTCTCCTGCCTCCAAGAAGTAAATATAGGTGCTCCCAGAATCCTAAGGAGAAGGCCATCCCCACACAGAGACCTGATTGACAGGCTACACTCCACCTCTTCCTTCTTAATCCTCTCAAATTGACCAACTACCACAAGAATTTAGCAAAGTGCATATCCTCTAGGACAAGTGTGTTAGCTGTTTCTGTTTGGGCTGTAGGCACTCCAGAATTGTATGGAGTTATTGCTTGCTTTTTGTTTCCTCATGGCACTTTGCACCTTCTAATATATACTTAAGGTTCACTATTTTGTGAGGATGGGACAGTGGGAGGCTGTTTTCTTGTCTAGAATCTCAGCTTCACTACGACAAGGATTTTCTTGTGTTGTCTGCTAATCCAAAAGTGGGCAGTTCAAACCCACTAGCCGCTCTTTGGGAGAATGATGAGATTACATTCTGGGAAACCTTAAGGAGATGTTCTACTCCTTTCTATAGGGTCGCTATTTGTTAGAATCTACTCATGGCAGTGGGTTTGATCTGGTCTGCTGCATCCCCAATACGCACTAACACAGCGGTTCTCAACCTGTAGATCGCAACCCCTTTGGGGGTCGAACAACCCTTTCACAGGGGCCGCCTGAGTCATATCAGTGGCAAAATTACAGTTATGAAGTAGCAATGAAAATAATATTATGGTTGTGGGGGTGGGGGCTGGTCACCACAACAAGAGGAACTGTATTAAAGGGTTGAGACATTAGGAAGGTGGAGGACCACTGCTTCAAACATGATATCTAATCAATGTTTTTCCACTCATGAATAAACGAAAGTTGCGTCTTTTCCTCTATTCCAAGGATTTCTGATTGACTGGATGAGGGGAAAGCGAGTAGAAGAGAAACCCTCCATCAAGCTCATACACGTCTCCTCCCCAACTGCAAGGAGCTCTCTCCGCTCGCACAGAAGACTACAAGTTCCGACGTGCTCCGCGCAGCGGGCGGAAACTCGGGCACTTCCGTTCCACGCAGCACTTCTGCTGCCGCGTCCCGACGTGTCACTGGCGGCGCGGCGGCAGTGGCAAGGGAAGGATCGGGCTAGGGGAGTTTGAGACGGCGGGCGGCGACCCCGGCCTGGATCTGCCCCGGCACGGAAGTGCTCCGGGGTCCGCGGAAGCAGGAGAGGGAGGCGGCGGCCCGGCGCGCTCGGGACACGATGTTGAACATGTGGAAGGTGCGGGAGCTGGTGGACAAAGCGTGAGTATCGGGGGGAGTTGCGGCGAGGCCCACGCCGGGGAGCGGGGCCAGGGGAGGCCAGCCGGCCCTGCGTGCTGGCCGCTCGCGTCACGCCCCCCACTTCGGGCAGCCCCATCATGGCGGCGGCCGGCTAGTGCCCCGGCCCGGGCCTCGTCCTGACCGGCGCGGCTGGCCAGGGACGACCCTTCCTCGGTGCAAAACACCCCATTGCCTCTTCTGCGCTGTCCAGACCTCCCTGCTCTTGCTCTCACCAACCTGTTTCCCGCTCCTGCCCCGATCTCAGGGGGGCTGTGGAGAGCGGGGTGACTGCCCTAGCTCGGGGACTCTCTTGCCCCCCAGACTGCGGGCTTTGCCCTTTGCGGGCAGTAGGGAAGGCTTGGGGTTTGGGGAAACTTTGCTGTGGACCTCTGCCTCTCGGGGTGTGGCTTGGTTGAGGCCTGTCCTGTACCCTGCCGAGTTACTTTTGGTTGCTGGTGAACCTGGAAGTGTTGGAGTGGGTGGTAGGTGTAACAAGTGGCCTTTGTGGTCAGGCCGAAGTTGGTTACTCAAGACAAGAGGTTCATCCTCGCTTTTCTAACAGTAGTGCAAGCAGATCGCCATAGAACTTCCAGTGATTCTTCTTTTCTGTTTCCTTTTCCTTCGTGATAGACCATCTGTAGCTCACTTTTGAGTGGGCCACAGGATATGCCAACGAAAGAAGAAAAAAACCCAGGTTTCAAAACTATTGATTTTTTTTAAAAGCTCTCCCGACAGGTGAAATGGCTACAGCCCCCGCCCCCCCCCCCCCCCCCAAAAAAATACTAAAACCAGAGTTGGTGTCCTTAAAGATGTAAACCGTAACTCTAACTCTGGTGTCAGTGCAGTAGGAAAATTTTAACACCGAAAATGAGTAGATCAGATAGCGCGTTGATTGAGTAAGGTAGTCGCTAAGTCAGCAGGAAATAAAGTTTAAGAATTTCACTGGGCTCCTTCCTTTTGGGTTTTAGAGACTGACTGGGCAACAGGGATAGTGAGAAAAATGTTCATTTGTGCCAACCAGCCTAAAATGCAGAAACATGGGTGTCAAATTTGAACTTTTCTTGACACCAGAAAATGAAATCATTCACAGAAGCTTCAGTAATGCATCAGATAGAACCTAACCTTACAACTTTATTTTTGAATGTTTTATGTCACAGGGAAGCTGGGTAGTGCCTAGAGGTTTCAGAACCTGCAAAACTGGGTTCCTGCGCCATGTCCTTGGGTAAATCCGTTCACACGCAGGAAGTGCCCTAGTTTCTTCAGGTGCAGGGTGGAAATGATGATAGATGCCATGCATACCCTGGAGTGTTGTGAGGGTTAAGGAAGTGGGGTTCAGAGGGCATATGTTGAGTATCAGAAATACTTTCTAAAGAACCAAAGCAGATGTTCTGCCATTGAGAGTTAGATAAATGTCTTTTTAAAAAAGACTGTGTGAAAGTGATTTGCTTTAATATTTTTTCTTAACCATTTGTTTGACTATAAGTCCGCAGATAGTTATTTGGGGTTTGTTTTCCTATTTATTTGCTCTTTTTCTTTTAGATAAACTAAAAGAATGGCTTTGCCCAGATCTGGGTTTATACATTGTATAAAGATGAGGTTATCAGCTTGAATGATTTTCAGAAGTCCAAAAGGAGTCTCTAGAAAACTTCCTCTTCTATTTTAAGCCCAACTTCAGAGCTAGGGCGATAACAGGACCCGCTAAGAACACCTTGTGTCTATAATATCCAGAAATTTGCAGGGACTGTACCTTTTTAGGAGACAGAAATCAAGGCAACATTCTAGCTTTTACTGTTCTCTCATAGTTGACTGCCTTTATTGCCTTAGATGATTAATTGTCAAGCTCTTCTGGTTAATTTTGAAAGAGCTATTGTTGAAAAATAATTTCTTTCTTTCTGTTGCCCAGTTTAGATTGGAGACTTGAACCGCTTTATTCAAGAACATGTAAGAATGTTGCCACCAAGGACTTTTTAACAACATGTTAGAATATGAGGTTATATTACTGATGAATACTCAGGATTTAATTTTTATCTTTTATTTGTAGGAAGAAAGGAAATGCTTCCTAAAAAAAAAAAAATAAATGTAACATCCTCCAGAACCCTGTACCTTTTTGGCACTATGTCCAATTGGACTGTGCATTTCAAAATGCCATGAAGGACCTGAAGCGATCTCTAGAATGGCTGCTCTGATTGTTAAGGTGATCAGCAGAAGCAGGGACTAGCTAGGAGGGAACACAGAGTTGACCAAGGTCTGGTCGGAGGGGTTATGAGAGTGGGGGTTATGTGATAAAAAGAACACTGGTTGGGGAGTTTGGAGATGTGGGTTCAGATTCTGACAGCTGCTTCAGACAGCTTTGACGGTTTGTGGCAGAATCATGAGTTCCTAGACCTGTGCTTCCTTACCTGTAAAGTAAAAGATTTGAGCTGGAATAAGACTTTTTCAATGTCAGTAATTAATATGGAGATAGGAGCTGCCATTGAGGGGAAGCAAATGTTTTAATTTGGGAAAGTCATTACCATCCAGAGGTAATGTAGGCTAGAAGAAAATTTTAATTTTTTTATTGCTATAGTTGTCAATAAATGTTTATTAAATGCTTGGCACAGTAAGTGCAACCTATGACTGAGGACAACTATTACCTGAAGTTCCTATCTTCCCCGTGAGGTTTATTTGAGAAAGAAAAATATACTCTGCTGTGAGCTGTCTCTGAAGGAGCTGCTTACTGTTAGACCCACTGTGAAGACAGTTCTTTTTTTTTTATTGTTTTCTGTGGACGTTTATGCAACAAGTTGGATACTCAATGATTAAGATACATTGTTTTATGGCATTGGTTAAAGTTCTCAAGTCTGGTGGTATGCTTAACACAATGGTTTTGAGACCTGAGGAGTTCTCTGGTGGCAGGGAAGACATTATCCAGCCATTGTACCTCTTGGTCTTCAGTGGGTCTGTTTTGCAGAACACTGCGGAACTGAAGGAAAGCAGATAAAACTGCAGGCCAGTTGGAGCCTAGCGTGTCCGTTTCCTCCCGTGGCGGAAGAGGTGACTGTGGTGGGAGAGGATAAGTCAGATCGGACCCCCTGCTCCTACCAGCTAGGCCTAGCTGGACCGCTGCCACCTTATGTCAGACTGTTCTGCATACAGGAGAATGTCTATCTGCCCAGCCCTTCTATAGATGGTTGCAACTGAAAGTTGCTTGAGTTTTGTTAAATGAGCTCTCCTCTAAATTTGGAAAATGCAAAGTTGATGACATAGCAGACCCAAACTATTTAGTATTCAGTTATTCTCTCTTTCATTGCTGGGAGTATTATTAATGGCAAAAGGGTTTCATCAGTGGCCCTGATCCAGACACCCCGGCCATGGCCTTAAGGCAGCTGGTACAGGTGGCCCATGCTGAGTTCTTCTCTTAGCATAGTTTGCATTAACCCCCAGAGGCTGATTTTCTTGTTGGTATACATCTGCTTGCTGTTTTGTCCCTAAATCATTTGATAATGTATTAAAGCTTTAGAAAGGTCTTTTAACCCAGTTGACCACGGAGAAAAAACATTATGCTTTTAAATAGTTCATTCACTTATTTCAGCAGATACATTTATTATTTACTGGTTTAGTGCTGTGTTCTCTGCATTTGAAAAGTACAAAACCTGCCTCCATACAACTTGTCATCACATCTATGTAAGAAAGCCACACTGGAACTTATCTGTACTTTTTGCTCTCTGTTTAGTCTTCAACCACTTTCCCCTTATTTTTCCCTATCTTACCAGTAAATCTCTCTTCAGTTTGCTTCTTAGAACCTGAAAGCAAAGATGAGACAGCTCACTAGTCTTCCCATATCAGCTGGTCTTTGAAGCAATTGTAGGTAATTGTTATTGCTGAAACAATGAATTACTTTTCCTCTCTTGTAGTAACTGGACACAAGTTGATATTAAGAAATAATTCCAAAGAAAGATGGGTTGAATTTATCTTCTGCCAGCCTTTCTTAGGGGAGCTTTTCTGTAGTTTAGTCCGCTTATCACAATGGTTAAGGCACTCTTAAAAAGCACTTACTGCCTCTTAATGTTTCTTTAGTGTTAGTTTACAAGTAGTTTGGTGGTTTAAAAAAATTTTTTTTATCTATTTACTGATTTGTCCACTAAAAGTACTGGGCCTTTTTTATTTTAAGTGCTACTTATCAGTTTTTAACAACACATCTCTTCATGTGAATTTTCTCTTTTTCTGTATTCTTGTATTGTTTTTCTGTTTCTAATGTTTAATACTTCAAGAAGAAAAAATGAAAGCATGAAAGCAATTTAAATAGCTTTTAAAAGAATCTTCTAGAAGCTATATTGTTTCGCCTTTCTTACTTGGATATATTAGCTACCAGGAATTTAATCTTTTAGCTTTTGTTGTGGAAAATTTCAAATATATCCAAAATAGAGAGGCTATTACTATAGATTCTTGAGTACACTTACCCCAGATGTTAACTCATGACCCCTCTTGCTTCATCTGGACCAGTGCTTCTCCACCTTCCTACTGCTGCGACCCTTTCATACCGTTCTTCATGTGGTGGTGACCCCCCCACCATAAAATTATTTTCGTTGCTACTTCATAACTCTAATTTTGCTACTGTTATGAATCCGGTGACACCTGTGAAAGGGTCATTCGACCCCCAAAGGCGTCGTAACCCCAGGTTGAGAACCGCTGATCTATGCCAATCACTACTACTACTACTACTACTACTACTACTTCTTCTTCTTCTTCTTCTTCTTCTTCTTCTTCTTCTTCTTCTTCTTCTTCTTCTTCTTCTTCTTCTTCTCTCTCTCTCTCTC
>NW_022111372.1:73701250-73703305 GCF_000313985.2 Echinops telfairi
GTAGTTTCTGGACTCCTTCTGATCTCTTTCCAACCAATAAGTCTGATCTTTATTATTTTTGGCTCTGAATTTTATTCTTCATTTTTCCCCCCCCAAGCCCTATCTAACCAAGATTTTCTATTGTGGTCTTGGCCAGAGTGGTTAGTAGTATAGCTGGGCACCATCTAGTTCTTGTGGTCTCAGATTAGAGGAGGATGTGGTTCATACACCCTGGGGCATAGTGGTTACACATTGGACTACTAACCCCAAGGTCAGCACTTTGAAACCACCAGCCACTCTGCTGGAGAAAGATGAGGTTTTCTACTCCCATAGGACGTTAGTCTTGGAAACCAACAGGGACAGTTCTTCCCTACCCTGAGTTGGAATTGGCGGGACGACAGTGAGTTTGGTTTATTTTTATTTTTTTTGGTGGTTCATAGGGAACACTGATCCTTTGGCCTTACTGCTTCCTTGAGTTTTCATTTTTCTTAGCTTTACTCTTCAGCAGAGAGAGCAACCTTTGTTTCTTAGGTGGCCTCTTGCAAGCCTTTAAGACCATGAATGCCTCTCATCAGATAGAGAGTAGAACATTATCTTTATGAACTCTTTTTAAATTAAATTTAGTTATTATTATTTTTTCTTCGTGAACTCTTGTCAGTGAAGGCAATGTTTTTTTCACAGGGTTGTTGTAAGGCATAAGGAGCTTTGGTGGCATTGCTAAGTAAGAGTTGGACTGCTAACCACAAGATTGCTGCTTCCAACCAACCAGCCACTCCTCAGGAGGAAAGATGGGGCTGTTTGCTCCTGTAAAGATTTACAGCCTTAGAAACGCTATAAATCAACAGTTCTCAACCTGTGGGTTGTAACCCCTTTGGGGGTTGAACGACCCTTTCACAGGTGTCGCCCGATTCATAACAGTAGCAAAATTAGAGTTATGAAGTAGCAACGAAAATGATTTTATGGTTGGGGGGGGGTCACCACAACATGAGGAACTATATGCAAGGGTCGCAGCATGAGGAAGGATGAGAACCACTGATATATAGGGACACTGAGTCCAAATCGACTTGATGGTTGTGGGTTGGTTGGTTGGATTGCAATGATTAAATTCCTATAAAACACCAACCAGAGTACCTACCACATAACAAACATTTATTATTAACATATTAAGTATTAAAATACTTAATAGTGGCAAGAAAATCCAATTGAGTGTAGTATTTGAAAGTAGTAAGGTATTACAAGCTAAATTATTTACAAGCATTTAAGAATGATGTTATAACCCACGCATTGTTCTTTTCAGTGGACACTCGATCTTGCCACTCAGCTGAAGAGACATGTCAGAAAGCTCATTTTAATATGTTTGTTGTGTGTGCTTTGTGTTATTTCTCACCAAATCATAAATGCTTTGCCCTTAATATTGTAAAGCATGTTACAGAAAGACTCCTTAGACAGGTTGTGGAATTCAGTGTTTGGAAAGACATATTGCAATTTCCATCTGCCCATCCTTGCAATATTTTGTTCAGCTTGTATACTGTCAAGATGTTAAAGATTGCTTCTCCTGTATAACACATTTCTTCTAAAATATGAAAAGAATATTTTCTGAATGTAAGCTGATACTTTGTCCTTAAAGGAATTGAACAGAATCAAGGATAAAAAGTCCTCTAAAATGAATGTCCAATAACCAAATTTATGGTCTCAGATAACAGGTGAGCAGTGTACAAAAGTCTCACTGTCCTGAAAGGGCTTCCCATTGCTTCACTCGTTTTCCCCAGAAGGGCAAGAAGCACGTTTGGCCGTGGTGATACTGGGAGTGTAAGGGGAGAGTGGGTTGGGGAGGGGGAACCGATTACAAGGATCTACATGTGACCTCCTCCCTGGATGACGGACAACAGATGGGTGGGTGAAGGGAGACGTCGGACAGGGCAAGATATGACAAATAATGATTTGCAAATTATCAAGGGCTCATGAGAGAGGGAGGAGCGGGGAGGGAGGGGGAAAAAATGAGGACCTGATGCCAGGGGCTTAAGTGGAAAGCAAATGTTTTGAGAATGATGAGGGCAATGAATGTAGAAATGTGCT
>NW_022111372.1:73704293-73723577 GCF_000313985.2 Echinops telfairi
AAAAAAAAAAAAGGAAAGAAATGTGCTTTACACAATTGATGTATGTATGGATTGTGTTAAGAGTTGTATGAGCCCCTAATAAAACAATTAAAAAATATTATAAAGGTATTGAAATAAAACGTTACCCCCAAAAAAGAAGAAGAAAATTGCTATTAGGTGCCGTCAAACAGTCCTATCTTATAGCAACTGTATGTACAACAGAATGAAACACTGCCTAGTCCTGGGCCACCCTCCACAATTGTTGTTCTGCTTGAACCTATCTTTGCAGCCACTCATCAAACCATTTTGTTGAGGGCCTTCCTCTTTTTCACTGCCCCTCTACCTTACCAAGCAACCCTGAAAATTAAAATGCAGGCAAAGGAATATGATATAGCCTAAGCTGGATCTTATCTGTAGTTGTTATAAAAGTCTAGTTTGTCGGTTATTTTAGAATGACTTATTTTGAAGTGTGACTCTTGTGTTTAGTGTCTAAATTCCAAATTATTGTACAATTCTGAATGATTCAAATAATTTTTATAGTTCATAAATTTTCAGTTATGTGGAAATATACATGCTTCTAAAATGTTTCACTCAAGAATTAGCTGTATGTTTTTATAGTAGAAAAAAGCCATGCATTAAACATTCATTTTGTTTTTCTTGCTATTTATTTCAGTGCGTTTTTAGCAAATTATTACAAAGCAATGCAAATAAACACATTTTTTACAATAATTATTCCTGCCCACATTTTATTTTTCAGTTTTCACTTTTTTTTAAGTGAACTAAGGTTATGGATGAAATTGTATATATTTTTAAAAACAACTATTTTTATTTGTGGTTAAGTCACCAAGGTTAGAAATTTTTGTTAGACTTGTAGTTAAAAGTTAGGGACTGATGGGCGTTTAAAGTGTGTGGCTCATTTTTTCATGTATCTGTTAAATACAAGGTATCTGTTTAACCCAATCAACTACCCTCAAGTTAGCAGCAAGAGTGATTCTTTTTGCAATATTTATTCAGATTTGAGCAAAAGCCTCCAGGGGCCCTCACCTTACAAGCCTCTGTGTGATCTGGCTCTGTGCTGCCCATCTGACCTCTTCTCATGCTAGTCTCCCTTGCTTACTGTGTTCCCGTTCAGTTGGCCTCCTACGTGGCATAGAATGCATACACACATTACTCCTTTCTCCTCTGCTTGCGTGCCTGTCTGGTTGGTATCCTCTTATTTACGTGTGTACACTCTCTAGGTGCAAGCTCCTTGAGGGCTAGGCACTTTGCTTTTTTACTGGAATAGTGTACAGTACACAGATGCTCAGCGAGTAGTTGTGGATGAATATGTTAGATTTGGTAAGTTGCTATTTGTTAGTAGTAGAAATTCGCTAAGCCCAGGTATTTCTAATCATAAAAGCTAATAGTTATTGCACATTTCACATGGGCCAAGAACAGTGATGGCAGCACGATTTGTATCCTCCGTTTACTGATGAGGAAACAGGCTTGAGAAAGTCTCGAACTTGCTCAAGGTAACGCAACTAGATTAGAAGCATCTTCATTTAAATCTAGATGATTTGCTTTCAGAGCATATATGATACTTAATATTTTTTTGCTAATTTAAGACCATTTTTTCGATGTGCTGTGTAACATTTCACTATCATACAGGTAAATTAATCGTATATACTTAATTAAGTTAAAATTACTTTGAAAATTTCTACAGTACTTAAGTTGCTAAACTAAATTCAGTGAGAGTGTTCGTTATGATTTCCTCTGTACATCTGTAACACACTATTTCTGGTCTCTTGCAATATTTTGAATTCTGTATGTAAACTAGCTGCCTTTCATTGACAGAGACACAAGCAGATGTTTTCATAGGTGAAAAAGACCATTTTAGCTATGAAGGCATTCACATTAGTTAAAAGTGTGACATTCATGAGTTGATTGTGTTAAAATAATACAGTCCCAACTTGTGATAGAGTTCCATTCCAATGACTCCATTATAGTTGGTTCTGATGTAAGTTAAAATACTTTGTGTTTTTCTCCATTATTACTGCCTTTTATTATCAGTATATTTATAAATCCAATCTTGATTTGTTGGCATCAGTGTTGTGACAATGAAATGAAGTCCAACTTACAGTGGCTGTCAGGTGTGTGCACAGCTTATTGCCGTATGTTGCTGTAGTTGACCATTGCCCAACTCTGTCTGTTATGCTGACAGACTTACAGACCTGGCCATATGCTGCTCTATGGCAATGCTTTGATTAGTAAATGATAACGTTGAACATCAGAAGGGAACCTCTGAGAATAACATGAGCAAATGATACACTGCAACATGGTATGTAGTACGTATTACTAAGTTGTAGGAGAAAACTTCAACAGAGCAGATGCTCATAAGTGCAGTTCTTAGTAGCTAAAATACATTGTAAGATGAGGACCACCTGCACATCAAATTCAGAGGAATCCCTGGGTGGCTGAATGGTTACTCACAGGACTGCCAGCTGAAAAGCAGACAGGTCACACCCACCCAGAGTCAAGTTGGAAGACAAGCTTGACAATCCAAAGGTCACAGCCTTGAAAGCCCTAGGACTGGTTCTCAGCCTTCCTAATACCATGACCCTTTACTACAGTTCCTCGTGTTGTTGGACCCACAACCATACATTTATTTTCATTGCTACTTCATAGCTGTCATTTTGCTACTGATGAATCGGATGGCCCCTGTGAAAGGGTCGTTGGACCCCCAAAGGGATCGTGACCCACAGGTTGAGACCCGCTGCCCTAGGGGCTCTGTCTAGATCGCATGGAGGCTCATGAGCGCCCATGACTTGGAGTCTACTCAGTGGAAACTGTCAGTATACAGTTTAGAATTAGTGGTCTTCTCTAAATACATTTAATACACTTCACATGATCCTTTGATTTTTATATTGTGATCAGTTTGATAAGCTTCTGATGTCGTAGTGCCATTTTACCTGTGTTATTTATATGCAACTTTTCCCATTTTTTAATACATGAAAAATGAATCATTTAGAAATAATATTTCTTATGTCATTATGTACCTCCCCAGGTACTATACTTTTGGCATAGTTTATATTCGAATGCTGTTTAATAGTTCAAAGTACATTACTGATATCCTTATTAATCTTGACTATATTCTATAAAAGTCTTTCAATGAGTATTTATTAAGGACCTCCCACAAGCCCTACAGGATTTTTGACAAATCTTAAGGAGCCCTGGTGGCACTGTTGGGTATGTGTTGGGCCACAAATTGCAGAGTTTGGTGTTCAAATCCACCAGCCACTTCACAGGAGAAAGATGAGGCTATCTGTCCCCATAAATACTTATAGCCTCGGAGATCTTATTTAGGATCACAATAAGTTGGAATTGACTTGATGGCAGCAGCTTTGGTTGGTTTTTTTAAATCGTTTTATTGGGGGCTCTTACAACTCTTATCACAATCCATACACACATCAATTGTGTGAAGCACATCTGTACATTCACTGCCATCATCATTCTCTATACATTTGCTCTCCACTTAAGCCCCCGGCATCGGGTCCTCATTGCAGCTTTGGTTTTTATGGTTTCAGTGGGTAGCTTATGATTCTCTTAATAAAAAAACATCAATAATAATCCAAACAATTCTTATTATTTTAAAATTACTTTTATTTTATTGAGAAACAGTGTCATGATACAGAAGTGTATATGAATTGTTGAATAAAAAAACCAATTTGCTCTGTAAACTTTCATTCAAATTACAAGGAAAATATTTCCAAAAAAGAGGAAGGAAAGAATGACACAAAATTGTATAACTGACTTTGGGTTATGGAATGTAAACACTATGGCAATTTGGAAAAAGAAAAAAATTAAGGCTAGGCAAAAGGTTAGGGAAGGAGATAAATCCTAATCTTTTTTTTTTCTTAATCATTATTTGCAAAGGGAAAGTGAGTCTGAGTATCAAGTATAGAGTGAAAATTCAAACACAGGTCATGCGATTTAGGCTTACCCACAGAATAACAAGACGTTATTCTAGTGCAAAAATAAAGCATTCTGTGTAACACCCCCATCTCCCTCCCTACTAATAGTTCAAATTAAATAATTCCTGATGTAGGGTTGTTTTCAAGAGCTTGATGGAAATTGAGTTCTAAAGATTTTCAAAGTTATATATTAAGTAGTGAGGTTATGGAAACAGTTTGTTTCTTTCTAGCTTTGTGAATTTTGTAATATATCTAAGTTTCATCATGATTGAAAATGAAAAGTAAAACCAATTTAATTTAAATGTTGACTACTAAATATATCTCACAAATAAATAATTTTACAAATCTTATGGTGTAGTGGTTATGAATTAGACTAGTTAGCCACAAGGTTAGCACTTTGAAACCATTAGCCACGTCATGAGAGAATGATGAGGCTCTCTACTTCCATGAAGATTTACAACCTCAGAAACCTGCAGGAGCAGTTTACAGGCGGGCTCTGTGTTGAAATGCACTCAGTGGCAGTGTTTGAGTTGATCAGTGTTAATCAGATTTCTTGTGTTACCATTCTGTTGATAGATTTTTTTATGTTTTGCTTTGAGTTGCAGTGATTTTTGTGTTTTATATTTGACAATGCATTAAAATTCAATCAAGAAGCAGTGAAATAAGTCAATATATGACACAATCAAACTGTTTTTAAGGATAGGTAATTTCAATAAATTTCTCTGGATTTTTCTCTTATAGGAATGAGGTAGTATATTTAATAAAATGATCTTAGACTGTTTGGGTTAACACCTGTTTAAAAGTATAGCTGCTGTGAGTATGCTGTAGTTAATCAGGCTTATATAGATTGCAAAGAAGGTTTTTAATTGATGGGGAGGGTGAATCGGAGCGAGGTCACAAGTCGGAGACTTCGTCTATTTCCTGCTGTCTGAAACGGAGATAAAGGGTACCTGCCAGAGCTGTCAGAGGGTTAAGTGAGCCAACGCATTTACCTTTGTGTTCGTAATACATTTTTGCTCTCTAGATTTACTATCTCAGGTTTCATTACTTTGAAACATCTTTAGGATTTATAAACCAAAATTAAAAGTTGTTGATGAACAAGGACTGTTATTCCTTTGGTTATTTCTAATTGGTAGAAATTAAAGGTAGACAAGTATATTTTCATAAACTTTTAAACCCCTTTAATAGTAACATTTTTACTATTAAAATTCCTTTCGTGGTTATTTTGTCTATAAAATTTATAATTGGGTTCAATAATACAAATAAAGCTCTTCTACTGTATTCTCTTTAATACCATAGATAGTTGCTCTGTTGGTGAAACCAGTTAAACATGATAGCACATGGCAAGAAAGAGTCACATTATCCTATGTTTGAAAAAAAAAATTAGTTTACCAGAAGACAAATAGCCTAGACACGTGGCTTTCAGTAACTGTCAACCATAGAAAAGATTATTTCAGTTAGACTTATACAAACTATGTCTGAAGCAGCTTCAAGAAAGTGCAAAATGAGTAGTTTGGATTATTAATAGAAATAATATTTCTATACTTTTAGGGAGGTGTTCACTCAATTATTGGTTTAATAGAATGCTGTCTTCTCAATACTAAGACTACTTACTTGATAGGAATTGAGAGATTTGGGGAGTGGGCATCCCAAAAGAATTAAGATTTGCATGACTAACAGCAATATGCTATTAATTGTTTCTTTCACTTTAGTAAAAGTAAACTGAAAGGACTTTAATTATAGAAGTTAAGCCTACCTTTCATGTTTTTTAACTCTGGTAAACTTCTTGACACTAGAACCTTTGTGTTTTGTATCTAAAGGCCTGTTAACTCTGCATCTTAAAACTCTTGATGCTCTAATGGGAGAATGAGTACACTAAAGAGAGCTGATTATTTCCTAAAGGACATTAAAATAAAGTTTCCCAAGCTGTAGAATCAAGAAAATGACCATCCTGTGACATAAACCAAGCAATCCTTTTCATGAAGTTTGACTTAGTTCAAAATCATACGTGTCACTTCATTTGGCAAATTAAAAAACCAGTAATAATAATAATAATAAATAATCTTTTTATTGAGATGAAATGTGTACAATATCAAGAACACCATCTTTTTACAAAAATCATTTTATTGGGGGCTTGTACAATTCTTATCACAATCCATATATATATCCATTGTGTTAAGCACATTTGGACATTTGTTTCCCTCATCATTCTCAAAACATTTGCTTTCTACTTGAGCCCTTGGTATCAGCTCCTCATTTTTCCCCTCCCTCCCCATTCCCCCTTCCCTCATGAACCCTTGATCATTTATAAATTATTATTATTTTGTCATGTCTTACACTGTCCGATGTCTCCCTGCACCCACTTTTCTGTTGTCCATCCCCCAGGGAGCGGGTTATATGTAGATCCTTGTGATCGGTTCCCACTTTTTACCCCACCTTCCCTCCACCCTCCCTGTATCGCTACTCTCACCACTGGTCCTGAAGGGATCATCTCTCCTGGATTCCCTGTGTATTCAGTTCATATATGTACCAGTGTATATCCTCTGGTCTAGCTGGATTTGACAGATAGACTTGGGATAATGATAGTGAGGGGAGGAAGCATTAAAGAACTAGAGGAAAGTTGTATATTTCATCATTGCTACGCTGCACCCAGACTGGCTCGTCTCCTCCCCACTACCCTTCTGTAAGGGGCTTTCCAGTGGCCTACAGATGGGCTTTGGATCTCCACTCCACACTCCCCCTCAATCACAATAATCTGATTTTTTGTTCTTTGATTCTTTATCTCATCGACACCTCGTGGCCACACAGGCTGGAGTGCTTCTTCCATGTGGGCTTTGTTGCTTCTGAGCTACATAGCTGCTTGCTTATCTTCAAGCCTGTAAGACCTCAGACGCTAGTTCTTTTGATAGCCAGGCACCATCAGCTTTCTTCACCACATTTGCTTATGCACCCGCTTTGTTAAAAGTATACCATTTTACAGTAGCATTTAGTGTATTTACTATGGCCTTCAATTATGTAAACTTAAAAAAAAATTTAAACTTAGATTGTAAGTATTAAAATCTTAAGAATAAGTAAGAAAATGGCTGTATATCCTTTTTCAAGATTCACCAATATTTAGGATTTTGCCATGGATTTTGCCATATTGTTTGTTCTCTCCCTTCTCTCTCTGTCTTTGTCTGTCTATGTACATACTTATTTTCTGATACATCTGAAAATAGGTCCCATCCATCATATTAGTCTTATTACTTGAGTCTGTGTTTCCTGAGAACAAGCTGTGGTAATGTCCTAAAATTCAAGAATTATAACATTGAAACTATTTTTTTATCATCTATAGACGTCATCACAGCTGTACTCCAATTTTGTCAGTTGTCCCATTTTAGTACAATACCCCATCTGGAATCACATTGTATTTAATATTCATGGCTCTTCAGTCTCCTTTATTTTTCTCTTTCTTTCGTGAGATTGACACTCTTGAAGACTATAAAGCAGTCATTTTATAAAATGTTTCAAATTTGGTTTTTCTCTGGTATGTTTTTCAAGCTGGAATATTACATTGCATGACTGTCATTTTCAGTAGCAACACAAGGTCTGTAATGTTCCTTCTTTTGTGATGTTCCTTTTGATCACTTCAGTCAATGTACTCAGGCTCTCTGGTGGTGGTGTGGTTAAATGCTAGGCTGGTAACTGAAAAACAGTGGTTTGGATCCACCAGCTTCTCTGAGGGATAACGCTGTGGCAGCCTGCTTCCATGAAAATTATAGCCTAGGAAACTGGACTTGTTCTACTCTGTCTTGTAGGGTTGCCAAGAGTCAGAATTGGCTGGATGGCAACAATTTGGGGGCTTTTTTTGTTTGAGTCATGACATTAATTTTGTTCCTTCCCAGTATTCTGATTTTTCACTCCTCATGATAGCTAATAAGTCATCTTATTACAAAAATAGGGAGACACTTTTGAGATATCTCTTCATCCATTTTGCTCCCCACCCCCATTTAGCATCTTTGGTACTCATTTCTTTACCAAGATAGGTAGTTGTAAAGTGGTGATTCACACCCTAACCCTACCACCACTGCTCTCTCCATATTTATCAGCTTACTGTAAGAACCCACCATTCTTCTTTCCCTTCTATATTTTTTATAGAAAACTCATGGATTTTTAAATGGGTTACAGTCTATTACCTGTTAGTCCAGGTAGACTAGAGAAACAAATTCATAGACACTCATGTGTATAAGAAAGAGCTTTATGTACAAGAGCAATTGAATATTGAGAAAACATCCTAGCCCAGTCCAGATTAAGTCCATAAATCCACTATTAATCCATATGTCTGATACCAATCTATCGAGTCCTCTTCAGACTCACGAAACACATGCAGTAATACTGAATGCAGGAAGATCACAGGCCAGTAGGTGGGAAGTCTTGTGAATCCAGTGGCACTGAAAGCATCTCAGCACTGGTAGAGGTCTCCATGTGGTTTCTCTTTGACTCCAGAGGTCTGGCTCTTTCAGCCTCTCTCCATGTGTCTTCTCCACGGGGATGTCTTGCAGGGAGTGAGCAGAGAGAGAGAGAGTCTTCCGCCTCGAAGGAAGACTATAGGAGTGCCCAGAATCCTCAGGAGAAGGCCATGCCCACACAGAGGCCTCACTGGGTATGATTTGATTGACAGGCTAGACTCCACCCCTTCACTCTGAATCCTCAAAATGACACCAGATTATGTAACTACACACTCTCCTTATTTATTTTGAAGCTCGCATTGTTACTGACTTCACCAGTGATAGCTTCTTCAAATTATTCTGTCCCTTTTTAATGTACCTGCTCATCTACTAACTGAAAGGCTAGTAGTTCAGTGCCACCCAGAAAGTGCCTTAGAAGAAAGGTCTGGTGACCTACTTCCGAAAAGCTTGCCATCGAAAACCCTGTAGGCATAGAGATAATAACTGATGCAAGGGTTTGTAGGGGCTTGTGGGGTGGAGGGCAGAAATGGAGGTGAGGGGGTTTCAGGAGTAAACAATGAAGGTGGGAGAGGAAGTGAGTACTAGAAATGAAGGTGAAGATACAATTCATTTTAAAGGCAATTTAATCGTGGGGGGTCGGTGGAGAAAGTGTTCTATAATTGATTGTGGTAATGATTGTAGGGTTCTACGTGATATGATTGAACTACTGTGTGATATGTGGATTAAGTACCAATAAAACTGTTGAAAAAAACACCTTATGGAGCACAGTTCTGCTCTGGCACATATGGAGCTGCCAAAAGTCGAGATTGACTTAATGGTGACTGGAACTTTTGTTTGTTTCGAGTATTCTCTTTTGGGTAGGAGACATTTCTTTCAGATTGATCCTATTCTGTTGTTTCAACCCTGAAATCAGCATTTCTTCAAGAACCTTAGCTTTTGGCTCATTTTAATGGTGAGATACATCTTAAAAATAATTTCAAAATTGCTATGGTTTAAATCCGTGTATAATCCTAGGATTCTTTATAGTAAATGAATGGAATGCAACAACTTGTTTTTTATCCCAGTGCTGACTTTTACAAGCATATTTTCAAGTAGACTAGTTATTTCAGTTACTAAATGTGTGGCATTACTTGAGAACTTGATTGAAAGGTATATAGCATAGATGTGTTTTTTCTCCTTCAGTAAATATGTGAAAAATAATTGTTCAAAATTGAAAGAAATAAAGTTAAAATAATGTATAAAACCTTCAGTTTTGGAGGTTGGGGGTGGGGGGGCGGCGCGAAAAGAAAAGAAAAAAAAAGCTTCAGTTTTGCAGCCCGTGTTTTGGGAGTTTCCCTTCCATCCTTCACACCTTGAGCCCTGCAGCGTTTAGATAGCAAGCTTAGGACACAGCATGGTTCCCTCAGCGAATCATGGTATTGAAAAAACTGGACTGTGAGCTAATACTTTTCTGATATGATACTAAATTTTAAGTACTTTTCTTTAGTTTTCTTCTTTAATTTTAGTTAAAATGTAAATAGCAATACCAACCTACTGTATAGAATAAGAAATTCTTAAATGTTGGCTTCAGGAACCTCTGAGGAAAAAGCTCTTAAACATGGAGTGTCCCAAAGAGCTATGTTTACATGGATTATACATATCTATGCTTTACTGCTTTAAGAACTAGAACTTACTTTTTTTTCTTTTTTAAAATTATGGGTAACATTTTTAATGCATACTAATTCATTTAAGTTATAAATCTATTACATGCTTAATGCTTACTAATTCATTTAAAAATTATAAATCTCTTCATGTTTAAAAACCCACTTTCATAGAGTCTATTTCAACTCATAGCAACTCCATGTGGGGTTTCCACAGTCGTAAACCTTTACGGGCACAGATCGCCTCATCTTGCGCTTGCAGAGTGACTAGTGGTTTGTGACTCTCATGTGATTAATATCCCAGTATCTACCCAACAGTGTTCCCAGGGCTCCATCTGTTATCATAAGTCAGGCTTTGTAAAAAGATGAATAATGATTATTATTTTTAAAAACATTTGATTGTGAATTCACTGAGGGTTTGCATTTCAGTTGATCATTGTATTCAACAATTGAAACAACGTGTCAAACCTCTCAGTAGTTTGTTCTGTGTATGCCCCACCCCCTATGGCCTGCCTTTTTACTTTAGCTTAGGGGACTGTCTAACCTATTGCTTCTCTCCTTTTTCCACTCCTGGTAACAAGTAAAGTCTATTTCTTCTAGTATGGAAATTCTCTATGTTGATTTTTTTCTTTTAGAACAGTGGTCTCAACACTTTTGTTTGGAATCACATTTTATGTGAAAAAGCAAACAATCTACATTTCCCATCTTCCAAAACGATATTTACAAAACAGAAAGTCAGTGTTTTACATTTTTATGTAAACTCCTTTTCTGTCTGACTAATAGAAGATAACAAGATACTTACATTTGTTTCTGTATTCAATCAACTGCAACATGGTATTTTGAGTTAAATGACAAGAATAAGTTGAGCTTCACCTTCATACAGATCCATAGTAGGAAAAGAGTAGGTTATAATAGTCTTTTGAGGTAATTGTGGATATTCATTTATAGTGCACCCAAACTTGGCAAGTGATAGTTTCTTGAGTCAGTTGCAATATGTGATCAGAAAACATATCAATGAAGTTTTTATGCACAATTACATTAAACTTGCTTGATTTATCTTGTACTTTGGATCTTTTAACCTTTGCCTGATTTTGTAATATTATGTATGCATTGGGAAATATTGGTTCATTGAATTATATAGCTCTTCTAGATAATGAAATATTTTATTATACAATATAAAAATCAATTTACTAATATCACTGTATTAGGCAAGATTCTCTAGAGAAACAAAACCCGGACGCTTATGATTAAGAGGATAGATTTATACAGTGAGAAGGAATATGACAGCTAATTAGTCCACACAGTAGTACAGAGGGTTCAGTTCAACTCACTTTCATGGAACAGTTAATATACTGGATGCCCTTGGACTCCTGTGGGCTGCCAGGTCCAAGGTCAAGGAAGCAGAGGACAGACAGCAGGGTGGGTCAGCACAGTCTGTAGCACAGGAACTTAGTGAAGCAGGTCAGGATGGGATATCAAACTCAAGCAGTGCAAGGCAACAGTATCTACCAGCCTCACACTCAAGCAATGTACACACCAGGAGCTTGGCAAAACAGGTCTTCAAAGAGCCTCAAAGCTCTAGCGCGTGATCCACAGGTTGGCTTGGCCCACAGGTGGTGTACCACACAGGTTGAGGCAGTTAACTAGCTAAAGCAGCATCACATTGGTCAGATCACCAGAGAACAAGAGAGATGGGGGCGGGACTTGCAGAGCCATTTATCTCTTAGGTTGGCACAATAAACATAACTATCACAATCAACATCTATCTTATCAGAAAATTAAATATTAGGAATTTATGAAGCTCATGTTGGGTGAAACAAGTTTTCAAATCTCTGTAACCACGATGATTTGTCACTTCTTTCAAGTAAGAATATAGTGTTTTGTGAAAAAGGTGGCTAACTTAGTTTACAACTCAACAAGTTTGAAAATAACCATTGCACTTTAATATGCAGCAGAGGTGTTTAGGATATTTTCCATTTTTTCATACAGAATATTAAAAATGCATGTACTGAATGGGATGTTTAATAATAATTGTCTCCTTTTAAAAGCGAGTCTTAAGTGTAACGATTAAAACAATGGAGTGCATGACAGTAAAGAACACAGTAACTACATCATAGGCTATTTCAGTTAAGGTGCCCTGGTTTGACTCACCATGGTGTTACACATTAGCAAAGCAACATTTCAGTAGTATCTGGAAGAAAGTTTTAAGTCAAAGGACCCTCTGAAAGGGTCTCAAGAATTCCCAGGGTTCCATAGGTATATTTTGAGAACCACAATCATAAAAGACAGAACTTTCATGGTATAACTTAAGAGATTTCAAATATTTTAAGTTATATTCAAATGCTTAAGTCAGTAACCAAATAGCGGCCTAAAGGTTTTGTATTGAACTTTTTAAACTCTACCCTTGTTAAATTGAGATCTGTCAGAGTGTTGAAGATGTGTTCACAGAGTATCAAGGATTGAGGTGTATATAATTACTCAGAATATATTTTGTGGGAAAATGCTGCTTTTGAATATTTGGAAGCCAAAGCTAGTCCTGATTATATCAGCATCTAGCCAAGTGTCTTTAGCTAAGTTATGTCCCCTTTCTAGACTTAAGTTTCTATCTGAGATTAGATGAACTAAACCTGATTGGCTCAGTGTGTAGAACTTAAAAAAATAAAAGAAAAAAAAACCCTTTATTGCACAGATGCAAGAAACTGAGTTCACTGCTGTTATGTGCCATTTAGTGAGTTCTCACTTTTAGAGAGCGACCTGGTAACACAGCAGAAAGGAACACCAGCCGGTGCTGTGCCATTCTCACATTTGTTCCTACGTGTGAGCCCATTGTGTCAAGCCATTGTGTCGAGAGCCTTCCTCAGTTTTGCCCCCTCTTCTTTATCAATCAAGCATGATATTCTCGTGCAGGAACTGGTCTTTCTTGACAACTTATCCAAAGTATGTTAACGTTTTTCGCCATCCTTGCCTCTGACTGAGCGTTCTGGCTGTATTCCATGACATATTTGTTGATTCTCTTGGCAGCCGTGGTACTTTCAATATAAAATGATATGTTCACCTGTCCGTTATTTTGTGTCATTTTGGACAGAGGGACACAAGAATTGTGCTGGTATTCCTTGCTTAGCATGCCGCTTCTGTGCTAACAGATTGTGCATAGTGAAGACACAGCGCCAATGTTTGCAAGTTTCCGCTAACATGGTCCCATGCAAAGCAAGGGCTGCTGGTATCTAAGAATTGTCATGGTGGCCCGGTGAAGCACTCAGCTGCTAGCTGGAAGGTTGGAGGTTTGACCTACTTATAGACCTCAGGGAAGACAGCTCTGACAATGCGCTTCTCATAGCCAAGAAAATCCTCCAGGTAGTTTTTTTCTGTCACATGGGGTCGCTATGCATCAGAATTTTCTCCATGGCGACTAATACATCACCATGGAAAGGAAAGCCACATTAGATTCCAAGCCCACAGGGTCAAGGAGTAGAGGCGGAAGGAGGGGTAAAGATATTCAAACATTTTTCTGAACCTAATTTTCATATTTAGTTCTTCAGAACTTTCTGTGACATATAGAAGTTTTATGCCAACTTAGGGTTTTTAAACCTTTGCAGTCACAGAGTTTACTTTGGAAGATAGACAAAGGGGCTTCGATGGCTCATGGAACTAAAAATAATGGAATTCTTTCAGGCACTTCTTGGAGCCCCTTCATACAAACCAGGTTGTAAGGTAGCAGCACTTCTATTTATGCTAAAGCAATATTTTCTGAGTTTCTTACTAATTGCTTAATACTTAAGGTTTTGAGAGTATGGTGCTGATTATGTTGTTCCAGGTGCCCATTTGTTGGGCAGGGGAGTTTTAGTCCTCGCTCTATTCCTGTCTTAGTCTCAGCTCCCTATTTTCTCTTCCACTGTTCTCCTCCAGGGAACAGAGTTCGTGTACTGATTCGCTAACCAGTTATTCAGTACCCCTTTTATGTGGGGCGATCATTGCTAGTCAGTGAGGGAAACACAAATGCATGAGATAATACTTTGAAAAACTTACAGTATATTATTAAAGGAAGGGAGATAAATTCACACGTAGCCATTGTGTAAAGTAGAAGAATATAATGCATTAGAGATACAAATCTAATGACTAAAACTAACAGAGTTTAGGTCAATACCCACAAGTTATGTAAGCGCATTTGATCACAAGAAAGGTTATGGGCTAATAAACAAGATCAGGGAAGTTCATTTTTGCATCTTGATTTAAAGCTGGGATTTTAACTGAAAAGAGAGGTGAGATTTCAGGAATGAACAGTCACAGAAGTAAGAAAGTGAAAGAAAAAAAAACAAGCAAATTCACTGCCATGACAAAGTAGAACTGCCCCCAGGGTTTCTGAGGCTGTAACTCTTTATGGGGATAGAGAGCCCCCCCCCCCCCTCGCCCCCAGGAGTGGCTGGTGGTTTCAACTTACTGCTGATTTTGTAGTTAGCATCCCACCCTGTAAGCCACTAAGCCTTTGTGCTGGAATCTCAGCAAGTAATATAGTATACTTATCCCATAAAGGAAAGGAAGTAGAAATAGTGGGAGAAAGGTTAGGTAAGTAGGCTGAAACCAGATCATGTAGACCCTTTGATAGCTAGTTCAATTAGGACTTTTTAGTTAACCAAAAGAAACTATTCAAGAATTTTACTACTTTTGAACAATTACTCAATAAATAACTATTGAACAGCTGCTTTTACTACACCTGTGTCAGGCACTGGATATTTGTAAATAAGCCAGACATTTCATTTCTTCTAGGGGTTTTAGTCTAGAGGGCAAGACAGACAAAAATGGATTTTATTTTACTTTTTGTGTGAGAGGAAAGTACACAGCTTGTGACAGTATATTAGGAGACCACAAACCTTTTGGGGGAGTTAGTTTCTCAGAGAAAGTGGCATCTAAGCTAAAACCTTATGGTGAGGTGGGATTAGGTGGGCGGAGGGGACAGGGATGTCGGGCAAGGACTTAGAAATGGGAGTGTGGGACCAAATATATAGAGATGGGCAGAGGTTGGTAGCAAGGATGACACAGAAGTTGCTAAAGAAGTCAAGTGATATTTTATATGACCTTGTTTGTCATGGTAAGACATTTGGACTTTATCATAAAGGATGTAAAGGAGCTTTTACTAGATTTAAAGTGGGAGCTCAGTTAAATAAGTTTGTATTTCAGCAAATGTCCACTTTACCATTATCTTGATGAGGCATGGATTAGAAAAAGACTAAATTACAAGGCTGTTAGCAATAATCCAGGCAAGGAATGGTGGTGTTTTGGACGAAGGTGGTGGCAGTGTGGGTAGGAAGAAGCAATAACTCAAAACTCAGACTACTATCAGGTAGGTGGGCATATTTGAGATATACATGAGAAATAGAGTTGGAAAGACCTGGCATTGAATTGGATGCCGAATGGGTGTGAGAAAGGGAGCGAAGTGCTCAGCAGTGCGCTCCAGCTGTATAGCCGAGTGTTACTGCCCATTGATGCCCACCCACTGCCATCGAGTCAATTTTGACTCGTAGTCCAAGGAAAGTCTTCAAGATTGGAAAACCGTACAGGAACAGCCTCATCTTTGTCCCTCAGAAGGATGGGTTTGAACGGCCAACCTTCTGGTTAATCCATTGAAAACATTAGGAGGGAGGAACGTTTAGAGGGAAGTGTTGATGGATTTGTGGTGAGCTACTATGGCCAAAACTAATAACTAGAAAATGAATGTGGTCATAATTTGGGGGCGATTGAGAGCAAGATAGACCAGAAGTGGGGAGATCATTAACTGGCTTTTGTAGGAGTCCATACTAAGACAGACTAGGCAGAAAGACCTAGTGACCCCTTCTGAAAATTAACTGGTGAAAACGCTGTGGATCACAGCATATTGTCCAGCTCTTGTACTGTTGTCACAGCATGGATTGGGGAGTCAGTTGCTGAAGAAAGACACCATGTTTCGTATGGTGGCGGTCTGGTGAGTGAGTAACTGCCCTCACTGTAATGGAATGAAAAGTAGTCTTAACTGTGGACTCTAATTTGCCAGTGATCTTGGGGATGGCACTGGACCAGGCAGTATTTTGTTCTGTTGTCCTTGGGTTGTTCTGATTTGGAGCAAAGCTGACAGAGATTACAATACAACAAAAGCAAGTTTCTGCATTCTTACTGTAGAATTAAGAGGTTTAGAAAATTATGGGAAGTCAGCAGAGGGAAAAGACCTTCCAAAGATGACATCCAAGAACTGCATGCAACTTATCCAGCTTTATGATAGACCTTAAGATATTTTTTTTCATAATGCAAAATAATGATGTTATCTTAAGTTTTCTACTTCTCAAATAATACATAGAAACTAACACTTACTGTTAAAAGTAGCTCTAATTATTTGTAAGGATAATCATTTTCCACCCTTGGGAACTTGATAAATGAATTTCTTTTTCAGTATCTCATATGCATATTTAATTGGCCCTTGTGCAAATGTTACCTCTGCAGGAGGGAGTGTAGATAGCAGCTGCTAGTCTGAGGGTAGGGGCCATGCTGAGAGGCCATTCATCTCTTGTAGGCTGTTTCCTGAGCTCTCTATAGTCTCTTGGTTCGGTTCTATAGTATAAAATGTATAGAATGTACAGGTGAAAAAATATTTAACATAAAGTCATTAAACAAGTGTTAAGAAATTAGAATTTAAAAGCTAAATATAAGAGAAGTTTGAAGGGGATAGAATAAAACTTAAAAGTTTTAAAAGCCCAATGTATTCAAAAGATTCAAAAACAGACTCAGGTGAGTTTTTTAAAATAAGCAAGATAGACAACAAAGACCAGATTTTTAGACAATAAAGATTAGATTTAAAACAAGATAAAAGCTGAGAGACAGTCTACAAGGGGCTTAAAGCATAGAAATCAATAGTTAAAGGGAAAGCTACCTGTGAAATAAGAAATAAGAGATACTAGAATCAAGCATGGTGAAAATATAAACTGATAGGACCTAATGTCGGGGGTTTAAGTGGAGAGAAAATGTTTCGAGAATGATGTACAAATGCGCTTTACACAATTGATGTGTGTATGGATTGCGATAACAGTTGTATGAGCCCCTAATAAAATGTTTAAAAAAAAAAGATGATGGTGGCATACGTGCAAATGTGCTTGTATACTGGATGAATGTATGGATTGTAATAAGAGATGTAAGAGCCCCCAATAAAAGCATTAGAAAAAGAGAAAAAAAAAGAAAATATAAACTGATGACATTTTTTGGAGATGCGAAAAAGAAGTTTGTGGTTTTGATTTTGAGAATAGCATATAGCAAAATGGGAGATACAGGAAAAATAAATGTTTTGTCTCACAATTGGTTAACTATATAATAGTGTCCCTTTTTGAAGAGTCACATGCACTTTAGGATTAATAATGAAGTGTTGCAACATTAAGGTGTAACAGTTAAGCCCAACTGAACGTTTCCCTAGCCTCACCATGGAACCCTTTTCTCACATACTTACTTTTTTATTTTAAATTTTTTCTCACATATTGTCGTTGTTAGTGCCGTCTAGTCAGTTCCGATTCAGTGACCCTGTGTACAACAGAACGAAACTCCGCCCAGTCCTGCACCATCAGAATGATCGTGTTTGAGCCCATCGTTGCAGCCGCTGTCTCAATTTATCTTGTGTCCATTTTTCATCTGCAGCCTGATTATTATTCCCTAAGCTGCAAAAAAAGAAAGAAAACCTGTTTTGGAATAGAAATGAAAATCATAAAAGTTATACAACGATGTTTGGAAAAAAAGGAGAAGGCATTCGAGTCTCCAGGTGATTCAGAAGTGTTCTGCAGATAGCTGTGAGGCAGCCCCTCGGCCCTCTTACAGCTTCCAACCCTCCTTCCTTTCGTCTGTATGGACAGGATCCAGTACACACGTACACTACTGAAGGGAAATAGGGGATAATGAAGCTCTGACAGGGCTCATACAATTTAGTGTTGTGATAGAGCCTTGTGTGTAGAAGTTTTGCTTGTCTGCTGCCACATTTTGGAAGCAGCTTTTCCAGTGCTTCCTTGAACCATATAGATTACTCTTCCCTTTTGTCATCCACAAGCACCCCACCACTAGATCTTATTGCAGAACCGAGTGCTTCTGCAAAACAATAGCTCCTTAGTGACCCGGGGCTGCTTCTCTTAGGCCAGTCTCCCACAGGCCTGCCACCTGCTGCCCAGATCCCAGTAGCAACTCCTGAGCTTTCACATAAACTGTTGGGACCCAGTGATCCTCCAGATACTGCTTAGTAAAACGATGTTCTTGAAGATGAAACAGTACAGAAACCGGGGAGCATGGGCCTTGTAAAGACCACTGTTCAGCTAGATACCTCAAGAAGAGCTGGGCCTGACTTCTGGCACTCTGAAAGTTTAGATTGTACTTTTGATATAGCTAAGTTGTAAATACTTGCTTTAAATGACTTCCCCTTTAAAAACAAACAAACAAAAAGCTTTTAATTGTGAATCAGGTAAGTTTACATATCAGATCATCAATTTTGCATTCAACATCCCAGCTCCCCTTATTTTATTATTATTTTTTTAAATCATTTTATTGAGGACTCTTACAGCTCTTATAACATTCCATATATCAATTGTATCAAGCATATTTGTACATATGTTGCCTTCTTCATCATTTCCAAAACATTTTCTACTTGAGCCCTTGGTATCAGCTCCTCTTTTTACGCCTCTCTCCCCCATCCTCCCACCCTTGTGAATCCTTGAGCGATTATATATTATTATTATTATTTCATATCTTAACACTGTCAGTCGTCTCCCTTCACCCACATTTCTGTTATTTGACCCCTTCGGGGGTGGGGGTGTGTGGGGGTGGGGCCGAGGGGGCTATATATCCAACCTGTGATGGGTTCCCCATTTTTCCCCCTTCCACCCCTCATGACATCGCAACTCCCACTACTGTTCCTAAGGGGCCTATCTGTCCTGATTTCCAAGAGGTCTTATCTGTACCAATGTGTGTGCCCTTATTTTTATAGTTGCCTAAGAATCTTTATTTTTGATACAGTTGGCTTTGGGACACATGACTTCAGTAGTAAGTATGAATGAATTAGTTTCACAAATTAAAAAAAAATGGATTTAAAAAATATATTTATTGGGGCCTCTTACATCTCTTTCACAATCCGTACATTCCTCCAATGTGTCAAGCACATTTGCACATATGCCACCTAAGCATTTTCTTCCCACTTGAGCCCCTAATATCAGCTCCCCATTTCGTCCCTCTCCCTTTTTTTCCATATCTTATATCATCCTCTGTCACCCCCCACCC
>NW_022111372.1:73724001-73729319 GCF_000313985.2 Echinops telfairi
GACACCTCATGATCACACAGGCTGGTATGCTTCTTGTATGTGGGCTTTGTTGCTTCTCAGCTAGATGGCTGTTTGTTTATCTTCAAACCTTTAAGACCCCAGATGCTATAGCTTTTGATAGCCGAGCACCATGAGCTTTCTTCACCACATATTCGTATGCACCCATTTTATCTAAAGTGATCGTGTTGGGAAGGTGAGCATCACAGAATGCCGGATTGTTAGAACAAAGTGTTTTTGTGTTGAGGGAGTACTTGAGTCGAGGCCCAATGTCCATCTACAACCTTACTTCTTAACATATAGATATGAGTACATAGTTCTATTCCCCTCTCATTTTATATATATATAAATTTACATATGAACATGCCTGTATTTAGACCTCTATAAATGTCCTTTGCCTCCTGGTTCTTTCCTCTATTGCCTTTGTACTTCCCTCTTGTCCCACCATCATGTTCGGCCTTCATTTGGGTTTAGTAATTCCTCACTGCTACTTTGCCCTTGATTGAGCCCCACTAGGCATTCTATGACCTTCCTTCCATTGATTTGAGTTCGCTCTTTGTCCCTGGGTTGGTCCCCCACCCCCTTCCTTTCTCCTACCTTCCCCTACTCCCCCTCCCAACCATTAGTCTGTTCTTTTCATCTCCGAATTATTTATCCCGCCTGTCTTATCTAGATAGACATGAAGATACATTGATAAGTACAAAACCCAGGCAAAGCCAAGTATAACAACAAAGGAAGTCAAAACCAACAAAACAATAACAACAGCAGAAAGCAAGAACAAAATAATAATAACAAAAAGAAAGCCACTGACAAAAAAATGGACAAGCCTACAAATAGTTCAGGGTCTGTTTGTTGACCTTTGCAAGTATTTTCCAGTCGAGTCTGATGGGGTGCCACACTGTCTCCCAAGTCTATTTTTGGTATTCCCCGGGGGTTTCATTACTCTGCTCCCCCCTGCTGCTCTGTTGCATGGCCTCAGTGCCTCGCCTCAGTGTGATGGGGCCAGGCCATGCACTATTCCTGCACTGTGTCTCCAGTGCTGCCCCCTGCAGCGTCATGGTTCAGTGAGGGATGCCGGAGCCCATGGTGGGACCAGCCCTATTGCCCTTCCCATGCATTGTCTGCTCCGAGCAGGAACATCGTCCTTGGGGCTTGATGGGCCAGACTGCCCTCTCCTCCCTCTCCATCCCTTTATGTTTCTCCCTTGTGCTCTAATCCAACATGTCCCTCTCCCCAAGATGTAGCCCCAGTGCTGTCCTCTGAAGTGCATTCTTCTGAGTGGGTATTGGGGTTGGCCCCTCAGACCTCTCTTGGGTTCCTGGTACATGCCAGTATGTTGTATTAACGTCTTGGTGCATCGGGTTGAAGCCTGGTCTCTCTCTCCTCCTGTGGCGATATAAACAATACCCTCCCCTTGGGTGAATTAGTGCCCTCCCTGCTCCCCCTCTACCCATGTCTTTTTTGTTTCTTTTTCTTTCCCCCTCTTATTTATTTGGCTTTTATATGTATCCCTGGGTTGGATTTAGCCCCTGCCATAGTTGCTGGACCTCACCCCAGGGATGTATGTGTATAGTAGCTTTTCACCTATGCCCCGCTATTTTTTTTTTAAGCTTACCTCAGTGGACTCATGTTGTATTTGTCCATTTGTGCTTGACTTACTTCACTTAGCATGGTTTCCTCCAGTTCTTCTCATGTGGCAATGTGCATAGTACTCCATTGTATGTGTGTACCACAGTTTTTTGATCCATTTGTCTGTTGATGGAAATTTGGGTTGTTTCTAACTCCTTGCAATTGTGAACTGTGCCGCAATGAACATTGGAGCACAGATGTCTGGCCGTGGTTTGTTTCTTGTCTCTTCTGGGTATATGCCCAGTATGGAGATTGCTGGGTTGTATGGTAGCTCAGTCTCCGTCTGTTTTAGATATTGCCAAATCTATTTCCATAATGGATGTACATACTTACAGGTCCACCAGCAGTGGATGAGAGTTCCTGTCTCTCCACAGCCCCTCCAACACTTGTTACTTTCTGACTTTTTTAATTGGGCTATCTTTGAGGGTGTTAGGTGGGATCTCATAGTTGTTTTAATTTGCATTTCTCTTATGGCTAATGATCAGGAACATTTTCTCATATGTTTATTGGCCATTTGGATTTATGCCCCTGTGAAACTTCTGTTCAGATCCTTTGCCCACCTCCTCAGTGGGCAGTTAGTTTTTCTGTGATTGTAAGCTTGCGAAGTATTGTAGATTTTAGTAATAAGGCCTTTGTATGATGTGTCATTGCTAAAGATGTTTTCCC
Source organism: Echinops telfairi (assembly GCF_000313985.2). Taxonomy (NCBI): domain Eukaryota; kingdom Metazoa; phylum Chordata; class Mammalia; order Afrosoricida; family Tenrecidae; genus Echinops; species Echinops telfairi. The sequence goes on from NW_022111372.1 coordinate 73,726,294, forward strand.
AGTCTGTGGGCTCACTTATTACTCTCTTGGTGAATTATTTCGATTGTCACAGGTGATTTATCTTCAGTATGTCTCACTTGTCATCTTGTGACTCCTCCGTATTTGTAACCTTTCCTATTTTTGATAGCTTATGTATTCACTGTGCCAAAGTTCCCAGGTTTTTCCCAATTCCCTCATTATTGGCCCTAATTGTTTGGGGTTTTACTTCAAGGTGTGTGACCCACCTTGAGTTTATTCTTGTGCATGGAGTGAGGTAATGGTCTTGCTTCATTTTTCTGCAGGTAGATATCAATTTTTTCCAGCACCACTTATTGAAGAGGGCATCCGCTTCCCATTTGATATCTTTTTGGCCCTTATATAAAAAATCAGTTGCCTGTATGCTGATGTTTTTATTTCTGGTCTTCAGCTTTTTTCCATTACAATGGATTTTTTATTTTTTATTCCGGCCTATGTCAGATTATCACTAAAGGAGAAATGGCAATTTGAAAATTCAATCTTGCTATTTGTGATAGAACAGATTATTAAAGAGAATCAACATCAAAATAATGCTTCAGTTTTAAGATCACAGTTCTTCTGTGAAGAGTCCTGTTGTAATGAATACTTGTCCAGTTTCTAATGATTCTCATTTCCTCGTCTTGGGCATGTTTTCTAAGGAGTAGTCCTTTCTGCCTTTCTGTAGAATACAGTTCTCTCTTTGAAATCTTGATGTCAAAATTGTCAGATAGTCTGCTAGTTATAAAGTCCTGCAAGAGTGAATGAGATGTAGGGATAACAAGATATATGCCTACTTATTAGAGACCATATAAAGAATGTTTTCTTTGGTGGTTTAGTGGCTATGCGTTGGGCTACTATCTACATGGTCAGCAGTTCGAAACCAACAGCAGCTGCATGGGAGAAAGACGAGGCTTTCTACTCCCATAAACAGTTATAGTCTCGGAAACTCATTGGGGGTGCTATAAGTCAGCATTGACTCAATGACAGTGAGTTTGGTTTGGTAAAAATAAAATAGCAGAAAGCTAATAGTTTATGCTAAGTGATATATATATATATGTATATGTATATATATAATTCTCCATAGCCTCACTATACCAGGGGCTTCGAAAGTTTATCAAGAATTCCATTTGTCTTTCAATGCAGCTTTTTAAAGCTGCCTCATAAAGGAACTGCATTACACATGGGGAAATTGAGGCAAAGAGTGAGTGATTTCTCCACAAACATATAAGGGGGGGGCTTCAAAAAGTTTGTGGAAAACGGAATTTTTCCATGAACATTTTGAAGCCCCCTTAATGTATATAGCAGACAAAAATTCAGGCCCTTATAAGCTCTAATAAATCGTTACATACATTACATTGCTTTTATACAAAATAGGCCTACGAGATGGAGCCCACTATGGAATACATAACTGTGCACCTTTTCTTGTAGTGCAGCCCTATGTTTGGAACAGCTCCTGCAGTCAGATCCTGTTTCAGTGTCTGAACGGGGCTGCTATCAAATGAGCCGTTTTATTCAGTATTGCTAACCACTGGAGTTGTAAGGAAAGGGAAATCATTTTATAGTTTCTTCCTTCCACAGGCCATAATTTATTTGTGGACATCAGGATGTTTTTCTTGGCTTATCTCATATGTGTAGTTTCCCTTGCACATCTGTTACATAAATTACTAAAACTATTTTCTTGAAAAGTTGCCAGTTTAAGTCACAGTTCATGGCGATCAAGAAGTTAGCGCATTTTGGAATGCAGAATTAAACAACAGACCTTGAGGGGCAGAAATCTCACCACCATCCTGGGTTTTAAGTATTTCTTTGTTGCATTGGATCAATTCCTGTATTTTCTGAATCATTAAAAAATTACATGTGGATTTTAGTGTTTCCCAGAGGCTTTTTATGTTGGGCTGTAAACATTTAATGAGTTTTTATGTAAAATGAGATATTTTAATTTGTTTCTAATAATGTTTATTTTTTCAGTTATCGATTTATATATACGTACTTCTCTAGTATATTGTCACTTGGAACTAAATTTGGAGGGTTTAGTGATTATTTGATGTAATTTATTGTAGCTGAATTCTATGCAAACCCTAAAATAATGATTTTTCTGGAAATACAATTATGAAAAGATTTATTACATTTTTGAATTGTTTTAGGACCACTTTATACTTAGGTGATGAACATCATATCATTTGTTAGGAATCTGAATTTTAGACATGAGTCTTGTTTGTTTTCTTCCATCCAAACTGATAGCAATTAACATTGGAACTTTTCATGGGATGTTAGATAGATTTTTCTATGAGCAAAATCCAAACTCACTGCCACCAAATTGTGACATCACAGTGACCCAATTGGACAGGGTAAAACTGACTGTAACTCTTAATGTAGAAACTCATCTTTCTCCCAAGGAGTGGCTGGTGGTTTCAAACTGCTAACTTTGTAGTTAGCAGCCCAACATATAACCTCTATGCTACCAGTGCTCCTTAAGAAAAATGATTATTTGTTATTATAGATGATAATCTGGGAACTGGGTATTTCTTTAATGCTCAAATTGAAGTTTTTGGACATTTAGAATGCTAGTTTGTGAGCCTGAAATGTTTAGGTAAAGATTTTTTGGAATAGTGATCATCTATAGTAGGTATTTTTAGAGGTTAGAAGAATAAAGTGTATTATTTGGATGTTAGTTATTGATAGAATGTACCATATAACCATTTCCTGTCTAAAGTACAGATTCTTCTATTTTTTTTCTTTTTTTTCCCAATGATTTTATTGTTTTTAAAAAACATTTTGTTGGGGGCTCTTATCACAATCCACACAGCTCTTATCACAATCCATCCATCCATTATGTCAAGCACATTTGTACATATGGTATGTTGCTATCATTGTTTCCAAAACATTTTCTTTCTGGGGACTTAAAGGCTTGAAAGTAAACAAGCGGCCATCTAGCCCAGAAGCAACAAAGCTCACATGGAAGCAGCACACCAACATGTGTGATCATGAAGGGCCAAAGGGACCAGGCTTCAACACCAAAGGCGGGGAGAAAA
>NW_022111372.1:73729811-73730799 GCF_000313985.2 Echinops telfairi
CTGATTCCGGGAACCCAAGAGGCAGGTGAATTTTGGGAATGATGTGGGCAACAAATGTATAGATGTGCTCTACACAATTGATCTATGTATTGTGATGAATTGTATGAGCCCCAATAAATTGATTTTTTTTAAAAATGAAAGAAAATGCTGTTTGTATTGTTGTTGATGTCTTTTTTAGCATCAATTCCCTAGTAGTTATTTTAGGCGCACAGTTTGTAATACTGCATTTGATGTCATATATATTAGCCGGTGATATTTCTAGCTGTTTCATTTTGGTCACAGAGTAGCACTAATTGCCCGATTTAGGATATTGTGGCACAATAGAAATTGGGCTCTGGAATTGGAAAGCCCAGCATGGTTTGAAGGTCTGTTGTCATTTGTTAATTATGTGATCCTGTGTAAGTTTATTTCCTTGGTCTACTAAAGAGTTAGCAATTAAAATATTTTCCTTCTTTCCTCACTCTCGTTGCTTGTTTTTAGAGAGTTCTGTGTGTGGTGGTAGCAGTACTAAAGAGTCTTTAAGCCAAACCCACTGCCATCAAGTCAGTTCCAACTCATAGCAACCCCATAGGGAACTTCAGCAATGGAAAATTTTTATGGGAGTTGATAGCCTTATCTTTTTCCAGTGGAGCGGCTGGTAGGTTTGAACTACCAAACTTGCAGTTAGTAGTCCAATGCTTATCCTACAGTGCCACCAGGACTCTTTTTGTGCTGGTCAATATCAATCATTGCTTGGTTTTGTACAATGGCTATTTTATAATACACTATACTCATATCATGAAATACATTAATAACACTTGTACTCTATTAACTTGAACTCTTCATTAAACTATGCGGTCACTTGTGTTAAGACAATTTTTTCACCGCTTTGTGTTTTATTTTTAAATCAACAGTTTTGTTTTTTCATACAGCTGGTAAACATTCATTCAAGTGAGTGTTGTTAGGTGCCGTTGAGTTGGTTCCAGCACATAGCAATTCTTTGTAGTAC
>NW_022111372.1:73730899-73763860 GCF_000313985.2 Echinops telfairi
GGGGCCCGCAGCTTCCTCACAATTACTGCCATTCATTGTTGCAGCCAGTCAGGTGCACCTTAGAGCTCGGTGACAACTTTGTTTTGTATCACTTTAAAGAGGTCCTGTGCAGCAGATTTGCCTAATACTTGGTTGCTTTCATGAGGGTTGATTATGGATCCAAGTAAAACAGTGCAACGAGTATAATAGTTTTACAAAAGTATCTTTACAGAAATGTTAGGCCCCGGGTGGCACTCTTGGGTAAGCATTAGACTACTAACTTTAAGGTCAGGTTCAAACCTCTCAGCTCCAAGGGAGAAAGAAGAGGCTAAGATTTCTGCTTTAGAAATGCTATGCAGGATCATTATGAGTCGCATTTGACTGGATAGCGGTGCTTTCAAGTTTTACAGAAATACTGTGGCATTGAGGACCAAAGATAACTTAAGTATAAGTTGAGAATCATTCTTCTAATACTGTGCTTTTAAAGACATATTACTTCCAGTATTAATAGTCAAAATTATTTCCTATGGTGTTACACATATGACTGAAAACATGTTTTAGTGTATACACAAACACACACAGGCTCCCTCACATCTATGTGGTGCAGATGGTTAAAGCACGGGCAGCCAAGAGGTTAGTGATTGTGATCTGCCTGGAAGCTCCTCAGGAGGAAGACCTGACAATCTCCTGCCTTGAAAACCCTGTGGAGGTTTCTGCTCTGCACACAGGGTCTCCAGGAGTTGGACTCAACTCGGTGACAACTAGCAGCAATATGTGTACATGCATTCGTGTATGTGTGTGTGCATGTATGCATTTTTGAGAGTACCTCCGAAAATGCCATTATCTTTGAATTCCATTTTCCACGAGCTTTTTGAAGCCCCTGCATATTCACACACACATATGTAGATACTAGTTTGCTATATTTAAGCCTAATAAAGCAAGATATTAGAAATATTAACATACATAGCCTACTACAGTACTTATTTACCTATAAATATAGCTTATGATACAGCACTTCATTTATATTTTTCATGGCGTTTATTCTTTATCTGTTGGTTTCAACATAGCTCATGGGGGAAAAAGTGAAAATACAGTACATTTTTCCTGGCAATCATTGTACTTGTAATTGTTATTCCAGATTTAGATTCATTGACCATCTATAAGAAAAGCTGCAAAGAAATAAAATTCTAAGAGGATAAAAAGAAAAAGATTTAACTCATACCAATAACAAAACAATTACTAATTAAAAGCAAACTTAATAAGAGAAACAAAAGGAAACTGCACTTTAGCTTTTGGTATGTTTGTTTTTTTAAAGATCATTTTATTGGCGGCTCTTACAGATCTTATAACAATCCATACATCGGTTGTTTATATTTTACTTTCATCTAATTCTATCCAAAATAACCCAAACTCAGAGATAAATATGTTGACATTCCAAAACCAAACTCACTGCCATCCAGTCACCATTGATTCATAGCAACCCTACAGGGCAGCGTAAAACGGCGTTTCTAAGACTGTACATCTTTGTGGGATTGAAAAGCCTCATCTTTCTCCCACAGAGTGACTGGTGGTTTTGAACTGCGCACCTTGGAATTAGCAGCCTAACTCATCATGCACTACCACACAAAAATAAATTTAAAAAAAGAGGAGGGTAGGGCAGGGTTTGGAAAACCCTAAGGAGCAGTTGTACTTTGCCCTAGAGGGACGCTATGATTCAGATCCAACTTTTCCATACTGGGCATTAGTAATTACAAATTAAATAATTAACTAACATTGACTAACAGACCATTGGCTAAACTCATGGACCCGTGAAAGTATGTGTGCAGAATGAGAGGGTAGTAACATTTAGTGGTCAACATGAAAGATCAGTGAGGGAGTAGCATTGGGTTGTACTTGTGCTGTGAGGAGCAAGTGAGGAGCAAACTGCGTAAAATAACCTGGAAGCCATAATTGCACAAATAGAAGCAATGATCTTTCTTTCATAGAGTCTGTATTTTCGGAAAGTGAGAATTACTTTAAGATGAAATCTCAAATTATGAGATTTTTTTTTACCGTTTGGTCATTTCCTTCCTTCATTCGTTTTATTTAATTTTTATCTTAGACTTAATTCTCTTAACATTTTATTAATATCAATTGCACTGCTAAACTATCTAGTACTGTACCTAGTACTATAATTATCTTTATATTTAAACAGCGTGATCTTAAATTATTATCCAGGTTTATCAGGACAAAAGCTTCATCTTCTGCTCACTCAATTTCAAGAAATGCTGTTTTGTCTTAAGCAAAGAGAAAGCAAACCTAAAACACGTGTGAGAAGAGCTTTCTGCGGCTGTTAAAGGATCCCTGGTGGCATGCCGGTGCCAGTGGTTCAAACCCACCAGCCAGTCCTTGGGAAAGACGAGGCTTCCTTCCTCCGTAATGATTCACAGCTTTGGAAATGGAGAGGAGCCGTTCTGCTCTGCCTTACAGTGTTACAGTGAGTTGGAATCAAGGGAACAGCAGTACATGCTGTGTATGTGTGTGTGTACTAAGCTTATTTTCAAAATTATAATTAGTGTGAAGTAGGAAATTTAAAACTTCCCAAAATGTAGCAGTATTTTTTAGATGTATTTTGCTGCTTTTACTTTTTCTGTTATTGCTGTTGTCTTCTGAGGAGGAATGGTGGCATAGTGGTTAAAGGACTTGCCCATTCCCCAAAGATCAGCCGAGCAAGCCCACCAGTCTCCGTAGGAGACCTAGGAACAAGCCCAACAGGGTAGCTCCGCTCTGCCCGAGAGGGCCGCCACGAGTTGGAATGGAGCAAGGGCTTTGGTTGTGGGCTTTTTATGTAGGTATGTATGTGAAGAAGTTAAATGCAAGCAAAAACCTGGAGATTGAAGGTAGATTATTGGTGACAATTAACAGAAATAGTAACAAGCATTAGGAGTTTTTGCAAGTTCGGAGTTTTCCTTTGATATCTTTACCAAGCTGTTTTAAAATAGTGTGCAGAAAGAATTTTCAGTGTTGCTCGTATTTTGGTTACCTTTTAAGTATTGTACAGAACCCTGGTGTCATAGTGGGCCACACACTGGGCCGCTAACCACAAGGTTAGCGGTTTGCACCCACCGGCCATTCTGAAAGAGAAAGATGAGACTGTCTAGTCCGGTAAAAATTTAGAGTTTCCGAAAACCCCAAACGGGCAATTCTACTCTGTCCTATAGGATCACTCTGAGGTGGTAGTGAGCATGCTTTTACATGTTACAATTGCATGAAACAGATTGTAAATAAAAAAGCATACATTATCCAAGGACTTTCGGTGTTTAACATAAGATCCTAATAATGATCAACCTGTCCTTTTCCTTACAATGACTACAAAGAGAACATAGGACTTTTTCAATTCAAGAACCTCAATTTTCAGTTGGTAAAAGTTTAAAAGCTACTTGTCAAACTATTCTTTAGTCCAAGTGGTATGAAGCTATTGCTATTTCCCGATACAGTAGAACTCCGTACCTTGACGTTAATCCATTCTAGAAGGAGTGTCGAGATGCGATGCGGTCGAGTTCCAAATCAATTTTTCCCCATAAGAAATAACTGAAAACAGATTAATCCGTTCTCAACCACCAAGTTTTACCCTAACCTTGCCTTTTTATACAAAACATTACACAGAAATTTCAAAGTAAATAAGTTCAGAGTTAAATAATAGCATTTAAGTAAGAAATGCAGCATTAAAGAAGTTTTTAACAACTGCACTATGGCCCATACCTTGAGACTGGTAGGTATCTGGGTCTGTGGACACGGATGTGGAGAGGAGGTATGGGGAGAGTCACTGTTTGGCCAGAATCCCCTTCCTTGAAATGAACTGGTAGCTGCTTTTCAGAAGTTTTTTTCCCTTTGCCTTTTTTCACTAGGACCTGGCTGGCTTTCTCTAAATAAAAAAAACAAAACAACCTGTCTGATGTGGGCTGCTGTTGGCATTTCCTTAACTGTTTTCGAAAAGGGTTTAGTAAATTACCATCAACAATATCGATAACACGGGTAACCAGTTCCTTATCATGATGATTCTTTTCAAAAAACTTCTTGGGACCCGTTTTTTTTTTTTAACCTAAAAACAGTACAAAAACTAAGAAAATTATAACAAAACACTTGGAACACAGCCGGAAAAGGTTTAAGCAACGCATACTAACTGCGTTTGTTTACAAAAATGATGTATGTTGGGTTGGATTCTAATGTTTTGTTTGAGCTCTGATGCAAAATTTTCTTGACATTTCGCGTCGAAATCTGATTATGCCGAGTATTGATGCGATTGAGTACCGGGGTTCTACCTAATTTGTTTGCTTTAACAGATCCAAGACCTTTGTCTGCATTTTGTGTGTTGTAAAAACTGTTGAGAGAACCCCCTCTAGTGTCTGAAATATACTGTCTTAAAAACAGGTATGTCTGTCCCAGGAAACTTTACCCTTTGCACATCTGAGCCCAAGTTTTTGTTCCCTGTTCCTTATCTTTTTTTTCCCTTTCTTGTTTTCCTTTTTTTTTTAAAGGTCACCAGGATTATGAATAGAGCATGAAATGAGGGAAAGACGAAACATGGGCAAGGAAGAATCCAAATGCCATTTGTACCTTTCTAGAACTAATTTTAAATGACCTGGAATAAAGCCAAACTCTACAGTGTTTTTTGTTTGTTTCTTTGTTTTGTTGTAGTTTACATTTGTTTCTGAATTCAATGAAACTTTGTTTTGGAATTCTTTTGCTATCAAATTTCATCTTAAGGGAATTTACTGCATTTACTCATGGAAACAATTTTATTGGAAAATGGCTTTAAAAAAGAGCCCGGCTTTCTTTATGGGCATGAGCTGTTAGTTTTTGTTATTGTAGTCATTATATCCTTCTGTGATATATTTTAGAACTGTGTTCTGTGTAGTAATGGCAAATTATCACTATTCCTAGTTCTCATTGCTTTTCAACACCCAAAAGAGATTTCTTGAGTTATTGGCTCTCTGCCATCTCTGTCTTCAGATGCCCAGCCTTCAACTGAGAGTCCTGGGAAGGGTTATGGAAACAGAACCTTTCTGATTTGACTCATGGCCTTTGTAGTTTGAACAAGGGAAGTAGTGTTCTGAAAGCAACAGCCTTTATGAAGGCTCTGGTAAAAATATTTCATGTACAAGGGCTGGAGACGGACTCCTTTCATCACGTTCTCCAATGAATTAAATAATACAAACAGATTTCAAGTGTATTCTTGGTAATGAAATGCGTCGGTGAATTATAATCCTAATTGCTATTGTTCATTCATACAGCTACATTTTGACACTTTTAACTTCCTAAGCCACACATTTCAGACACTAGGATAAACAAAGGCAATCTGAAATCCATCGTTTTGTGGCATCTTAAATTGCAAATTTTTCATTGACTGCTTTGATTTTATTTTGGTTCCATTATTGACAAACTTGGAGGGGGGACATTTCTGTTATTTTCCTTCTATATTTAGATCCAAAATTACTGTCAGTACAACCTTTACTGAATGTTCATGAAAATTCGTTCATTGATTATCTTACAAAGAGGCAGCAGAGATTTGGGGGTTTATGTTAGTCCCAGGGAACAGTTTACATTTACTTTGTCTAAGTAGTTGGTATTTTGGTTTTGGGAGGCACTTTTCTCCAGGATTTGAATGAGTAAATAGTTTCTTTTCTTTACTAGAACCTAGTAAACCTGAATATAAACCTAGAAGCTAGATTTATTCAGTAATTTAGCAGGTCACATCTCTGCATAGTGGTTCTTAGAAACTTTGAACCTATGTGGTTTATTTGTCTCCTCCAAGGTAAAAGAAGTTGAAACGTGTAATGCATTTGGAATTTTTCCCCCCTATATTTGAGAAATTTGAGTAAGAATTTTAAGCAAGCCTTTGTAATTAAAAACATATCTTTTATGACCAAATACTACGTGGCAGAAACAAGGTTCCTATTACTTATTATATGTAAGTAATAACTATAAAATTCTAATTTTTATTTCTAAGACATAAGTAGAGCATTTAATTGAGTATGTTCAGACAATTGTTCAATACCAATTAGAGCCTTAGGTGTCAAATGAACACGATCATAGTATTTTGTATTTCTCTATTCTCAAAATGACTTTGAATTCTTAAATTCATGTAAGCATGAGAAATTGTTTAATAACCAAAACTCTCTATTTTATGTCATAATTTTAAGATATTTTCAGAGTTCATTATTTTTATATTACTCTTTAGCATTCTAATAGGTAATTATTATGTTTGATAATAATGAAACCAAATCCTATATTATCACATCGATTACAACAATATATGTTGTTAGCTGCCACTGGGTTGGTTCCAACTCATCGTGACCTGTCTGTGTACTGCAGAATGGACCCTCACCTGGTCTTGAACCGCCCTCACAATTGTTCTTAGATTTGAGCCCATGGTTGCAGCCACTGTGTCAGTCCATCTTGTCAAGAACCCTACCTCTTTTGCTGCCCCTTTACCAAGCATGATGTCTTTCTCCAGGGAGTGGTCTCTCTTGACAACGTGTCCAAAGTTCATGAGACAAAGTCTCACCATCTTTGCCTCTAAGGAGCATTCTGGATGTACTTCTTCCACAACAGATTTGTTTGTTCCTTTGGCAGTCCATGGCATTTTTATTGTCTGTCACCAGCACCATAATTTAAATGCATAGATTCTTCTATGGTTTTTCTTATTTGCTGTCCTATTGACGTGGCTTGGGTCAGGCGAATCTACCTGAGTCCTTAAAGCAACCTCCTTGCTTTTCAGCGCTTTGAAAAGGTCTTACACATCAGATTTACCCAGTGCACTGTGTCTCGATTTCTTGACTGCTGCTTCCATGAACAGTGGTTGTGGATCCAAGCAAGACAAAATTTTGGACAACTTCAATCTTTTCTCCATTTATCATGATGTTATCTATTGGTCCAGTTGTGAGGATTTGGGTTTTCTTTACATTGAGTTCTAATCCGTACTGAAGGCTGCAATCCTTGATCTTCATCAGCAAGCATTTCAGTTCCTCCTCACTTTGAGCAAGCAAGGTTAATGTCCTCTGTATATACAGGTTATTAATACACCTTCCTCCAGTTCTTCATATAATCCAGTTTCTCTGATGATTTGCTCGGCATACAGGTTGATTAAGTATGGTGAGAGGATACAACCCTGATGCATACCTTTCCTGATTTTAAACCCTGTATTATTCTCAATATATTATATAGTATGCTCAATGTAGTAACATTATGTAACAAACAGCTAATACTTAATGAGCACTTTACTTAATATGTCAGACACTGTGCTAGGAATTACCATATGATAATGCTGAAAGCATTTTGAAGTAGATACTTTTATTTCCCATTTTACATTTGAAGAAACAGATTCATAAACTAGGATAATTTTGCCAGCGTTCACAAAGTAAGTGGACTCCATTGTGTCTGACACCTGGAGCCCATGTTCTTGTCCACTGTTGGATTTTCAAGGGATGTTTTCCATACAGGATCATACAGACTCTTGGTGGAATATTATGTAACCAGTAAAACCAGTTAGTGTGACTAGTGATGTGGGGGAAAGCCTTTACTATAGTTAACCCAAGCCAAATTCACTGCCATCATGTAAGTACTGACTCATAGCGACCCTATAGGACAGAGTGGAACTGTTCCTGTGAATTTCTAAGACTGTAACTGTTCACAGGAGTAGAAAACCCCATCTTTCTTCTGAGGAGCCATGGTCCCGATTTACTAACCTTGCAGAGTGCAACCCAATCAATACACTCCTAGGGCTTGTGGGGAGGGGAAATTGGGGGAGACTAAGTGATAACAGTTAAATATTCTTGAAAAGAAATTACCTTTGATTTATCATTGCTGTATTTTATGTGATATAATGTGAAGCTAATCTGTAATTTTTACTGTTTACAGAATTTCTGTAAGCTTGCCTGTAAACCAAACTGACAACTTAGTTTTCTAATGTACTCTATTGGTTCATTTTCCTTTTAATTTGACCCAAAGCTGTTTCTTTACTGGACCTATGCCAGCTCTCATCTGTATTCTTGAAGGCTAATAAAAGAGTAAAATCTTCTTTAAACATAACCTAAATGTGTTATATAGTATCCTCAGGGTTGCTAGTGCACAAAAGATGTTTTCTTTCCCACCCTGTAAAGGTATCTCATTAGGACACCCAGTAGTGTCATTATTAAGTTTTCATGTGTTTCTCAGTTTTGATGCTAATCTTTGTGCGTATGTGCGTGTATTTTTTTTTCTCTGCAGCACCAATGTGGTTATGAATTATTCAGAGATCGAGTCTAAGGTTCGAGAAGCAACGAACGATGATCCTTGGGGACCTTCTGGGCAACTCATGGGAGAGATTGCCAAGTAAGTGATAATTTGACTCAGCAGTGCAAAAAGAATCCAAGTATCTTTACATAAAAACTGGAAATTTGCTCTTGGTTTTAAACTATGTAAATACTAAATACTAATTTTGTCATAACCATTCAGTTAGTAATTTAGAAAGTTTTATGCAGGGTTGTTATCTTTAAATTTTAGCTGAAAAATGTAAAATAAAATATTTGTTTTACATTGGTGTTGAGACACTATAGCGTAGTATGTAGAATTTTGACAAATGCTTATAAAAGAAGAAGTAAATTGATGAAAAATGTTTCCTGATGAACATCTGGACCACTCTGCCGCTGAATGTAGAGCTAATAGTCATGATATTAATTATTGGGGCTTACAAATGGGATAAGTATTGTGTAAAATAGAGGGAAAATATTTTCAAGGATATATATCTAAAATTTTTAAATAAGCCGAATTCATTTAAGCTCTTTGCAAACACAGTAACTTAGAACAAGCCTGCCATCTACTGTCAAAATTAACATATTGCAAATTCTTGGACAATTAACGCTTTTTTCCCCAGGGCTACATTTATGTATGAACAATTTCCAGAACTTATGAACATGCTTTGGTCACGAATGTTAAAAGACAACAAAAAGAATTGGAGAAGAGTGTATAAGGTATGGCCATGAGTCTGTTTTTAATGTTTGGCATAAATGCTTAAAAAGATATTTGTAAGGTGTACATATATAAGTTAGCATAAAGGCTATTAAATCCTAGAAGAGCATCTTCTAGAGCAGTTAAAAATAGATTTGTTGTTTTAATTCTGTTTTATAGTAATCAAACAGTTCTCCAGTGATGTGTTTAAAAAATAATAATAATAATGTGTGTAAAAATAATTTGTCTAAATATTTTTCTGCTAAGTACATAGGAGGGAGCTTTAAAACATTTGTGGGAAAATAAAATTAAAAGGTATTGGAATTTTTCCACAAACTACTTGAAACCTACCTGCCGCCGGCCCCCCATTACCCTCTGTTGCATAACTATACAAATGAAAATTAGTTAATCTAGTAGAATAGATGTTGACATATGGCCAACTATCATGAAAACCACAATAGAAATTTGTCATCTCTACATAAAAATTAGCTAAATTCATAACTTAGTATTATGACAGTGTCCTGAACAACAACAAAAAAGTACTATTTGATAATAATATCATAAAATGTAATAGAGCTTTTAACTTATTAGATATCAACTCTGTTACTTTAAATTTTCGGATAGGCACTTCTTATTTCTTAATCATGTGCTGAATTCTAAAGCAGGATTGTCAGACCTTCTTCTACCTCCGCCATATTTCCTTGTGATTCCGAAGAAGTGTTTTTGTGTTTCCAGAACATTCATACTAAACTTTGAAAGTAATATCTATAGCTATCAGGTTTCAAAAACCTGTATTGTAATACTTTGATTTTGTATTTTGCCTTTTCTTTCTTAAACACAGTCACTGTTATTCCCTTCGTTTCTACAGTGAGTGTGATCAAATAGTGGAAATCACTAAATTAAATTCGCTTTTTAAAATCAGAATTTAAAAAAAAAAAACTTAAGTAAATGACTTTTTCAAGGAATAAGTCTGATAGGATGAGATTTTGTACCTTCCAATTTCACCAACATAAATCAAGTTTTCATGAAGTGGGCTTTATTGCAAGCTCTATTAAGTTCCATTTTTGTTTACCCTGTCAGTAGGACTTTTAACTGTGCCGTTGAACAGTATCCTATAATAACACTTGTACACGGTCACTGCTGCTTCCCCAGGCCGTTTCCATCACCCCAGCAAGCAGCTTCTCACTCAGGCGCAGTCATTGTAACTGTCCGCTTTAACTCCATTTTCTTACATGCTAAAATTGTTACCGTGCACTTTTTGGTTGCTTCTTTTTGAAACAAAAGCCTCATCATCTACCTCAAAAGTTAAATTTTAACCCGGGGTAAAATATTATCCTTGCCAGCAACTGGATCTTTAAATCTTTTATAGCAATGATTATGATAATTCATGGTTCTATATGCCCAGATGAAAAGTGAAAGTAAGCCAGTTTTCTACAAGCTTACTATTCATTTATATCATGTATTCATGTGTTTGTGGGCATTATTATTATTGAATTTTTAATTTTAAAAATTTCACTCTTTTAACACCAGATGTCCAGTGGATGATTAATTATTATTTTTATGCTTGGTATAAGAACAACTTTAAATTGATAAGTTCCAGGATATATTTAAGAAGTCTCCCCCTTTTGACACCCCAATTGAAATGAATTTTACTTGCTAATATTGGGATTGTTTTCTTTAATCACTTAAAAAAGTTCTGCCCGAATTTCTTCTGTTAAATCATTTGGTGCTTTGTATTTTTACAGTCATTGCTGCTCCTAGCTTACCTCATAAGGAATGGATCAGAGCGTGTTGTTACAAGTGCCAGAGAACACATTTATGATTTGCGATCTCTGGAAAATTACCACTTTGTAGGTGAGCAATAGAAAAACCTTATAAGCAAATTAAAACAGTAGTTGGAGTTGTCAGTCACCTGAACCGGCTTAGAAGCTTCTCTGCTCTAATTAGAATGTGACTGTTGCTGGCTGTGTGACGAGTGCAGCAGACTCCAAGACGGGGGCCCTAGAGTATTAATTAGTGAAGACAAGACCTTGCAGAAAAGACTGGCTAATAACAACAGAACCAACACAACACGAGTGTTCGGGTTTGTATTAAAATATGCACTGGAGACTGGTCCCCTGTGGGGTCCATAAAGGAATAGCTTTAATCATATGGGAAGAAAAGGTTAGAGCTCCAAAACACACACATCTGTTTGAAGCTAGGGTGGTTTTTTTCCCTTCCACCAAATAATATTTACTGTGCAAAGGCAGCAAGGCCAGAGTGTGTTTTGAATGTGAAAGAGGCTAGAGAATGAAGCACATTTCATTTTGTAGCATGCCCCAGTTGAAAGCACTTTCAAAATTCCGTTTTTCAGCAACACTAAGTCTGGGTAATTAGTGTTTCCAAACTTAACATTGGTGAAATCAAGGCATGCTGGTGCTTTTCCATCACTAAAATGTTAAATTAGAGTGTGTTTTTAAGGTTACTAAATAGAATAGACATAGAAAATAACATTTATGTCTGGGACGCCATTGCATAAGATCGAAACCTGTAATCTTGTTGAGTGAATCCTTAATGGATCTTACACATGCTACTTTTACCTGTAATTCCTTTTCTTTGACCTGTTAATGATTATATAAGCCCAAACTGCATTTCAAGATTTAGAAATTGCTGAAGAAGAAATGACAGTTGACAAGTTGTCACCTCTTTTTATTTTTTAAACAATTGAAAACTCCATTGATTGCTTCAAATTTTAGTAGAATTTTAGTGTCTTTTTTGAAAGGATTTGATACATGCTAAATTAACTCGTATGGCTTTGTTTTTCCTTTCCCATCCTCCCAGATGAGCACGGCAAGGACCAGGGTATAAATATTCGTCAGAAGGTAAAAGAATTGGTTGAATTTGCCCAGGATGACGACAGGCTTCGTGAAGAGCGAAAAAAAGCAAAAAAGAACAAAGACAAATATGTTGGGGTTTCCTCAGACAGTGTTGGAGGGTTCAGATACAGTGAGTATCAACGCAAACTGGCACCTCCGCATCCGTGCGCAGCTTGGATGTGTATTATAAGAGTTACCAAGCTCCCACTACCATGACTCGAATTCGATCTTGCAAGTCTGGCTAGACCAGAGGAGGTACACTGGTACAGATAGGAGCTGAAAATACAGGGAATCCAGGACGGATGAGCCCTATAGGACCAGTGGTGTGAGTGGCAAAACAGGGAGGGTAAAGGGAGAATGGGTAGGAAAGAGGGAACCGATTACATGGAACTGTGTGTGACCTCCTCCCTGGGGGACAGACAACCGAAAAGTGGATGAAGGGAGACGTCGGACAGGGCAAGATATGACAAAATACCCATTTATAAACTATCAAGGGCTCGTGCGGGAGTGGGGAGCGGGGAGGGAGGGGAAAAATGAGGACCTAATGTCGGGGGTTTAAATGGAGAGAAAATGTTTTGAGAAACGATGTACAAATGCGCTTTACACAATTGATGTGTGTGTGGATTGGGACAACAGTTGTATGAGCCCCTAATAAAATGTTAAAAAATAAAAAAAAAATAATGTAAGACAGTAAAACAAGTATATAGATGTTCCCAGTCACATTTTAAGGTTTGTCTTACATCGTTCAATTCTTGTTGGTATTCTATCCATTGTAAAGTTGCTTCAAGGGCTCGCAGTAGAGATAAAATTCCTTTATCAATAAAAAAAAGAGTTACCGAAAGTGCTGAAGACCCAAACGTTGTTTTTGTTCTGCCAGATACGGAACACGGAATTATACACAGTACTCACTCTGGAGCATTTTTATGTGTACTTTTTTTTCTTTTGCAGATTCATGGATATGATTTTAACTATTATTAATGAAATGACTGCAAACTTTGAGTTGACACACAGAGAGTGAAACAGATAGATACCCTTCTCGGAGGTCCCTGAACAAAGAGTCACTGCCATCAAGTTGATTCTGACTCAGGGGCCCCAGAGAACGGTCCTAGGGCCCCTGTGGGTTTCTGTGAGTGTGCTATGTTCCCAGAGTAGAAAACCTCGCTTTCTCCCAGTGTGGCTGGTGGGTTCAAACACCTCCAGAGCTCCTCTTAGCAGTCCTAGTCCTCACACTACTCACAGAGGAGCAGCTAAAAATAGGAAGTTCCATCTAGCAATTCCTCTTTCTAATTCAAATCAAGCAGTTACTGGTCAAGAATGGATAAGCTTCTTTCTTATACATTGGTCCAGACTTAGTTGCTCTCCTCTTAAGAAATGCATAAAGTGTTAACGTTTCCTTGAAGGTGACAGTTTCTCCTCTATACCTCTCACTTTGTTGACTGTTCTTAACAAAGTTAGAATGACTAGAGCATTCCTCTCTAGATGTTTAATCGTAATGTAGTACTTTGTTGCATTTATTGTATTTAATGTAGCAACGTAGTTTCCTTAATGTAGGACATATGGTTCTTGAAAACAGACTCCCAAAATAAGGAGAACCAGCATTCTGCTTGGTTGTTTTGTGTCTGTCCACACAGGCCAGTGCAGTTGGGTGTTGGATTCTCCCACTCCCCACCCAGATCTACATTTGTTTATACATGGATTGTCCATAACTTGGAACTGCATAAAAATCTTCGATTTTGCATCTCATGCTTACTCATAAATTAGCGTAAATATCTTTTCTCCTCTGTCTTCCTGCTTTGAAAAGGTGGAGGGCAGAACGGGGATTGCACTTAATTATTGAGGCTATTTCTGATAAAGAAAAAAACTTTTTAAAAATATCTGAGCACTGCATAAAACTCACTTCCTGAATTGGACAGGAGTATTTCTTTTAAGTAAAGACTATAAATATGCTTTAGGAGCTTTACTTTGTTTGGGGGAGCAGGAAGTCTTGGATTATATGGCTAAGTAGTTATTTTGATGTGTTTTTGAGTAGAATTGCTATTTGAAACTCATTTACTCCTTCCACTTGCTTGTATTCTGTTTCACTAGCAGAACATGTAGTGACAGCAGATAGTTAGTAAATGGAGTACACAATTACTTTAAATATTTTGTAATTTTCAGAGACTTATCTAATCAGCTTTTGTCCATTTGTGTGATTTTTAAAAAATTATTTAGCATGAATTTTAATGTTAAAATTCAATAGCATTTTACCGGTCTCAGATGTCCCTAGCTTTCATTCAGCATTGGATCTCCCATCCTCAGCATTTTGGCTTCCATCCTTCTCAGTTTGCCTGTAAATTTGTTCATTTCAGGATTGTTGAGATATGCATACATTGTTGAAATGCCAATTGTTTGGGGCCAGATTTTGTCTAGAAAATTTTTGCTGTGTCTTACAGGTTACTGGTCACTTTGAATTAAATAAAATTAAAATCCTTAAGCTACTTCAAACCTTTTCAGTCTTGCAATTGTATTAGGCAATTTAGCAGAGACCTGCTGGTCTAGTAGGATGCATGTTGAGCTATCATCTGAAAGGTCAGCAGCTCAGAAACCACCAGCCGCTGCTTGGGAGAAAAGATGAGGCTTTCCACTCCTGTAAAGATTTACAGTCTCGGAAACCCATAGGGGCAATTCTGTTCTGCCCTATAGGGTCGCTATGAAAATCAACTCGATGGCAGTGAGTTTAGGTTCTTTTTTTTCCCCCTTGGTTTTATTAAATCTCTGAAGCGCATGCGTGCCATCAGAATTTGTTTACAAAACCTTGGTTACTCACTTTTTGATTATTTTGTTGTTCATCATTGCTCCTTCCATTTTCTCCCCTAAACCAGACTCACTATTGTCAAGCCGTTGCTGCCTCATAACAATGTCTTGTGGGTCTCCAACACTGCAATGGGAGTAGAAAGTCCAGCTTTTCTCTAGCAGAGCTGCTGGTGGTTTCGAACTGCTGACCATGCGGATCAAAGCTCAACTTCTAACCACTATACCATCAGGGCTCCCTTAATTTTCTTTCTGTTCTTTCTTTTTGAAAATCTCATGTGATTGTCCTATACTTTTCCATTCTGACTTCCTAAATTGGAATTGGACACAGAAGCATAGGATCTCCTTTAGTGCACATAATTGCAAGGACTAAAACAAAATTTGCCATTGTTGTGTGAGATTTATTCACATGCACACTTTTATTTTCTTCATTCCTGTGGAGATGACTTAGGTTTCTCAAGTTTGAGCACAGTGTTTAGAAACATTAGTTTGACTTAGTATTTAAAAACCTCATTATCAAATGTCATCCAAATTAACTCCCGCTTGTGTCCACCCAGGGGTCAGAGCAGAACTGTTCCCCACAGCGTTTTTGATGGCTGATTTCCTTTTTCTTCCCCAGAGTTAGATCACCAGATCTTTCTCCCAAGCCATCTCTGGGTGGAATCTGGTTAGCAACTTTCAGTTAGCAACTGGATGTATTTAACCATTTTGCGTTCCCCAGAGGAGACTGGTCATTACTCTTCTGAACTGCTGCACGTACTTCATAGTTCTAATGTGTATAGCTTTATTAATTCAAGTATTATTTGGTTTTGTAGTAATTACAAAATGTTTGTTTTTTTTTCCAAAAAATGTTTTCACATGCCTGAAAATTCACCATGATTTTCTAGTGTGGTGATACTAACGAATGATGATTACTTCTTTGAGCATATTGGGGCCCGAAGCATTCAGAATAGATTTTCCTGTAGTTTGTATTTTTTAAGAACTGTTTCTACCCAATACTTTTCTAATAATTGAAAAACCATTAAGAGACAGGAGTAAAATAGAGTGCATTTAAGTGACTTTTATCAAAAACAAAAAGATTTCCATTTCTCTTTTGCTTACGTACCTTGTGTTGGTTTTTGTATTTTCTACTACTTTCAACACCATTTAAGAACTTCCTGATATGCTGTGCTGTGCATTAAGGTTGTGTAAGTTTTCATAAACAAAAGCTTTTGAATCTGCATTCCTACCACTTAATGACTGGCATTACATGCTGCGCCTTGCTGTAATTGTGTTGATTCAGCACTGTGGGAGCTTTCCGTTTTCCTTTGAAAACTATTTTATTATGAGGGAAAGCTTCAGAAATAAGGGCTCGAGCCATCTCGTGAATCTAATGTCTTTAGAGATGCTTCTCTTTTTAATGTTTCATATAGGTGAAAGATACGATCCTGAGCCCAAATCAAAATGGGATGAGGAGTGGGATAAAAACAAGAGTGCTTTTCCATTCAGTGATAAATTAGGTGAGCTGAGTGATAAAATTGGAAGCACAATTGATGACACCATCAGCAAGTTCCGGAGGAAAGATAGAGAAGACTCTCCAGAAAGATGCAGGTATTAACACTTGGCTTCCTGGATCTCCTGGTATGGGTGCTAGTTTGTGCAGCTGTTACTAAAGTGCTACATCAAATGCCATGTGTACTTAGTAGTGACAGACTTTCCAGGGTATTTCCATTCATTTTTAACGTTGATCATGTTTTCTATACATTTTTTTATTATGGGTACTTTTTTGGGAATTTTTTTTTTTTTTTACAACTTATCTTGTAATACTTACAAGGTACATTTACGTAGAAGATAAGTTACTTTTACAGCTTATCTGGTGTTGGGGCATCAGATGACCCTGGGGTCTAAGGTCTTGTTGAGGAATACTGAAGTAGAAAGGGGGGAATTTAAACCCTCCTTTGGCAGTTCACTATGCTTCTTTGTCAGTGACTACCAGGGGAAAAAATCCTCAAATGGACTTTGCTGCATCTCCTGGTAGCAGGGCCTTCATACATACTTAGTTTTATAATTTCTAGATTCCTTTGCATTCACTTTTAACAATTATTAACAATATAGCTTGTATTAGGGGGCTTCCAGAAGTACATGGGGACGAACAGCAGAAACGTGGGTGGAGAGACAGCAGAGAGTGTAAAATATGAAAAAATTTTAAATTATAAATTATCAAGGGTTCACGAGGGTACGAGGGGTAGGGAGGAAGTTGGGGAAAGAGGAGTTGATAGGAAGGGCTCAAGTAGAAAGAAAATGTTCTGGAAATGATGGCAACATATGTAAAAATGTGTTTGATACAATTGTTGTATGGATTGTTAGTAAGAGCTGTAAGAGCCCCCAATACAGTGATTTATTAAAAATTAAAATGGCAACAATTACAATTTAAACAAAGAAGAAGAAATAGTTTCGGTGGAGTAATGGAGATGAAATAGGATTCTGGACAATACATTTTTTCAACATAACGGCTCTTTAAAGAAATAAGGGGGTGGGGCAGGCACTTTCAGAAGGAGCTTGAGACATTACTTATGAACTTAACAAGTGGGAAAAACAAAGCAAAACGAAACAACCCACTCTGACATTTTCATAAAAACCTTCAAACAAACAAAAAATACATGGAAAATTCCACTTTTCAATTCTGTTTACCCAGGAACTTTTTAAAGGCCTCTTGTATAGCTTTTCTTCCAGTTTAAAGGAGAATGTGTAGCACTTATGTGCAGAACAAGTTTTACAAAATTTTAATCCTCTGTGCCTCATCATATCCATGTTAGTTAGGGGAGAGTAAGGCTCTTTAATCCCTAATCTTCAGAGGTAAAACCTAAGACTCAGTCAAGTAGGACTTGCTTAAAGGAGCACAGTAAGTGATGGAGGTTATTCAAAAGTGAATACCCAAATTCTGAAACTGTTTAGATTCTGAAATATTTGCTTGTGTCGTTTCGGTTTGTTTCCTATGTATTAAAATCTGTGTTTTTCTTATTTATTTTGTCTCATTTCTTTAATTCTGTGTTGTTCAAGACCATGTCTGTGAGTTTGAAGACTTTCTAAAGTGTGGTCTTTGGTGAGCTGGAATTTATTTGTGATATACTTGAAATGTAGTATATTACAATTGCATTTTTATTTCTGTACACTGAAAGAGTATGAGTGTGATTATTATAAATACTAAATTCTTGGAAATGCTTCCCACTCCCAGTATTCTGGGCTGTTAGTCTCACATTAATGTTCTTGTGGCTGAATGTGAAAGTTTTTGGTCTCGTGTGGAAAACATACCAGTCAGATATTCTAAGGATAACTCCTAGAAAAGTGCTGGGCTCCAGTTCCTAACTTGGTTAGAGATTGTGGACATTTCTGTATTATTACTGTCTTCTTTTACCGTTCCTTACTTTAGCTCTCCCTCTGTCTTTTTTTTTTCCCTTCCTATTTATTCTTTGATTTTCTTCTTCTGTATTGCCGTTAAGGCATGATCTGCTAGTTTGTTATAGTCCCTAAATTTTTACTTAGAGTATTAGAGTGTAAAAGAATGAAGGGTGTACCAAGTGTGATTAAAGGACAATACCCCTTAGTGTACATTTTGGGGTGTTCATGAGAATAGAGCCTTTCAGACAGAAGGTGAGCATGACCTTTCTGGCATTGTGCCAGCATTTTAGCCTTATGGTGAGATATGAAGCTTCCATGTCATTGTGTACTAGGCTGGTTTAGATGCTCAAGTTGTAAAGACATTTATTTTGTACTGAAAGAAAACTAAACTTAAAAAATATGAGAGGTTTTAGGAACAATAACACTACTGAGGGATACACCCCTTAGAATAATCAACCATTTGAGAACCAAAGGGCCCCCAGAGACACAATTCAGGAAGGTTTCAGAAAGGTGGAATCAAGGCAGAAGTGGGATAAGTGATGGCACGTTGAGGGGATCACAATGGAGGGGATGAAACAAAACGTGTGTGAATTGCTGAATGTAAACCCACTCTAAACTCTCACCCAATTCACAAGAAAAAGTTAAGAAGGGAAAAAAGTGGAAGAAAGAGAGAGAATGCCAGAGAGGTGGCAATGTGAGAAAGACTGAGCCCATCACTGCTGGCTTTGAAAAGGGGAGGAATGGGTTGAGTCCAGGAGTGCAGGCAGCCTCTCCCACTGGAAGAGGTGAGGCAGTGCATTCTCCTAGGACCTTTAGAAGGAAGGCACCCTCCTGCATGGCGCAGCAAGACCCACTCTGCACTGCTGACTGACAGCGCTAGAATTCCTTAAACAAACAAAAACATAAGAAATTTCTGTTTTACTCCTAGGATTTAACATAGGACTGTTTAGATCATGCGTTGATGAAGGAGTCCTAAGTGCAAGGGCTTGTGAACACCAGAATTTCTGGCTTCAAGATACACAAAATACATGTAACCCTTTTGTTCTTTACAAGAAGCATGCATTCTTGATCTTTGATTTCTACAGGTTCCAAATTGGCTTACACTTAAGTAGGAAATTGCTTTAGATTAATCTGAGTGAAATTGTATCTGTAATAATAGTCATCGTTTAATGGAGAATTTTAAGCATTTTATTCTAAGATATTGATAAATTAAGCCACCTACTCTCAAATTAAGTAATATAGGTAATAGCACATATTCCAGCTAATCTTTTTCTTTCTTCTCTCTCTCTCTCCTTTCCTCTTTGTATCCCTGATACTGACACCAAAAAAACCTAACAATACTTTGTCCCTGGACAATAGAATACTACCAACATTCTAATTTTCAGTTTAAGAAAAAAACCACTTTTGCACACATCAGTGTTTTGTTTTGTTTTTCCCCTTTTGCTCTAAGGTGCATTAGTACATGGGATTGCAGGTGAATTTGGTCATATAAATGGAGCTGGAGCCATTCCCACATAATCCCTTTTTTTTTAAAGCGGTCATCAAATGCAGATATGTGGACTGCCATGATCTCATTAGTTGATTTGCCAATGATGATAATCCAACTACTTTATTTTTAATTAAGCTCTAAATCTATAATAAATAAGCGCTTGAGTTATCTCAGGCATTCTTTATTTGTACACATTTATGTAAATACTTTTTGCAGCTCTTTTAGACTTATCTAGGGAATTCTTCCAGTTCCCACTTCCCCTCCCGAACACACAGACAGATCATTATTCAGATAGCTTAGCTAACATTCTGTTGATCCCTGTCAAATAGTCAAAGTATAGAATTTTGGAGTTACTGCGTTTGAAATTCTTTAGCTCAAATCACTGAGGACCCCATTTTAAGATAATCCCGAGTCTTATTGTTTTCCTTCATTTTTAATATCTTTTAGCGACAGTGATGAGGAAAAGAAAGCGAGAAGAGGCAGATCTCCCAAAGGTGAATTCAAAGATGAAGAGGAGACTGTGACGACAAAGCATATCCATATCACACAGGCCACCGAGACCACCACAACCAGACACAAGCGCACAGCAAACCCTTCCAAAACCATTGATCTTGGAGCAGCTGCACATTACACAGGGGACAAGACAAGCC
Organism: Echinops telfairi; assembly: GCF_000313985.2. Classification (NCBI taxonomy): domain Eukaryota; kingdom Metazoa; phylum Chordata; class Mammalia; order Afrosoricida; family Tenrecidae; genus Echinops; species Echinops telfairi. Next base: position 73,751,008 of record NW_022111372.1, read on the forward strand.
CCGATCAGAGTGCTTCAACCCACACACCTCAGTCTTCAAATAAGGTGGGAATGGCATGAATCACACATTGTACACAGTTTTACTCTTATAAACCACTTTTAGAATTCCCGCATTAGTAGACTCGTGTGATTCTGCATAATCATATTAATTATAAATCACCTGGCATGTATTACTCAGAGTCATTAATAATAAGAAACCTCTTTGGGGGAAGAAACCTGTCTGACTGTTGAATGATTTCCTATGCACTTTCTGTAAAAGTAGAAATGACACCCTTGGCTCATTTGGGAAAGGCTATGAATCAAAATGTAGTGCATCTACTCCGTCTCCATACTTCCACTGGTTAGCGAGCACAGCTTGATTCACCAAAGAAAATGTGGGAGCATTAGGAAGTTTTTAAAATGAGAAAGGGCCACTAAGTGAATATGTAGAAGAAATGGCCTCATTGTACATAGCAGTGATGCCTATAGAAGGAGGCTTGTGCCTGGTGGTCACTCACTTCTGCCTATTATCACAAGCGCTGCCTTCTGTACCTTCATATGTTGTTTTTCATCTACCATGGACTCCTAGGCACAAAGTGAGTCTTTTGAGCCAAAGAGAGTGATTTACCCCCAGAAAACTTAGATTGTCATTTTTGTCACTACACACACACACACACACACACACACACACACACAACTCGTGGTTATCCAACTTTATGTTTTTATCAGAAGTAGCTAAAAGCTGGGGAAAATTTTATCTATATATATGAAATGTATCTTGCAAATTGTAGGTGTCTCTACAAGTATAGCTAGGCCTACTCAGTTAAAAGGACAAGTACGCTACCAACTTTTGCCAGGTATCTTCTAGACTGGTATGTCATTTCCCCCATGTGTTATTTGTAGTTTTGATGAAACTCACAGTTATAATTCCACTATAGTTGTTACCACTACCCTGGTGGCATAGTACCCATATTGAGCTGCTAAGCAAAGGTCAATAGTTTGAAACCACCAGTCTTTTCCTGGGAGAAAGATTGGACTTTCTATTCCCATAAAGAGTTACTGTCTCAGAAACTCATGGGTCAGTTCTACTCTGTCCCATAGGGTCCTGAGTCAGAACCAACTCTATGGCAGTGAGCTTGGTTTTCCAGATGGTCTTACAGTTCCCGCCAGTGGATAGTTACCTTACTGATGCCCATTAGGATCAATAGATAGTCATAGTAATTAAAACCCAGATACATGACAACAGCGGTAATAATTCATTTAAGATGACAGAATGAAAATCATCAAAATGTGTAATTGTTTTTAGTTTTGCACTGGCGTTTTGATAGCTTAAGGAATTTTAAACATCAGTTTTTCTCCACTGTTTGGGTATATGATACTCTGCCATAAATATTTTCTGTATTTGATAGTATAAGCTTTGTTTGTTTTTATAGTTTTAAAATATCTAAAATGCTGGAGTTCCTGAAAATGAATCCAGCTGTTGTCAACTCAAGGTCATTATTGAAACACAGTTGTAATGTCTTAAAATTCAAAGATCAAATTAAAATGCTTAGGAACTTACAGTCTCCTGTTGAGCAGTTCAGTTCAGATATAGTGTGTACGTGTTACGCTGAAAGAGCCTGTGCAGCCAAGTTTTCAGTGCTCTGAAGAAGACGGGAGCATAACTCCTGTGAACCCTATCGTTTTGTTGGGGAACTCAATGTGAAGCAGTTAGAAATCAAGGTACGTAGACTGTTTAGAACTATGCTGGTGTGTGTGGTGTGCAAACAGTTAAGTGTTGCCAAATTTCATCAAATTTTAGAGCCGGCTAAGACTTTGACCTCTAATCTAGTGGATTTCAAACTTTATACCACATTGGGATTATCCGTTGAGCTCTAAGACTGTGCAGGCCAAGGCTTCACCCAAGACACTTGGGATGCAGTACGTTGGGATGGTATTGAGGCGTATGTGTTTCTTAATGTCTCACAAATGATTCTGATGCATAGCACGACGATTTCAGTGGCATCTGAAATGTGTGTTTTCCAGAGTGAAATGTATTAAGAAAGTAAATGAGTTAAGGAAAACGGGGAAGGTCTGAGCAATAAAGACTTTTATTTCTGAAAATAAAATGCCTCACGGTAAGGTTCAGGGTTATTACCGTTTCCAGAAAACTAGATCTAGATCTAGTCTTAGTAAGATAACTGCTACTTGTATCTAGATTGAGGAATAGAGATGGGTGAGCAGATTAGAATGTCAGTTTGTTCCCATTGAAAACTCGTAGGAAAAAACCTTGTTTTTAAGCTTATCAGTTACATTTTGTTTTCAGACGTCAGTGCCTAGCAGCAAGTCATCTGGTGACCTTGTTGATCTGTTTGGCGCCAGCCAGTCATCAGGTAAGCTCCCACCGTGGCTTATTTCTTCTTCGTTACCTGGTTTCCAGATTTATTTAAAATGATATTTATTTGCACTGGTGTGTTAGGCTGAGTTGACTAGAAAAACAAATCCAGTGACACTCATGTGTGTAAGAAAGAGCTTTATTTCAAGAAGTAATTGTACATGGAGAAAACATCCCAGCCAGTCCAACTCAAGTCCCTAAGTTCAATAATAGTCCATAAACCCCTCTTCAGACTCATGCAGTCACGTGCAATGATGCAGAATGCAGGAAGATCACAGGCCAGTGGGTACAAGTCGTGTGGATCCATACAGTTCATCACAGGGCTCTGGCAGGTTTCAGAGTGGCCCACCAGCAGAAAGGTGAAGACCGAGAGACAAGGGGTGGTTCCCAGGGCCCTCCTGATGAGAAGGCCACACCCATGGGTAGGCACCAATAGGCTGTGTCCTGATTGACAGGTTAAATACCACCCCTACACTTTAATCTATCTTCAAGTTGACATGAATTTATGAAACTGGGTATAATTTTAATATGAAAATAGTCAACCTTGGACATTATATGGGGGAATTATTTAATTGCCTAATGTAAGGGAGAAAACTTTAAATATTTGATTATTCAGTAGCCTCTCTCTGTTCCTAGTTTTCTTACCACCAGTAGTCTTTGCCATCATTAGAATTATCATGTTCTTATTGTTTACCTTCTGATATGTACATTCATTTTCCCAAATCTCTCTTAAAGGAACTGCACCCTGTTTTATACTTTTCTTGACCTTTAGGCTTCTTAAGACTTTGTGCTAAAAAAAAAACACCTCACTGCCATCAAGCAATTCTGACTCATGGTGACCCCATAGGGCAGGGTACAACTGCCCCTGTGGGTTTCCAAGACTATAACTCTTTCAGGAGTAGAAAACCTCATTTTTCTCCCAAGGAGTGAATGGTGACTTTGAACTGCTGACCTGATGGTTAGCAACCCAACATGTAACCACTACATCACCAGAGCTCTGTGCTAGTCAGTAACTATTGGCTAGTAATAATCACTGTCCTATATTAATGACTTGCTATGTCTGATACAATCTTCCTGCAAATTCATAATAAATAGCGTTTCAAAGTATAGTGTACTTTTTGGAATCTTTCATGAACAAAGGTTTTAGAGGATTCTGGTTTCCGTTTTTTATTTTGGTAAACAAACCCTGAGAAACAAACGTTACTATCGTGAATTAATACTGCCTAAGTATTCGAAGTCTTTTGTATTCCTAAATGGGAGAAAAATGAAGCTTTCTATTCCTGTGAAGAGGTAAACAGTCTCAGAAACCCACACAGGCAGTTCTTCCCTGTTCTGTGGGGTTGCTATGAATTGCAATCATCAGTGGCAGTGAGTTTTGTTTTGTACTTCTTTCATAAACAAGATGTACTCCTCTGCCCATTTTACTGTCTTTCCCTAAATCTTAATTCTGGTTTTCAGCATGAGACATACCTAGAGCTTGTTTAACTTTTTAGTCCTTTAACCACCAGTATACATTGAACCAGAGACTGCTCTTGGTGTTTGAGATACAATGCCACTAGCAAGACTTGGTGGAAGAAAAAGGTGGCTTTCTACTCCCATAAAGAGTTGCATTAAAAACAAACAAACAAGAGTTACAGACCCCAGTCTCGGAAACCCACAGGGGCAGTGCTAGCCTGTCCTTTGAGTCAGAATTGACTGGATGGCAGTGAGTGAGTGACTCTAGAGAACTAGTCATTCATCAAAGAGGCTCAAATAGTCACCTCATAACCAATAAGAAGTCTACGTTGAGGGAAGCGTGCCTTCTGTGGAGGTGTGTAACTTTGTACGTGACCTATTTTTGAGGGCTGCACAGAGCACCAGTTTACTAAGCTTTTCTCAGCTGGGAATTGATCCTTTTTTCAGTTTGATTTCTAGGATGTTCTAGATTTATCTTAAGTAATTCCTGGTAATATGTTATCTTAGAGTTTCATTCAATGATTCTAGAGTATTAAAGACTATTGTGCTGCAAGTCCAAATATCTTAAGAAATACAAATCTATTTAAAGATTATTTTCCCACCTGTTTCTGATTTATTTCTCATGAGCATGTAGACAGCACGATGGGGCATAACTATGTACAAAGGAAACGTATCAGTCTTAGTTGTGTGTAATGATTTTTGAAGCTTCGTTGTTTTTAAACCTTTGCATTTGCATTGAAGTAGAAGTCTGTGATGGAAATTGCCTTTTCACATAGATAGTTCAGAGCTATATATAATCAATATAAAGCCCCCATTGTTTTCTCATTCTATCTAACCTGCTACCATAACGTTCTTGGACTGGAAATAAGCCTTATAAGTCATCTTGTTTGGCTTACTTTCTGAGATTCCCTATTCCTTTTATTGATAATTTTTATTCCTAAATTACTCTATTTACTTTGTTGGACTGACACGTCTAAGGTTACAAACAACTTTCTTAGTCATTGAACAATTTATGTGCTGTCCTTTTGTAGGTTTAAGATTTGAACTGCAATGTTAACTGGTAGGTAGCAAGTATATAATACAGACATAGTGTCACAGAAAGTCAACTATTTTGGACTTCGTGGCATAAAATATTAAAGAGCCCCTTTCATGCATCTGTGGAATGTTTTAATGGAGCAATCAAAGAATTAACTAGGAAGGTCAGATGAATGTAACTTTTTTTCCCTCTGCAATATCAAGAGTGCTTTGAACAGAGAGAATTATTAAATGCCAGCATGCATTCCTTACTTGGCAAGAAATCTGAGTGGTTTTCCTTCTTCACAGCAAACACTAGATTGACTAAATAGAAGTAAAGTTAATATTAATCAAGTGATTGAGACAAAGTCTGAATGAAATCTGGACTTCATTTTTAACCTTGAAAGTGTATTTCTTCTTTTTTTTCTCAAAGCAGCATGGTTGACACCGGAATTATGTTTTATAGGTGTCTCCCAGTTTGTTCAGACTGCCCTCCCTTCAGCCATAAACACACAGATTTAGTTTGTTGGATCTTCATTTAAATATTTTAATAATATATTTTAAATTGAATTCAGCAGTGAAAGAAAATTGGGTATTAAATCTTTAGCACCTACACATGAGAAAGTATAAGAAGCTACCATATTAGCATTGCTATTTGGAATGTCATTGGGGTGCCATTTACCAGATGTGCCCATATTTATAATAGTACCATCATGCAAGTAATATGGGCATGAACTGTAAAGCTAAGCAGATATCGCATCTGTACCACTTACTAGATGTATTTCTCCTCTGAGAAAATGCTCCCATTTGGGGGGTTGGGGGTGGTGGGGTGGAGATATGAGTTATGCATCCCTTCATGTTAGTGTCTTCAAAAGCATGGTCAAATTATTGTAGAATGCTTTGCCAAGTTTAAAAATACACATATGAAACCTGCCTATCAAGATTCACTTGAGCCTGTTTTGTTCAGTGTTCCACAATGGTGATTTTCCTTGAAGTATGTGCTCAGTGAATGTCTTGGTGGCTTTTATGTGTACATCATAATTTTAATTAAACATACTAATGCATAGATGTGTAAGGTATTAGAAAATAAAGCCAGTTCGAGATAGTGTACAAACTCATTTATTCATTTGTTTCTTCCTCTGAAATCACCCCCTCTCTGTAAAGTGAAGCCCAGGTTGCCTCCTTTGCCTTGGCACAGTTAAGAAATTTGGGTACTAGTTAAGATGACATTACACAAGCTCTTCCTTATGCAGCTAATTTTGTTTCAGAGAGAATACACCATCAGTACAAACTGAAAAACTTTACATGATTCAAAATCGGTTTTGAATTCTGTTTTTTTGTTGTTTGTAGTTAAGAAGAATTTCAAGATGATTTAAAGTCTGTGTAAACCATATCTTCTTACATTTACACTTGAACCTGTTACCTTGTACTTAGTAACAGCTAACAAAAATAGGAGCTATTTACATAAATTTGACTCTACCGTGTTACATTCTAAATATAACTCATATATTAGAATTGGAGGTAAGGGTTTTCTCTAGTTTGAAGGCAAGTTCACTAAAACTAAACAGTTGTGAACATGTTCTCCCTTTTTATCATAAATTATTTAAAAGTAATGTGTGTTCATTTAGAGTTTGATAAAAAACAACAAATGATTCACCATAATGTCACTGGGTAAAGTTATCTATTAATAGTTTTGGCATTTTTTTAAACTAAGTTTTCTATATATTTAGTCTCAGTGTAATTGTTTTTAAGCAAGGCAAGTCTTTTAAAAAGCTTTTAGATACAGATTTGGGTTTTTTTTGGTTTTTTTTGAGGGGTAGGATGATGTTAAAAACCAGAAATGAAGACATTACTTGCAATAAAACCTGAGGTCTCATAATTATTTTTCTTATGATAGTTAAACTTTTCATTGCTTTATAATCTTAAATTGTGTTGATATATGAGACTACTTCAAAGAATTTAGAATAAAAAGACAATTTCCCCATTTCTACTTTTTAAACTCCTTCATACTCTAATTCATTTACTCTCTTATTTATTTATTTATTTATTAAATAATAGCTATATTTAGACATAATCCAGACATCATACCATTCAGTAGTTCAGTCATATTAATCCCTTATTGTTTAGACATTAAGTTTTGTTTTGTGTGTGAGAACCAGTCCCCATTGTTCCCAATTATAAAGTAACAAAATAGCTTATTTCAAAATCTTTCAGTTTGACAGGGAAAAAATGCTATTTTATAGTGTTCTGCGCTTGTTTGAATTCCTAAATGAGCTTGAACTTTTTAAATATTTTAATATGTTTGTTATATGTTTCATTTGACTTTATCTGTTTATGGCCTGTCTCCCCCCAGCCTTCCCCCAGAGGCAGTCATCCTTTCCTTAATGCCTTTTTTGAAACCTTTGTTTGTTACAGTGAACTCTTTGTCATATATTTGCAAATCTTTTTACAAATCTTTTCATTTCTTTTAGTTATGTATATGTTAGAATTTTTATGCAAAAGTTTATTTCTCTTTGTTGATGAGAGATTCCACTTTGTAGTTTAAGCGTTTTCTAGTGTAACTATATTTTTCCTATTCACAGGATTGCTCTCAAAAATGCATATTACCAGCTGGTGATTGTAAATAACCTTCTTGCTGCCCCGAAAAGGCAGATGGAAGTGGTTCATTTATAATGACATCTCTCATGTGGGAATCTTGAAGTATAGCTCTTGTGAAATTTAGCAGTCTTTCACACACAGCAATTTTGGGTAGACTTTTATTTAAATTCCATTAGATGGGACTTATCTGGAGAAATAGTTAAAGTATAGAAAATGTCTGTCATATTTAAGGCATTGGTATGAATAACATCATACTTAGCAGATATTGGTAGTCCATCCTCTGGGAGAGAGAAACTTTTCTTAAATGAAATGAAGACATTACTTGCAATAAAAAGTTATGTGAACATGGTGTAATTTCACTTTAGGTGGTAGAGTAGAGTAGCCAAAGTAGGTAATTATCTGAAATATTAAATTCAGGATATGGCAAAAATAAAATATTTCACCCAGCTTGAAATTAGGCTCTTAAAAATTCAAATGCTTTTATCCTCACTATGAATTTTCTTTGTAGCCCAGATTAGGTAAGACAGAAAACAAACACTGACTATTAAGCAGCATTTGGTTGCAACATTCATTTCCCTGCTTGTATATGTACTTGTTTTATATAGTTTTGAAATACATCTCATCTTTATGAACCTTTAAGGAAAAGCTAACCAAACCCCTGATATTATCCTGTGGGGAAGTAAACCTGTGTCTGTGTGTGAGCAGTAGTGTCGATAGGCTGTTGGACTCGGTCTTGGTGGGCCTTAGTTCACTGGTGAGCGATGTATGTGACCATGTACATCTGGAAAGATGTGAAAACGGAAGGATACTTTACTAATAGCCAAATGCAATAAATGTGCATTAAAAAGAATACCAAGTACGCATGTATTCCAAACGGATTTGTTCCTTATATTACTGCTGGCCACTTATTAAGAAAGGGATATGGTTCCAGTTTAATTAACCCAGTTGAGTGTAGCAGATGGGGCAGAATGTCTTGCAGCGGCAAGACAATTCAGAAATGACACCAGATGTTGGAAGTTGTCCCTGGTGGTGTTTGAGTGCAGCCCAGATGTTTCAGTCCCACCTGGCTAGTTTCTAAGCACTGCAGGCTAAGCAGCTGTGATGTAACCTATATAATGTTCACATAACACTAAAAGCACCATAATTGAACTGCTGTTCTAGACTTCTAAGGAGGTGAAATATTTAAGGACTAACAAAAATAAAAACAACTTATTTAGTTGAGAACCGAATTAGAGAGGAATTAAATATTAAAACCTGAAATAATATAGTTCAAATTATGGAAATATTTTAATTAAATATTTCTGGAAAATGTTTACAAATAAGAATTGTATGAAAATGTGTATATATATATATATTAATTAAAATATTTTTAAAGTATTTTGCTTGTTTTATACCATTTTGAGAGGAAATGCCAACGTGGTATCTTGCCACTAAAATTCATCAGGCTTTGACTTCTTAGAACAAGACCGTTTTTACACATAACTATCATACCTGAGGGAAATTAGCATTAAAACAAATAATATTGTCTTTTTAAAATCCAAATTAAAACTTCCTCCATTATCTCGATTGTATCCTTTGAGCATCGCAGTTCTGAAAATCCAAACATCATGTCCGGGTTTATATGTGTCATTGACTCAGTGTCTTTCCTCTAGTGCAGGCGTCTCTCTCTCTCTCTCTCTCTCTCTCTCTCTCTCTCTCTCTCTCAATGATACTAGTATTTTGACAGGAATTTCTACATGGGTGATGTTGCCCTTTTCTGTCCTTCCCATTAGAAGGCTCCATGATGCTACGGTTATTCTGTCCGATTCTTACTAGTATTAGTACTGATCAATTGTTTAAGGCAGTTGCCATCAGATTTCTTTATTGTAAAAATGCTTTATCCTTTTGTAATTAGTTACCTATGAGGTGATATGTTGAAATTGCGTGAGTACTTTATTCCTCAAGAATGTTTTACCTAGGTTTTTGTATATACTGAAGATTCACATAAGATGGTGATCTTCTAATTTTGTCCCTCCTAAATATTGGTATTACTTTTTAATTTTACAACTCTCATTATTTTTTTAAGAATCAATATGAAATGAATTTTTAAGTTTATTCAGTGTGAACCTCAGCCTTATTGACAGTATTACTGGCAGTAAGCGTGGCATGTTCACCTTGTACTCCTGCTCATTGATCTTACCGGAAACGAACTCAAGAAAGGCATGTAAGCGAGTGCTAGCTGCAAGGGAGGGCGTGTGGTAACAGGAAAACCCAAGACAGCAAACCAACTCGAATCCCAGGGCTTTGTTAAGTGGGGTGTTAAAATGGCTTCCTGCACTTGCTGTTAGTGATTCTGTGGTTCTGAAAGCTCAACGTTTTCTTCATCCTTAATTTTCAGGAGGATCGGCTGATTTATTCGGAGGATTTGCTGACTTTGGCTCAGCTGCTGCATCAGGCAATTTGCCTTCCCAAGGTATAGTACAATTTGATTGGCCAGAAATCTAGGGGTCAGGTAAAAAGGCTATCCAAACTGTCAAAACAAAACAATTCCTCTTCTCTGTAGCCAGCTTCTTTTTTCTTTTCTTTCCTTATAGTATTTGTTATTCCTTAGAGAATTTATTCATGGAGTATTTTACTGTGCTGACAGCTTATATTTGCCAAAGGTATTAATCTGGCTCCAAACTACTCAGATACACCTACAGAAATTTGCACTTAGTCATAAATGGCTCTTCTGTAGCTTGCTTTTGTGGGGTGAGGAGAAGCAAGTATGACTAAGTATAAGTAATTAAGTAGCAAGAATTCAATAGTTTCATTTGTATAATTTTCATGATTAAAGTTCAGGGACATTCACTTGTGTAGAATACTAAAATTTGCTCCTTGTACTTTAGATATAGTAAGCATTTCTGTGAAAACTGAACTTCTGAGTATTTGAACCTCAGGCAAAGGTAGCACATTCTCTGTTAGATTAGGAATAATGCATCAACGGATTCAAAGGTAAGAACAGTTGTGAGGCTGGCGCAGGACCGGGCAGTATTCTGTTCTGTTGAACGCAGGGACTCTGGGTTGGCCCCGACTCGATGGCACCTAGCAATAACAAGCAGAACACAGGCTTAAACATTAAAAATTGACGTGTTTTTTTCCCTTTTCTCTTAGTATTTTTGTTATATTTCTGTTATGTACTTTAGTAGCTACTTATCTTTGAGGAAGTGATTGAGCCTCCAACTTTGAAAAATTAGAGTTAATGCTATTTAGCATGATTTTTTATATGGATAAATTAATATCTATAGAATGTATGTATGTATATACATATGATCATGTACGTCTTTCATTTTTATATTCTAGATTAAGAGGTTGTGGGGTTTTTTATTTGTGAAATCCTAGTCAGTTTGTAATTTGAGAAATACTATAAAGGATTTACTATAAAGATGTTATACAGGAAGCAGGGAAGAAAGATACATTTTCACCAGACTAGTTTTATGGATCTATTTCAGGTAGCATAATCTATTGCTGTTAGAACTAAACTGAGGAAGTCAGAAAGAATGATAGATAGCTAACTGTGGTGATTTTTGACATTCTATTTGTATAAATTCCAAGTATTTCCCAGAACCAGAAACGCTGAGTAATTAACTGCTTCATTTTGGAAGTGTGATTACACGTGCTAAGGGTTAATACCTTGCTGTAGGCAGATCAAAGTGGAAAGTGAACACTGCCCTAATTTTACCTTCTCCCTGTATAATTCACAGTTTTTATGTGTATAAAGTTTCCAACGATGCAAATACTTCCAATATGTTAATGCTGCCTAAGTGATACTTCTCTTCATCTGTGTGCATGTGATTAATATAACCGGATCACCATTACACAAGGGGCTGAAACTGTTGCAACAATGATTAATCATTTCTGAGCAATATATGCCCCACTAGAAATCTCGCCCTCCCATGATGAATCGTCTCAGCTAAAGTTTTCAGGTGGGGCAACACAATTTGCCCCAGTTTCTGTTGTTCTTTTATATAGCGCAAGCAAATTGGAATCAGCGTAAAGTTGATCTTTATATTAAATTGAATTTAAAATGCTTAATACATAGGACCAATCGAAGCACTCTTAATGCAGTTTCTTGTGAAAAAGATCGGACATGTTTTTGTAAAACCTTGAGGTATAGTGAGTATTAGCCCAGTTCTGGTATTAAATTGTTGGTAGAGCTTGGAGCTTCTAAATGAATTATTTTTTTCTTTTGAGGATGCTTATATTTTAATATGGTAATAGAGTAATACCATTTTAAGGACATATTATTGTACTCTTGATATTTAGCATAATGAGACACAGTATTGCGATGGCTGGTTACCTTTTTGATTAGACAAAATGTATTTCCAAGTAGTAAGTGAGCAGAGTGCAAAGAGATGGTGTTAATTAACTTGGAAACACATGGTATTCGCCTTCAGATGACAGTTTATATGTAGCTCCTTCAACTTTATCTTTTTTACTTACATTAACTCATATCTATCTGGTTGTATCTTTATTAAACCTTTATTTACTTAGATTCATATATGATCTAGTCATAAAATTTGAAATTATCTCTTGCCTTTATATTCATTGTTACAAATAGTTAAAATGATATATATGTATCCTTTACAGCAGCTTGACTTAAATTTCCATGTGCCATGCCTAGTTTTTCATCAGTACTTCCACAATTAATTCCAAGTACCAATAACCAAACCCCAAACCCACTGCCATCATGTTGATTCTGAATCATAGGGACCCTACAGGATAGAGTAGTACCCTATAAGGTTTCCAAGGTGTAAACTACAGAAGGAAACTGCCATTTTCTTCTCCTGTGGAAGAGCCATGATTTGAACCAGTAGCCTTTCAGTTAGCAGCTGAACACTGTAACTGCTGGGTCACCCAACTCCTAAGGTCAGAGTCCCAAACTTTAAATCATCCTTTGTTAGGTGCTGTTGGGTTGGTTCTGACTCATGGTGACCCCTGTACAACAGAATGAAGCACTGCCCAAGCCTGTCATCCTCACAGTTCCTCTGTTTGCGCCATTGCTGCAGCCACCGGGTAAATCTGTCTTGTCAAGGACCGGGCCTTCCTCTTTTTTGCTGCCCCTCCACTTTACCAAGCATGATGTTCTTCCCCAGGAGCTAATCTCTCCTGACATGTCCAGAATACATGAGAAGTTTTGTTATCCTTGCTTCTAGGGAGCATTCTGGCTGTACATAATCCAAGACAAAGCAGTTTGTTCTTTTGGCAGACCCTGGTACTTTCAGTATTCTTTGCTAACACCATAATTCAAACGCACTGATTCTTCTTCAGTCTTCCTCATTCAGTGTCCAACTTACACATGCGTGTGAGGTCATTGAAAATACATTATATGGATCAGGCGCACCTTAGTCCTCAAAGTACCCATCTTGCTTTTCAACATTTTAAAGAGATCTTGTGCAGCAGATAGACCCAAGGC
>NW_022111372.1:73765137-73786658 GCF_000313985.2 Echinops telfairi
CACACACACAATATATGTTTAACTATGAGATTCCCTCTCTAAATAATACCTTTTTATTTAAATGGATTGAACAGTTCCAGTTAAGCAAGCAACACAGTACACAGTAAGGTTATAGCTTAGATATAGCACTTGTCATCAAACCACCTACCCACTTCCAGAGCATCATTTCTGATTCATAGTGGCCCAATACAGGGTTTCAGAGGCTGTAAATCTTTACGGGAACAGATTCTCTTCTTTCTCCTCTAGAGCTGCTGGTGGGTATGAACCAATAACCTTGTGGTTGATAGTCCAGTGCTTAACCAGACAGCGCCACCAGAAATCCTTGTTGTCGATGGAAACATGGTAAAATGAGTGAAAAGTTCTTATAGACATTGATCTTCTCTCCATGTTTCTCTAGTTCTTTTGCTTTTATAAATTTTGGTTTTTATTACTCGAAAGTGTAGAAATCATACTGATTTCTCTCTGCACTTTTCCAAATAGTGAAAGTTTCCTGGTTTTACTGTTTTCCTTGCCTGAGAATTCCACAATTCCCAGCAAAAGTTTCACCATTTCGTAGTTTCTTACATGCTTCTCACGACCTAGACTAGACCATAATTATTTAGCTGGAAGCATGTGAGGAGGTTTCAAAAAAATCATGGAAAAATGGAACTAAGATGATAATGAAATGTTTCTATGAATTTTTTGAAGACCGTTCATATTTTTTACGTAGATTTGGTCGAAGTGAAAGTTTTATAATTTTTAACTATCAACTGGACCTGCCCGAGAGATGGATTTTACTTTATATGTGGGAGGTTTTTGTTTTTTCTCCCTCCCCACCCCTGGCCACCTTATTTCACAAACATGGACTATTCATGAGAAAGAAAAATGTCCAGATGGAAATGGTACCTGCAGATGTTAATTTGGATGGACACAGATCAGCTTTAATTTGTTTTGGTTCATAGATTGTTACCTAGCTTTGTTTTGTCCAATTCAGAAAGTCGCTTACTCTTGAAGTTCTTTCTTCCTCAGGAACAAGTGGGAATGGAGACTTTGGTGACTGGAGTGCCTTCAACCAAGCCCAGTCAGGTCCCGTTGCCTCCAGTGGCGAGCTCTTTGGCAGTGCCTCACAGCCAGCTGTCGAACTCTTCAGTGGCTCACAACCAGCGTTAGGCTCAGCCCCCATGGCCTCTAATTCTTCAGACCTGTTTGATCTTATGGGCTCCTCCCAGGCAACCATGACATCCTCCCAAAGTATGAATTTCTCAATGATGAGCACTAATGCTGTAGGACTTGGTTTGCCCATGTCAAGATCACAGGTAAGCTGCCCACATCCCTTAGAAACTGTGCTTAATGATCTTTGAGAAACTCTTTATGTACTGTAGTGGTAGATTGGCACAAAGCAGAGAAATAAGCAATCGCTCTCTAGAGATGCGGGAGGCATGGTGTGTACCCTACTCTTTTTCCCTAGATGATGACTCATTTGGCTTCTTGAGGGCAAATTCAAGCATGGTGCCTTGCACAAAGGAGGTACACCCTAAACATTTATTGAATTAAGTCAAATTGGTGTTACATGGTAAAATAAGCACACATCTTTTGTGAGAGAATTTTATTGTCTTTTGTTTTGTTTTCCATTCTTTTAATGTTGTTTTTCCACGATCTCTATAGGCCTCCTTATGTACACAGGCACACACATATGAGAGGGCTTTAAAAAATACATGGAAAAATGGAAAGATAATGGAATTTTTCTACAAATTTTTGAAACCCCCTTGTGTGCACATATATACACACGTACATGAGGGAGCTTCTAGTAGTTATGGGGAAATTCTAATATCTTTCCACTCCATTTTCCATTTGTGGGGAAATTCCTACATCTTTCTACTCCATTTTGAAGCTTGTGTGTGTCGTTCGGGAGAGGGTGGGGGTTGTTTATAGAAACAAAATGGAGTTACTAGTTCACCATGGCCAGCATTCAATCAGTCATTGCTGGTCATGTCTTCAAAGAAGTCTCACTTGTTTCAAACAATCACTGCTAAAGGAGAAAACCAATCTCTTTGGTGCTGACTATTTTTTTTCCTTTTAAGGGTCCATTCTACATTATGTAAATGTTACATAAGCTTTGTGTTCAAACCTGTTATTTTCATGAAGGAAAACAGCTGAAACGGGTTTTAAATTCAAACTTTTTTATAGTTAAAACTAAATTACCCGATGGTATCTTAGAAAGTAAACAAATGTAGTATGGGAGTATGTATAATGGGGTACCCAACAAAAACCGGATTTTTCCCCCCAAAGCTATGTACTTACTTTTTTTTTTTTTAATTTAACAAAACAATCTTATCACATTCAAAGTACTCTTCATTACACTTAATACATTTGTCAACTCCGCAATTCCATTCTTGAAAGCATTTTTCAAACTCATTTGTTTGGATGGCTGACAGCACCTCCCTCATTTTTTTCTTCACCTCTTCTACGTCTTCAAATCGCTGTCCTTTCATGTCCCTCTTCATTCATGGAAACAAAAAGAAGTCACATGGAGCTATATAGGTGAGTAAGGTGCTTGGGGCAAGAGAGGCATGCTGGTTTTTTGCCAAAAACTGGCACACAGATGATTGTGAGCAGGTGCATTGTCATGGTGGCAAAACCAGTTCCCCGTCTGCCACAAAGCAGGCCTTTTTGGTTGCATACTGTTACGCACTATTTTCAGAACCTCTAAATAGAAAGTTTGATTAACAGTCTGACCTGGTGGAACAAAAGAACTTCAAATGCACTACGAGTCGACATTATCATTCATTCAGGAAGTTGATGGATATCTAGAACAAAGTTTGTCATCTACTGACTTTTCACCTTTTTTGAAATGAGAAAACCACTTGTACACTTGAGATTTTTCCATAGTGCTGTCCTTGTAAGCTGTGTTCAACATCACAACAGTTTGTGTGGCATTTTACCTGAGCAGGAAACAAAATTTCATAGCCACATGCTCTTCTCTTTAATCTGTCATCACAAAAAATGAGGTTCAAGTGAAACTGCTTTTACAAAAAAAAATCACCAGAGAGACCAGAGAGAACCTTCTCAGGTGATGCCACTGGGTGCACTAACTCAAGAGCAATTTGTGTAACGCTCTGCCCAGCAGAGCTTTTTTTCTGGGGTTTTTTTTGGGTACCCCCTCGTATGTCAGAGTTACACCCAGAATTTGCTTCTTTTAGACTCAAGCTGCTGAGAGCATAATGCCAATTACTCATCTTAATGTGTAGATTCTTCTGTTTGGGGAGGGGGGTGGCAGTTAGAATGAAGAAAGAAGCAGGAAAGTGTTTGTTTAGAGCCAACATTAAGAAAAAAAGACTTGCTTTCCACACCGAACACCATTAGACCAAGACCGGTGACATGAGCAAGCCGATTTATTCTGAGTTTCTTTCATGTGACTTAAGCAAAAGCAATCTTAAATGCTTAGGTTCTTTGCCCTAGTACATTTCCAGTTCTTACTCTTTTCTTTTTCTTCCTTTTTCAGTTATACCCAGGCACCCCTGCTTCTTTTTACTAAACATTTTTTTACAACTAAATCGGGCTGTCTGTAACATGGTCCACTGCTAGTGCCTGCTCTAGGCAGGAGACATGTTCACACAGAGCCCAGCAATGTCAATCGGGATGTTGAAGATAGAACATGCTGTTTGCTGGTTTTGCCTTTAGAGCATGAGAAATCTTGAATTCCGTTTGTAAGAATAAATTTCTACTTGTACATTGCATTAAAACTGTACTAACCTGAAGTTGGTAGGTGCCCTGGGTGTTCTTTGTATCTTTGTGTAATTTGGGGTCATAACCCAGATTGTGAGGTTATGAAGAACTACACATTTTATAATGCTATGAAGTGGTACAAAGAGTAACATTTGCCACTAACAAAGGATAACACTCTGCAGGGATGGTGACGTCTAGACCTGAGTGGTGGGAGTAAATGGCAGTGCATCTATGCTGCCAGGGCTTTTTCCCAACCCCGCATGGCTCACACTTCAGAGGGACCTACCTAGAAAGCTAACATAGAACGCGTGGTGCCTTTTGGTTTCCAGAATTCACTCCAAAGTTGAATATATATGTATATATATAGAGAGAGAATGTGATGAATTTGCCATATGATAATCTTTATAGGCTGATTCCATAAACAGATGCTTACTTTTTAGAGCATTTTTCTATTTTCCAGCCTTTTCAAAATGTTAGCACAGTGCTGCAGAAGCCTAATGCTCTCTATAATCAGAATACAGATATGGTCCAGAAGTCAGTCGGCAAAACCCTGCCCTCTACCTGGTCTGACCCCAGTGTAAACATCAGCCTAGACAACTTACTACCTGGTATGCAGCCTTCCAAACCCCAGCAGCCGTCGCTCAACACCATGATTCAACAGCAGAGTAAGTGACCACAGATCAGCTTGTTTGGGGTGTATGTGTGTCTGTGTAGTCGTTTGCCCTGATGTCAGGACTCTTTCAAACCATGAAGAACAAATACCATAGATTCCAGTGAGGTTAATGACATGCCTGTGAAATAATGCTTTTCATATAATGCTCCATGTCTTCTGGAAGGTTACATGAGTTTGTATTTTGTTCTCTGCATGATAGACAGTCATTGTATTGTGAATTTGGGGACCTGGTGAATAAATAAAAGCTGTCTTTGTTGTAGAATTTAAAAAAATACATGCAAATATGACGAAGAAACAAAAATCACCTGAATTCCATAAGCCAGAAATAAAAACTGTTGATGCATGCGTTTCCCCACTTTTTATCACAATGTTTGTAATAGTTGGGGTCATTCTGTCTCTCTTACACTTTGTTTCTTGCTGGACCCATTCAGCATTTAAATTTTGAATGTTTTTCCTGTATTGATGATACTTGGGGGGAAATGGTCAGCATATGAGGAATTTTTCCATGAATGCTTTGAAGCCTCTGCTCCCCCTCTCCTCCAATAATTCATCTGTTTTGGTTAATTAGGTTTAATTTTGCTTTTTGTTACTGTAAATAGATTCATAGCTTTATATAAACCTTTGTTTCCGATTTTCTTTTTCTTAATGTGCCTTCACCTCTCTTGGTGAAACCAAGGAGAGCGGCCAGCCTTGGCTGTCCTCAGAAGTGTCAGTGCAAATTAATGTTACGTTGTATGCAATCACCATGAAGACATTTCATTGGTATAGGAAGAAGCTGTTAGTGGTCAGGAAGATAATGATATGTTTATGCTCTGTGAAACTAAATATTCAGGGTGGTAAGGTTCTCGTGTTTTCTTTTCTTCTCATAGATATGCAACAGCCTATGAATGTGATGACCCAAAGTTTTGGAGCCGTGAACCTCAGTTCTCCATCAAACATGCTTCCTGTTCGGCCCCAGACTAACCCTTTAATGGGGGGTGGCATGCCTGTGAGCATGCCCAACGTGATGACTGGCACCATGGGAATGGCCCCTCTGGGAAATACTCCAGTGATGAACCAGAGCGTGATGGGCATGAACATGAACATAGGGATGTCCTCTCCTGGGATGGGCCTCTCGGGCACAATGGGGATGGGCATGCCCAACATAGCCATGACTTCTGGAACTGTGCAGCCCAAGCAAGATGCCTTTGCAAATTTCACCAACTTTAGCAAATAAGAGATGGTAAAGAAGCAGATTGAATGAAGGATTTTTAGCTGTGCAGATAGGCAATGTTCAGATGAAAAATGCTAATCAACTTCCCTTTCTTTTATCAATTAAATAAAGCAAACCTACATAAAGAACCAAAAAAGCTGTTTAATAAAAGTGAAGTATCTAGTGTTTCAGATGTACAGTCAAGGGCACTTCAGATGAGGCAGTCGGGATCATTTTTTTCCCAGTGAGAATAGGCCACAAATGGTCTAGTGAGACCATGAGAAGCCTTTATAAATTGAAGA
Organism: Echinops telfairi; assembly: GCF_000313985.2. NCBI lineage: Eukaryota > Metazoa > Chordata > Mammalia > Afrosoricida > Tenrecidae > Echinops > Echinops telfairi. The sequence continues at coordinate 73,771,010 of NW_022111372.1, forward strand.
GCCCATTTTAAGATCATAATTTGTGGGAAGACTGGAATAGGGCTGAATAAATGTGTTTGAATCTCTAATTTTGTACTTTTCTTTTCCTGAGGAACTTGATTTTTCTGTCCCTGGATCCCCTTGTCATAATTGGGTCTGTTCCTTTTACTACCACTTGGGAGTCCGTATATAAATTCATTAAAGTGGGATAATCAGTTTTTTATAAAAAAATATATTTTTGTCCAAAAAAGGCATACATATATGATTATGGCTAAATCAGAGGTAACTGGAATGTATATACTTTTGCTAATGTTCCAGCAACACTGCTATTCTATCTAACTATCCAAATTTTTATTGTTAACAAAACTTGTTTAAGCAATTGGTGATTGCTATGGGACTTTCCCCACATGAAAGTATCCTCCGCAGAACCAGGAAGAATACTTTCGTCAGGACTGCTGTCTGGTTTCCTCTAAGAAAAACTACCGGGATCTCTGTTGATGTTTGGCGGTCATGACTTACAGTCTGCGGTGACTGGCTTGGCAAAGCTTCCCTCTGCTTATCCCTGTAGCCCTCATCGAACAAGCAACAGTCACAAAAGAAAAATATTTATTTTTATTTTTGGATGTCTTTTAGAAAACAAAAACCGAAAGGCTCGAAATCCAATAAAAACTTAAGTTAAATGTAAATGTTAGAACTCAGTGTTCATTTTAGAATTTTATACAGAATTGGTTGTGTGGGGTTTGAGTGTATGTGCTATGGCAATAGCAAGCTCTGGTTCCAGTGGAGAAGAGTTAAAGATATATTATTAAAGGAGACCTAGAGCAGTCAAAGATTTTATTGAGTTAATGAAATAAAGGAAATGAATTAAATTTTTTTTTCCTGATGTAATTCTGCATTATGCTCACATGAAAATCATGATTCTAGAGTTTGGAATGTAAAATCAGTTGTTTCACCCTTAAGCTGGGACTATTTTTTAAAATAAATAATATAGGTATCAGATTATTACCTCCCTGCTATCTGTTGAAATTTTTTTATTAAATTGATAAAACTTTGTTTCCATGTATTCATAATGTTCTGTTATTCATAACATTAAAATGTTCATTAAAATCAATGTTGAACTGCTTTTTCTTTCATTCTGTTGGACATTTGAGACCATTTGGGGAAAAATAATTATGATTTGGGCAAAGTAATTTTTATAAATAATTTAAAATAATTTAATGACTTCTCTATTCTTTCCTATCAGAGTCTACTGTTAGGAATTAAAAATGAAGCAGCAAAGATATCCTGACCTGCTCCATTCTTGCTAATGTTCCATCTACAACATTTCTAATTAGGCAGAAATTCATGTACTTCAGCTAAGTGGTAATGAAAAGTGATTCATTTGCTGAATAAGAGATGAGAGGGTGTAATTAGCTGACTGTGGTTTTTAATCTTTCAACAATTCACTGTGTTTAAATTAGTTTCAAAGAATAGGAGCTTTCAAGTGTTGTTACTTCAAGCAATCAAGCACGGCTCTGTTGGCAGCGGGAACTGTCTGCGCTCTTGCTGAAAACCCATAATTCTCAATGAGGTGAGTTTTGTGTTTTCATTTAAATTGACAAGTATAGATACACCTTTTCAAATGTATATGCTTGTGGTCAGAGGCTGTGGCTATTTTTTGTTTCTGAACATTTGTGCTTTAAAATTTTTTAAATAAAATTCATCTTTAAAGTATTTTCCACATCCTGCCTTTCTCAGTAGTCTAAGGATTCAAGGGAGACCGAGCTTGGGTTGTTTTTTGGGGTGTGTTTTTTTTTTATCGAAGTTCAGCATTTTTTTTTAATCGAAGTTCAGCATATAGTTTGCTCTCGGTATTTTTTTTCCCTCCTGAGAAAAGAAAAACACAGGAATTGCCATAGTTGGCTTTCAGCTAATTGAATGATCTCTCTCTGAAAGGGTTACTAAGCGATGCTTCAAAGGGACAAGTACCCTGGCGACGTTTGGCGTTGGCAAGAGATGCCTCCCCTTTAATGTTCAGCCCTTCCTCTTCTCATTGCCCTTGTCAACCAGAGCGTCGCTTCTTGTGTGCACGTCTTGAAACATTTGATATTGGGGACAGGAAGAGTCCACTGCACGTGTGCTGGAGGAGGACAGATTCTTTTCCCCCTCTGGATTGTTCTACCCTGGCATCTGCAACCATACACACACCCAGTGCTACTCACTGGTACTTAGGCGGGAGGTTTCCTGTTCGCATGCCCGCTTGCTATCTGTACTGCTGTTGTTTTTAGGGTCGTCAAGCAGTTAGGACCTGTATTTCCTTTTAAAAGGACCAGTTAGTACTTATTATCTTCTTCGATATTTACGAAACAGCACTCCTTCCCTGGCAGGTAAGTTAAACTCACATCTTTGGATTCAGGGTTCTACTGTTCCATGAACATTGGTTATGGTGTAGTTTTCTAGCTCAGAAATAAGGAAATTATGGTAAATCTAGTCAGCACAGCATGCTGTCTACTAATTAGAGTGCTGAAATAAACCAGCCTATGGTTCAGCTTTCCAAGGAGCCAGCATCGCACTGTGGAAAGGGCAAGGGCTGGGAAGCAAGCAGATCAAATTCCATTTCTACCACTCATCTGGGTGAGCCTGATCAATACCTGACCCCTCAAGGTGCTGTGAGACCTTATCCCCCTGTCCCTCCTTTTAAGTGAACAAAGTCTTCAAATGTTGGTAGTTCAAATTGAGAACTACCCACACACCACATTTGTGAAGTATAACTCACCCACTTTTATTTATGTAAATGTGCTGACTTTGAGGACTTAAGAAGGCTTCAAAAAGTTTACAGGAAAATAGAATTACTGGAAAGTCCCCGTGGATTTTTGAAGCCCCCTTGGGTTTGCCGTCTGCATTAAGCACTTGTCTTATAATAATCTACACAGTAAACCCAAAGGCAACTAACTACTTTTTCATTCCTAAAAGCAGACAAAGTCTGAAAGGTTCTAAATTTGTTTCTGAGGATTTTGCTATCTGCCTGTATTTAACACCACTTTTTTTTTTAGCAACAATGAAGTTGTAAATGAGCTGTTTTGTGAATGTATTGACTCGTACTTACCACCTTAGTGCAGTGGTGATGGAGGAACTATGAAAGTGAGCTCTTGATGGAGGATTTATCACACAAATAACCTTCATTAGTTCTCAGCTTCTAGAAGCCATAAAGTTGCTATGAGTCAGAATTTGACTTGATGCTAGTTGGTTTGGGGTTTTTATAGAGAGCATAAGCTTTCTTCTGTGTGATTTGTTGCTGTTTGTTGGTACAGTTTTTATTTCTAAAAATGTTTTATATTGTGTAGGTGGCCATTGGGACAGAAAATTAGCTTCCCTTTCCACAGTGTACACAGAAATTGTTGCAAGTCCTTTGTTGCCTTTTTATTACCGTGTCGGCATTCTCGTCTTTCTGAGGCTGCTGCGTTTCCGTTCATCGGCTGCCCTCCATCTCCTGTCGCCTCACCTCTGGTTGGGGGGGACTTTTGACCATTTGGTCTCAGACTTCAGTTGTTTAAGGGAGCACCTTCCTCATGGGGGACAGTGTTGGTTTAAATATGGTCTCTGGTATTTGACTAAAAGGTACCCTGCAGAAATAGCTTCAGTTTCAAGTTCAAAGGATACTTAGGACTGTAGTCTTGGGGATTCCTTTGTTTCCGGGATACAGTAGGTCTGGCATTTTTTAGGGAGTTAATTTTCTTCTACATTTTTCTCCCATTCCACCCTTGACCTGTTGTGTCCCTGATCAGAAAGTACTCGTAGCCAGGCGCCAGCTAGTTCTGGTGTCAGGTTCAAGTGGGCTGTTACTAGTGCTGTGAACCACTTTTTGAGCCTTTGATTTCTCTTGCTCCATACTAGTAGAGATCAATAGTATCTTAAATTGCAACTTGCAAGCAAATTGCAACAGTTTTGTTGGCATTTAACTCCATATGCAACTCAATAGTTCAGTCACATCAGGAAGAGTTGTGCAGTTAACACCACAATCAGGTTTAGGACATTTTTTTCATTGTACCCATTGTTACTAGCTCCCCATTTTCCTCCTGTCTTCCCTATTATACCCTCAAGGAACCATTAACCCAGTTTCTGTCTCTAGATTTCACTATCTTGGATTTCATGTACAGAAAAATATTTTTTAAAATAATAAGAGAAAAACCTCGATCAAAAAGAAAGCAAAAATGCTAAAAACTAGAACAAATAAATGGATCAAAGGGAAGAGCAAATGATACAGTGCTAAAGTTTAACCTATGTCTGCCATAACCGACTTCACATTGCTCCCTCTCTCATAATGTCTGTTCACATCCCTCAACTATAATCAGAAGATAGTCACCGGAAGTTTAATCCATGTGTGGATACTGCAAATGAATTTTGAGCTTTCACCATCATATTGTGCAAACCAGGTGTTCACTATTTAAGCTCTGATAATCATTTCCTCCTTTAGATTTGGATTATATTATTTACAATCCTTGGGTCACAAGATGGTGTGCTTCTTCATGTGGACTTAGTTGATGTCTCACTTAGATGGCTGCTTGTTTGAAAACAAGCCTGTAAGACCCCAAATGCTGTTCTTTCTGATAGCCTGGCACCACCACACTGCTATAGCAGACATATCTTCAATGATCTCTCTCTCTCTTTCTTTTTTCAATGATCTCTTAATGAAGCTGATCAGCAAGCAGGGCCACATCACAAGAACTCATTGTTCTTAGATTGGGGCTAGAATTGAGAGCAAGCCTCCAAATCCGTTCCTAATCTGTGGTTTATATACGTCTGTGGTCCATTGTAGAAACATCGTTGTCATTTTGTGTTAAAGAGAACATTATCAATCATACCCCTGGACATCACTTCCACTGCCGTCAAGTCAATGCTGACTCAACCGTATAGGTCAGGATAGAACTACCCCTGTGCATCTGCACTACTCACCAAACTAGGATATATAATATTGTTTTGTGAATTGTTGAACCAATAGATAAATTGGCCCCTGAGATCATGGCCCCAAGCCTTTTGACCCATTAACTCAATCCCGTAAGTTACTTGGATGTGTCTAGGAAACCTCTGTAACTGTGTCCCCTATTAGTTTATTACATAGATGGATGTACAAGTGTATGCGGCACACACAAATGTGTGTACAGATGCCCACAGATCGACCTATACATGTCCATGTATTTACCCTCATAGGCCTCCCTATACACATACTTGGATTGGTGTTTCCCTAAGTAAACACCTTGTTGTATAGGGCCATCAAGCTGCTTCTGACTCATCATAACCCTGGGCACAACAATGAAACACTGCCCAGTCCTGCACCCTCCTCACAATTGTGTTTGAAGCCACTGATGCAATCCATCTCCTTGAGGAGCTTCCTCTTTTTTACTGCCCTTCCACTTTGGCGACCATGATATCCTGCTCCTAGAATGGATGTCCTGATAGCCTGTCCACAGAGCATGAAAAGTGAAACACCTGGGTAAGTGGCAAAATTGGCAGAGTCATTATTGTTGCAAATTAGTACTAACTGCCTCTGTGGTTTACTGAGATTAAATGTTCTAGGGAGTAGAACGCCCCATCTTCTCTCTTGGAGCCGCTGGTGGCTCTGAAATGCTGACCTTGTGATTGCAGCCCAGTGTGTAATCCACTAGGCCACCTAGGTTCTTTGTGTACAGTACGTAGCATTTATCAAAATTGCCCCTTTTTCTCATGTTCCCAGAATCTTTTTCCCTTGGTCCAGTTGTGCTGACTTCACACATATTCGATTTTTTTTTAAATCACCACCCAATGTAACAAATGTCTGCTATCTAGAAAGTGATTCTTTGTCCCTCTACTTCCCTTCCCTGGTAACCATCAAGAACTTTGATATCTGGGTTTATATTTATTCTTGTTTTTTTTTACAATAGTAGGACTGTATAGTATTTCTCTTGTGGTTGATTTATATTATTCAGCATAATATCTTCCATCTTAAGGATGTATTTGACGTACTAAACACTCTTAATGACTAAAATCCATACTAGTGGGATGACTTCAAGAGCATCTTGCATGAAAAAAGTAAACGGTCATTAAAACAAGAAAGAAAAGGCCAAAATAGATATCAGGAAAGATTCTGGAGCTTGCTCTGGAATGTAGAGTAAGTAGTTTAAAGCAACTAGAAGCGAGGAAGTACAAGAGTTGAAAAGAAATTGATTGTAGTAACCATTGTACAACTCTTCTTGATATGGTTGAACTATTCAATTATATGATATGTGAATTATGTCCCAATAAAGCTGTTTAAATAAAATCAGGGAAATAGAGAGTTGAACAGAAAAGTTCAAAGGGCTTCTCAGAAATACAAAGGAAAACATTCTAATCAAATGTGCAGGAATCCGAAGTTAGAACATCAAAAGAACAGACTCAACATTTCTCAAGCTGAGACAACTGAAGAAAAAAATTCTACTTTGCAATATTGAAGAATTCTATGAGGAAAATATTAAATCATGCAGGAGGCATTAAAAGAAATTAAAAATTTAAAAAACCCAAAATACAGTCACTATACCAAAAAGAACCGGAGAGCATTCAAGCATGTCAGGAGATGTTGCATATGATCACGAATCAATGGTGTTGGAAGAAGTCTAAGCTGGACTGATGACAAACAAGGCTACAGGAATTGACAGGATGTCAATGAAAATGATTCAACAAGCTGATGAAACACTGGAAATACTCGCTCATCTATGCCAAGACGTTTGGAAGACAACTACTGGACAAATGACTGGAAAAGATCCATATCTGTGCAGAAAGTGAAAATTATCAAACAATATCATTACTATTACATCCAAGTAAAATGAAAGATATCTTGCTTATTTCAAACAGATCTTGGCTCAAAGCAGAGGATACAGAAATATTCCTTTGTTTTATTGATTACACAAAGGCATCTGCATGTGTAGGCCATAACAAATTGGATAATTAATGTTCAGAATAATGGGAATTCCAGAACGCTTGACTGTGCTCATGTGTAATCTGTACATAAACCAAGAGGAAGTTGTTAGAACAAAGGGTTTAAAATCAGGAAAGATGAGGACAGGGTTGTATCCTTTCACCATACTTACATAATCTGTGTGCTGAGCAAATCTTCAGAGAAGCGGACTATGTGAAGAACACTGTTTCAGGATTGAAAAGCTCATTAACAGCCTGCAACAGGCAGATGACACGTTAGGACTTGAAGAAATCAAAGACTGCAGCCTTTAATACGGATTATAGCAATGTAAAGAAAACGGAACTACTCATAACTGAATCAATAAACAATATGATAAATGAAAAGAATGAGTTGTCAAGGATTTCATTTTATTTGGATCTGAAATCCATGCTCATGGTGCAGCTGTCAAGAAATCAGACGACATATTTCATGGAAGGATAAATATGTTGTTCTGAGGATTAAGAGGTAACTGGCCTAAGCCAGAGTATTCTTAATCAACTCATGCCTGTGGGAACTGGATAATGAATAAGGAAGACTGGAAAAGAATCGATGCATTTGTATGGAGTTGGCAAAGAATATTGAAGGTTCCAGGAACTTCCAGGAAGTCAACTAATCTGTCTTGGAAGAGTTTCAATCAGAATGCTCCTTAGAACTGAGGATAGCAAGACTGTCATCTCATGTGCTGTGCACGTACTATCAGAAGTCACTAACTAGAAAAGGACATAGATGAGTGAGAAAGAAGAGAAAGACCGTCAATGAAATTGATTCACACAGTGACTGTATCACTGGGCTCAGACATAACAATTGTGAGGATGGTGCATGACCAGGCATTGTTTGGTTCTATTGTACATCTTCCTAACCGACTCGAAGGTACTTGGACAACAACAACCATGGCAAGTTTTGCGATAAGAAGTATGAGGTCTCCTTCTCTGTTCTTTAATAATGTTTTAGGTATTCAAGTTCTTCTTTAAAGTTGGAGATTAGTTTTTCCAATGCATTAAAGGCTTTGTATTGAGAGTATATCACATGTACCAATTGCTTTTGGTAGTATTGACATTTTTACACAATTAAGTCTTTGAATCCATAGCGAAGAAATGTTTTTCCATTTATGTAGCTCTCTTGCAGTAAAAAACAAAAACAAACAACTCACTACCATCTGTTCAATGCCGACTGTATTAGGCCAGGATGACTAGAGAAACAAATCAATGAATACTCTCCTATATGTGTAAGAAAGAGCTTTATAACAAGAAGTCATAGTATGTGTTAGTCTAGGTATTTTAGCGAAACAAATCCACAGAAACTCATGTTTAAGACAGAATTTTATATAAAGGTTAAGTGCACATCAAGAAAACACCCCAACCAAGTGCTGCCCAAGCCCCAAAGTCCAACATTAACCTATTAGCTCATATGTCCGACACCAATCCACAAAGTCCTCCTGCATCTCACAAAACACACTATGACCCCAACTGCAGGAGGAATGCCGGGGTCTCCACACGGCTGCTCCAGCACCCAGGGCTGCATTGGGGTAGATCCATGTGGCTTCTCCTCGGGGATGTCTTGTAGGAAGTCAATCTTGCAAGCTGAAGCAGGAACTGGTGAAGGCAGCTACACCCTGGTTCGACCATCAGTAAGCAAAAGACCTGAGAACTAGAAAGGTGAGGCTCACTGAGCCATTTATCCCTCCGCCCTTCAATTAACCCCACGTGTTTATCGGTCAGGTTAGCACAATAAACTACCTCATTGTATATCAAGAAAACATTCTACCCCAGTCCGACTCAAGTCCATAAGTTCAATACTAGTCCATAAGTCCCTCTTCAAACTCATGCTGTCGAAAGGAATGATGCCGATAAATTAAAAGCTGAAGGAAAGAAAAAAAAAGTAATGATGCCTAGCGCATGAATATCACAGGTTGGTGGGTGCAAAGTCATTTGGATCCAATGACAGTGGTAACATTGTAGGACTCTGGCAGCAATCAAGGTCAGCCAGCAGGAAGAGGAAGGGGAGGTTCCCAGGACCCTCCTTATGAGAAGGCCATGCCCACAAGGAGGCACCATATCTTCAACTTGACATGAATTATGTAACTGCCACATTGACATTAGCAACCCTATAGGACATAGAATTTCCCCTTTAAGTTTCTGAGACTGTAACTGTTTGTAGGAGCAGAAATCCTTGTCTCAGAGAGGCTGGTGACTTTAAACTGCTGACCTTACAGATCACATGCCAACTCAAAACCATAACCACTACACTACCAGGACTCTCTTGCAGTAGTATCTTATAATTTTCCTTGCATGGACATTGGGCCTCCACTCAAGTACTCCCTCAATGCAAGAACACTTTGTTCTATTAAACTGGCATTCCACAATACTCACCTTCCCGACATAATTGCTGAAGACAAATGGGTGAATAAGCAAATGTGGTGAAGAAAGTTGATGGTGCCCAGCTATCAAGAAATATAGTGTCTGGGGTCTTAAAGGCATGAAGGTAAACAAGCAGCCATCTAGCTCAGAAGCAACAAAGCCCACATGGAAGAAGCACATCAGCCTGTGTGATCACGAGGTGTCGAAGGGATCAAGTATCAGGCATCAAAGAAAAAATCATATCATTGTGAATAAGGGGGAGTGGTAAGTGGGAACCCAAAGCCCATCTGTAGGCAACTGGACATCCCCTTACAGAAGGGTCGCGGGGAGGAGACGAGCCACTCAGGGTGCAGTGTAGCAACGATGAAACATACAACTTTCCTCTAGTTCCTAAATGCTTCCTCCCCACCACCATCATGATCCCAATTCTACCTTACAGATATGGCTAGACCAGAGGATGTACACTGGTACAGATAGTAACTGGAAAAGCAGGGAATCCAGGGCAGATGATCCCTTCAGGACCAGTGGTGAGAGAGGCGATACTGGAAGGGTGATGGGGAGGTGGGGTAGAAAGGGCGAACCGATTACATGGATCTACATATAGCCCCCTTCCTGGGGGATGGACAACAGAAAAGTGGGTGAAGGGAGATGTCAGACAGTGTAAGACATGACAACATAATTTATAAATTATCAAGGGTTCATAAGTAGGGTGCGGGGAGGGAGGGGAAAAATGAGGAGCTCAAGTAGAAAGCAATGTTTTGAGAATGATGATGGCAACAAATGTACAAATATGCTTGACACAATGGATGTATGGATGGATTGTGATAAGAGTTGTACGAGCCCCCAATAAAATGATTTTTAAAAAAAGGGAACTTATGTCAAGGGCTCAAGTAGAACATGTTTTGGAAATAATGATGGCAACATATGTACAAATATGCTTGATACAATTTATGTATGGAATGTTATCAGAGCTGTAAGAGCCCCCACTAAAATGATTTAATTTTTTTTTCCTGTATAAAACTTTTTGTAGTTTGTTGATGAAGATCTTATTGCTATTCCAATAAACAGATAAGCAATCTGATTTAAATACTGAAAATCAAAATAATCTAGTCATGAAAGGATATCCTTGAAGGCAGATAGATATAATCCTATCTTGTATTTCAAGATAGACCTCGAAATGTCCTTTCTGACCATGAATGCAACACCATTCCTCTTGAGTGTGTCATTCCTAGCATAATAAACCGTATTTTCGCATTCAAAATGATCGATACAAGTGCACTTCAACTCACTAACATCAAGGATATTAATCTTTATGTGTTCCATTTCATTTTTTACTTCAACTTTACTAGATTCACACTTGATACATTCCATGTTTTAATTATTAGTAAGCTTCTTTTCCTTCTTACCTTGAGTTGTGCCCCATAGCAAATAAAGATCCCAAAGGCTCCTTCTCCCACAGGCTCTACTCCATTTCTATCACCATGTTTGACTCTAGTTTGAGAAAGCAGGTCTTCATCGGGCACGTGTCCACTGCTTTCTGATCCAGGGCCCCACCTCCGGCACAATCTCTGACAATATTCTGCTTCCATTCAGTAGGCCTTCAGTATCTGGCAATGTTTCAAAGCTATACACAAAGTTCTCAGCAGCTGCTTTCTCTGAGGTCAGTAGCCAATACCTTCTTCATAGTTTGTAGTCTGGAAGTTCTATTGAAACTCATTCACTTCAGATGACCCTGCTGGCATTTGAAATACCAGTGACATTGCATCCACCATCACAGCAACATAGAAGCCACCACAGTACTACAAATTGACAGACAAGGACATGCAATCAATACAACTAATATTCAGATTTATGCACCAACCACCAAGGCTAGTAATGAAGAAATAGAAGATTGCTACCAATGACTTCAGTCAGAAATTGATCGAATATACAATCAGGACGCATTGATAGTTTTTGGCGATTGGAATGCAAAAGTTGGACACAGAGAAAGGAACAGCAGGTGGAAAAATGTGATCTTGGTAATAAGAACAGAGCTGGAGTCACATGACCGAATTTTGCAAGATGAATGACTTGTTCGTAGCCAGTACCTATTTTTCAACAACACAAAAGGGCACATGGATGTCTCCACATGGAGTACACAGAAATCAAAGGGACCACCTCTGTGGAAAGAGATGATGGAGAAGCTCAAAATCAGCAGCTAAAACCAGACCAGATGACGACTATGGAACATCTTTGCTCACCTGTAAGTTCCGGACAAACCTGAAGAAGATTGAAACAAGTCCATGACAGCCAAAACACGACCCTGAGTCTATCCCACCTGAATTTTGAGAACATCTGAAGAACAGATTTACTGCATTGAACACTAATGACAGTACACCTAATGAGCTGTGGGAGGACATCAAGAACATCATTCTTGAAGAAAGCAAGAGGTCATTAAAAGTACAGGAAAGAACAAAGGATCAAAGTGTATGTCAGAGAAGACTGAAACATGCTCATCATCAAATCTCAGTAGATGAAATGATGCAATCAAAGAACTGAATAGAAAATTTTAAAGGGCAGCTCGAGAAGGCAAAGTATAACATTACAATGACATGAACAAAGATCTAGATTTAGGAAGCCAGAAGGAAAGAACGCACTCAACATATATTAAACTGAAAGAACTCAAGAGAAAACGCACGCCTCGGGTTGTAAAATTGAAAGATTCTATGGACAAAATATTGATTGATTCAGGAAGCATCAAAAGAAGATGTCAAGAATACACAAAGCACTGTGCCAAAATGAACCAGTTGACATTGAACTATTTCATGAAGGAGCATATGAGTAAGAACCAGTGGTGCTGAAGCAAGAAGTTCAAGCCAAAAACAAGATTCCAAAAATGGACTTAATACCAACTGAAATGTTTTAACAAGCTAATGAGTACTGAAAGCATTCACTCGTTTATGCCAGGAAATGTGGAAGACAGCTACTTGGCCAATGGCTCGGAGAGATCCATATGTATACCCACTCCAAAGGAAGTTGAACCAGTAGAATGCCCAGACTGTAGAACAATATCATTAATATCACATGCAAATGAAATTTTGCTGAAGATCATCCAACAACAATGGCAGTGGTACATAGCCAAGGAGCTGCCAGAGGTTCAAGTCAGATTGAGAAGAGAATGTGAAACCAGGATATCATTGCTGATGTCAGATGGATCTTGGCTGAAAGAAGAGAATACAAGAATGTTTACTTGTATTTTATTGGCTATGCCAATACATTGAACTATGAGGATCATAACGAACTATGGATATCCTTGAGAAGAATGGGAATATTGCATTGTGCTCATGTGGAACTTATACATGGATCTATAGGCAATTGTGTAAATAAGGGAATACTGCGTGGTTTAAGGAAAGGTGTTCATCAGGGTTGTATTCTCTCACCATACTTAATATGTATGCTGAGCAAATTATGAGAGAAGCTGGATTATATGAAAAGGAATTCAGCATTAGGATTGGAGGAAGGCTTTCTAATAACCTGAGATACGCAGATGACAAAACCTTGCTTGCTGAAATTGAGAATTGGAAGCACTTGCTGATGAAGATCAATGATTACAGCTTTCAGTTTGGATTACAACTAAATGTGAAGAAGACCCAAATCCTAACAACTGGACCATCATGATAAATGGGGAAAAGATTGAAGCTGTCAAGGATTTTGTCTTGCCTGGATTCACAATCAATGCTCATAGAAGCAGCAGTCAAGAGATCAAAAGACACATTTCATTGGGTAAATCAGTTGCACAAGACCTCTTTAGAGTATTGAAAAGCAAGGATGTTCACTTTGAGGACTAAGATGCACCCGACCCAACCTATGGTATTTTCAATTGCATCATATGCATGTGAAAGTTGGACATTGAATAAGGAAGACCAAAGAGGAGTTGATGTGTTTAAATGGTGGCGCTGAAGAATATTGAAATTACAATGGACTTATAAAAGGATAAACAACTCTATCTTGGAAGAAGTATGGCCAGAGTGCACCTCAGAGGGAAGGATGGAAGGACCTGGTCTTACAGACTTTGGACAGGTCAGGAGAGAACAGACCCTGAGAAAGGACATCACGCTTGGTAAAGTGAAGGGACAGTGAATGAGAGGAAGGCCCTCACCAAGATGGATTGACAGTGATTGCTACAATGCACACAAGCATAGAAAGGATTGTGAGGCTGGTGCAGGACCAGGCAGTAATTCGCTCGGTGTTGTCTAGGGTCGCTATGGGGTGGAACCAACTCAATGGCATATAGCAACAAGACCAGTCATGAAAGGGATTTTTTATTCTTTTTCTTTCTGTTTTTTATTAATTGGGATTAATATATATCAAAGGATTCCATAGTTCAATCACATCCAGCAGAACTGTACAATTGCTACCACAATTGTTTCCAACCATTCTTTTTCTTCCTGACATCATCTCCCTGTTACACCCCAATTCCCACCCCTGTGACCCCCACTCCCACTCGCCACCAAAAAACCCTTGGTCTCTGCTTGCTTTCCCAAAAGTTCTTCAATCCTAGGTTTCACATCTCAAATCACAGAAAAACATGTAACACAACTTCAAGTGGGTGACCTCCAGTGACATAACACTTTAACACGATACACCTTAATATGAACTAACAAAAACAGAACAAAAATACAGAAAATGTTGAAGACAAAATCAGGTTCAGCATGCATCAGAGGGGCTCAACCGACAAGGTTTTAACTGTTCGAGTCAGATTTATGCTTTTGATCCTCTATACTCATCTCTCCAATGTCCTCTGTGTAGTAACCACTTTCCTCCTATCCCTCAATTGTGGACAGAGGGAGTTCACCGGAGGAGTTCTTAATGTAATTCCCACAAAGGAATCTAAGGCTCTCAAGGTCATCTATAGCGTCTGCACCTCAGAGTCTCACATTTTAGCCTCTGGTACTGATCCCTCCTTCGATTTCAGATTATATAGATTACAATCCTTCAGTGACTGATGATGGTGAGGTTCATCCATGTGGACTTGGTTGACATCTCACTTCGATGGCTGCTTGTTTGGAGGCAAGCCTTTAAGACTCCACCGGCTATTTTATCTGATAGCCGGGCATCATCTAATTTCTTCACCACATTTTGCTATAGCACCCATATCATTTGTGTTTCCTTCCTGAGGGTGAGTATCGAACACCACCACGATGTAAGAACAAATTCTTAATTTGGAGCTAGGATTTAATGCAAACCCCAAACCCATTCCTGAATCTGTGTTTTGTTTTTTAATGTATTATTTATTAGGATTTAATGCATATATCATTGCATGGTTCAATCATGTCTAGCAGAATTGTACAATTGCTTCCACAATCTGTTTTCAAACACACTTTTTCTTCCTGGGCTCTTTGATATCATCTTCCTTTTATCCACACCCCTCCCAACCCTATGTCTCCCCCACCACACACACATCGAACTCCTTGTTCTACTTGCTGTCTCTATAGATTTTCATGCGTTCACAAACCAAAATCAGAAAAACATATACCACAACTTCAAGAGGGTGACCCCCAATCACATATCACCTCTGATATAAACCCTAATATGAACAAACAAAACCAAATGAAACAGAATATCCATCATGGGTTTGCCGGAATAATATCTTCATACGGCATTTGGGGCATCGATGTAGCAAGACCATGTTTGTCTGCCTGCCAACAGTTCAACAATCGTTTTTATATATATATAATTGTACTGGGGGTGCTTACAGTTCTTATAGCAATCCATACATCAATTGTATCAAGCACATATGTACATATGTTGCCATCATCATTTTGAAAACATTCTCTTTCTACTTGAACCCTTGGTATCAGCTCCTTTTTCTCCCCTCCCTCCCTTACCCTCTCACGCTCATGAACCCTTGATAAATTATAGATTATTATTATTATTTTCATATCTTACTATGTCCACTCTCTCCCTTCACCCACATTTGTTATTCATCCCCCTCAGGGGGGCATGTTATATGTCGATCATTGTGATCGGTTCCCCCTTTCTCCCCCCACCTGCCCCCGGCCCTCATGGTACTGCTATTCCCATTGTTGTTCTTGAGGGGGTTATCTGTCCTGGATTCTGTGTGTTGAAAACTTTTATCTGTACCAGTGTACATGCTATGGTCTAGCTGGTTTTTAAGGTAGAACTGGAGTCATGATAGTCTGGAGAGGTGGGGTAGCATTGAAAAAACTAGAGGAATGTTGTATGTTTCATAAATGCTATACTACACTCTGACTGGCTTGTGACTTCTGTGCGGTTGAATTAGTTAATTGTGCCAGCCTGGCCGATAATCACATGTGGTGCTGGTTGAAAGGCGGAGGGATAAATGGGTGGTGAAGCCTCGCCTTTC
>NW_022111372.1:73788485-73802711 GCF_000313985.2 Echinops telfairi
TGGGTTAATGGGTTAATGTTGGACTTGTGGGCTTGGGCAGCATTGGGTTGGGATGTTTTCGTGATGCACATTTTCTTTGCATAAAACTCTCTCTTATACGTGAGTTGCTGTGGATTTGTTTCTCCAAAGTACCTAGACTAATACAGCGGTGATGTCCAATTTTCTACAGATGGGCTTTGGGTCCCCACTCTGACACCCCCTCATTCACATTGATATGATTATTTGTTTTGGGTCTTCTGATACCTGATCCCGTCACACCTCATGATCACACAGGCTGGTATGTGCTTCTTCCATGTGGGCTTTGTTGCTTCCCAGCTAGATGGCAACGTGTTTAACTTCAAGTCTTTTAAGAGCCCAGATGCTGCTATCTCTTCTAATAGCCGGCACCATCAGCTTTTGTCACTGCATTTGCTTATGTTCCCATTTTGTCTTCAGTGATCATATCAGGAGGGTGAGCATCACAGAATGCCAGGTTAATAGAACAGAGTGTTCTTGCATTGAGGGAAGGCTTCAGTAGAGGCCCAAAATTTGTCCACTTCCTCAATATATTGCCATGTAAATATATGTACATAGGCCAATACCTCTATTTTTATGAATTAATATATTTACATATGTACACAGCTATGTTTCTACCTCTGTCAATGATTTTGCTTCCTAGACCTTCCCTCTTTTTCCTTTTACCTTCCTCCTGCCCCACTATCACACTCACCTTTCACTTGCCTCTCAGTAATTCCTCTCAGCTAGATTACTGTTGCTTCAACACCACCAGGGTCCCTACAGCCCCTAGCCATTGATTTTCATTCCCTAGTTGTTCCCCTGTCTATGGTATTGTTTGTTCACCGCTCCCTTCCCCCACCTCCTCCTCCCCTCAAGTCCCCCCAGAACCCTGGGTCCCCTTGCTTTCTCCTCAGGCTTGCTTCTTATTCCTATCTTATATAGGCAGACAAACAGCAAGAATGAAGACAAAACAAAAGATCAAAGGGGAGAACGTTTACAAAAGAAAAAGAGTGAAAAAAATCCATACATGACTCCAGGTCTGTCCGCTGACCTTTATGACTATCTCCCCACCAGTCCTGGGAAGCTGCAGGAACAGCCCCTCCTAACCTGAAGTCTATTTGGGGGGCTCCTTGGGCTTTTGTGGCTTTGCTCCCATTGCTGATCTGTTATGCTCCCTTCTGGGTTCACCCCACTGTGGTAGAGTCAGAGTGGGCTCACTCCTGCCATATGTCCCCTGTCTTGTCCTCTGTTGTCATCTGCTCTGGTGAGGGGACAAAGCATCTTGAGCCTTAGCAGTGCCATGCAGGGGCATCGTCCACAGGGCTTGCTGTGCCAGAATGGGGTCCAGTCCCTCCCTCCCTCTTTTCCTTCTTAGTTTGCTCCCATGGGGGTGAGTCAGGCCTGCCCCCCTTCCCACCCTGTAGGCTGTGTTGTCCTCAGTAGCACATACTTCGAGGGGGGGAGCAGAACAGTTCGACAGTCTTGTTACCGCTGTCTTCTGCTTCCTCAGATGCCGTGTATCGTCTGACATACATCCTTAAGGAAAGGTTTTCTTACTCTTTAATCATTATGCCTGTTGTCTTCAATATGAAGTATGATATTGGGTTATGCATTGGGCTGCCAACTGAAAGGCCACTAGTTGCAATCCAGCAGCTACACATAAGAAAGATGAGGTTTGCAGCTCCCGTGAAGATTTATAGCCCCCCAAGCCCAAATGGGAGGCTCTACATTGTCCTTTTAGGAGCTATGAGCCAGAATTGGCTCTATGACGGTGGGTTTGGTTTCAGCCCTTTAGTATTAGAAACCTTGCTAATCGTTCCCTTACAGACAAAATGTACAGCCTTTAGCACCTCTTAAACTGGGCTTGCTAAACCCTGGGATGGGGAATGACCGGGCTACCTATTCACACACTCAGCTTTCCAGGATTGGGGAGGGCTTGGAAGGCACAGATGAACAGAAATGGATTTCATAGTTAGTTACTCTGTACAACAAATGTCTTTATTTTAAAGTAAGTTCTGGACTATGGAAAGCCTAGATCCTGCTCTATTTGAGTTTTCTTTAACTGTACACCTTTAGGTATGTGCTTTAAATCCTCCCTTTCACCCTTTCTCATTTTGTAATGGGATCAGTGTACTCCAAGTCACACGTGGAGCAGGTTAATCTCAAGACCCATTTCTGTCTTTCAAGTTTAGTGAGAACTACAAACAGTGTTTGCTTCTGTGGGTAAAATCTACCCATATATACTTAGAGATAAAAAGGGAGAGTCTTCAAAGGTATTATTTCATATGAATCAATTACAGTCATATTTAAAATTCTATTTTCCAAAATAATAACTCTTTTTAATACGTTTGCAAATCTCTTTAGTACCTGGTTTAGCAGAACACAGTGGGATTTTCTCATCTGCTCCCGCATTCAACATGCAGGGCTTTGTTAGGGTGGCAGTTAGTGCCTGTTGGAAGAAAAATACGCTGGCGTCGGTGGTAGGTGGCCGGACAGGGGAGCAATTCGCAGGTCCTAACCAAGAATCTCAGAACTGCCCAATGATCCTGCGGCCACACTTCACAGGCTGTGATGGTAGTAAGTTGTCAGATAAGATGGTGTATTTCTGGGTGAACACAGCTTCTCCTGCTTCCCTTATGCTGTTGGTGAGGTGATGTGCTTGAGGAAAAGAGAATTTTGTGTCGCCTTTCATTGCAAGCACAAGCAAAACAGCTGTAGCGTGAGACTGTCTCCCAGTCAATGAACGTCAAGCAACAGATGACAGCACAGCATTTGCTCCGTTTTTTGAGAGTATGTCAGATGCATCATGCATGTTCACTACACTGATCAACTGGGTCTTGAGCATGTGGGGTATTGTGAGCCTTTGAGAGGAGAGAAGAAACTGGGCAGAGCATGAACATCTTTCACTTGTTTCCAAGGAGCCTGACAACTCTTTCTGGTTTGCTTCATGGCCAACACTTCACAGAAGGATTGTGGCCCTAGAAACAGTGCGTCGTATTCATGCGGTTGTTCACTGACAGAGAATTGATTCCAACTCATGGAAACGCCATGTGTTACCGGGGACAACTTTGCACCCTAAGGTGTTCAACACTGTGGCCTTTGGGAGCAGCTCGCCAGGCCTCTTATGAGACTCAAGCTTTCGGTGTGTAATAGATCACAGTGGTGTCGTTGTATGTACTACTCAGGAATGCCAACACACTCAGAGTGTTTGTTACCACATCCCAGATCCACTGGTTCTCCGAGACTGGAGAATAACCTGCGAGTTTCCAACCAGTTCCTGGAAACAGCAGTACTGAGCTCTGGGCTGGATCCCTTATGTCCATGGACTTGCTTAACTCTTTTAGCCTATGGTCCACTGCCCTCTTTCTGGTGATAAATACAGAACAGGAGAGGAAGACACAAAATAGCCCAAAGTAGATTTTTAAAAGGGATAAAAGGACCCCATATTAGGAGGGTCACCTCCTTTCCAATGATAACCAGGGTTAGTCTTCAGCAAATACATTTAGCAGAATTTTAGCCACAGAAAGAGGAAGCAGGCTTCCTCCTCATCTCAGAAGAGCTTCATTTTGGAAACAAGGACATCTATAGTAGTCACAGGGCTCCCGCTCTGCTGTGAAACATTGACAATGTTATCTTTGGTGTCTGGTCATTTACAACCTGTTATTATCAACTGCACATTCAACTATTGTTCAATTTTGATTGTGATAGTTGGACATTGAATAAAGAAGACCAAAGAAAAATCGATGCATTTGCATTGTGGTGATGGAGACGAATATTGAAAGTACCATGGACTTATAAAAGGATAAACAAATCTGTCTTGGATTAAGTCTGGCTAGAGTCTACTTAGAGGCAAGGGTAGCAAGACTTTGTCTCACATACTTTGGACATGCTGTCAGGAGAGACCAGTCCCTGGAGAAGGACATCATGGTGGTAAAGTGGAGGGGCAGGGAAAGAGGAAAATCCTCAATGAGATGGACTGACCTGGGCCTGCATCCATTGGCTCAGGAATCAGAACAACTGTGAGGCTGGCACAGGACAGGGCAGTGTTTCCTTCGGTTGTACCTAGGGTCAGTATGGGTTGGAACTGGCTTGGCACCTAACAACAACAGCATTATTCAACTGTATTTTGTTAAGATATAGGTAGTAGATTGGGCTCCAATAGTCATAATCTTTTTTTTTTTTCATAAGAGATTGACTTATCCAGGGCCAAAGCAATTCCAAAGCAGTCATGGGGACTCTTGGATGAAGGAAGCCCAAACCTTCCCCACTGGGAAACGTACCACCCAGACTTTGTCTGATGTTTCTGTTCACTTGCTGCCTGCACTATATTGAATGACAGGGCTTCAGAAAGTTTGTGGAAAAACAGAGTCAAAAGAACAGAAATTTTCTATAGCACATGACCTGGGTCGGTCACCAAGGGCTGGATAAAACTAGGTCAGAAATGTCTAATTAGGAACATTGTGCAGGCATATTCTCTCCCTTGGATTCTTTTGTTGAAATAATTTTATTGGGGGCTCATACAGCTCTTATCACCATACATACATACACCGTGTCAAGCACATTTGCACATTTGTTGCCATCATCATTTTCAAAACATATTCTTTTTACTTGAGACTTGGATATAGGCTCCTCATTTTTTCCCCTACCCTTCCTCCCTCATGAACCCTTGATAATTTATGTTAATATTATTTTTTCATGTCTTACACTGACTGATGTCTCCCTTCACCCACTTTTCTGTTGTCCGTTCCCCTGGGAGGGTGTTATATGTGGATTCTTGTGATCATTTCCCCCTGTCTGCCCTCACCTTCCCCTTATCCTCATGGTATCACTACTCTCATCAATGGTCCTGAGGGGATTATCTATCCTGGGTTCCCTGTGTTTCCAGCTCTTATCTGTACCCATGTACATGCTCTGGTCTAGCTGGATTTGTAAAGTAGAATTAGGATCATGATAGTGGGAGCAGGGGGGAGGAAGCATTAAAGAACCAGAGGAAAGTTGTATTTTCCTCAGTGCTATACAGCACCCTGACTGGCTCATCTCTTCCTTGTGACCCTTCTGTGAGGGGATGTCCAATTTTCCACAAATGGGCTTTAGGTCTCCACTCCACACTCCCCCTCATTCACATTGATAAGATTTTTTGTTTGGGGTCTTTGATGCCTGATACCTGCCTGATCCCATCAACACCTCATGATCATATAGGCTGGTGTGATTCTTCCATGTGAACTTTGTTGCTTGTCAGCTAGATGGCCACTTGTTTATCTTCAAGCCTTTAAGACCAGATGCTTTATCTTTTGCTAGCCAGGCACCATCAGCTTTATTCACCACATTTGCTTATGCACTCATTTGTCTTCAGGGATTTTGTCATGCAGCTGAGTATCATGGAATGCCAGCTTATTAGAACAAAGTGTTCTTGCATTGAGGGAGTACTTGAGTAGAGGTCCAATGTCCGTCTGATACCTTGATACTTAACATATTAAATATATGTACATAGATCTATTTCCCTATCATTATATAAAAATATATTTACATATGAACATGCCTGTATTTAGACCTCTATAAGTGGCGATTTGCCTCCTTGTTCTTTCCCCTATTTCCTTTTAATTTCTTCTTGTCTCACTATCATGTTTGGCCTTCATTAGGTTTCAGTAATTCCTCGAGGTTACATTGCCCTTGGTCAAACACTACCAGGCATCCTACACCCTCTTTGCCATCAATTTTAGATCACTTGTTGTTCCCTTGCCCCTTGGGTTCTATATAAGTATTGTTAAGCATTTTTTTCCTAATGGGAGTTGCTTCTCCCCATTTTATGACCAATAGAAGTGTACTTGCTCTCTCTGAGACATGCATGCTCCTCTCCCCACCATCTGGACTTAAATTTCCAGTAAGGTTTGCTTATCACTCTGGTAGGCATGTCTGGTGATTTGGGGTGACCTAAGCAGTCTTGTATGGCAGCAATTTCATGGTCTTCTCCCTCTCCCTCCATCTTGAAAAACTGACCCCAGCTGAGGTGAGGTCACCTCTGGCAAAGCGGTTTTTCAGATGTGCAGATAGAGGGGGTGATGTCTGCTTCATGGGCACTAGGCAGGCAGATGTGTTCTCAGATTGCATGAGCTATCCTGCGGGCAGAAGCCTATTCTATGAACTTTTTGAAGCCCCCTGTGTCAGTCCAGGTAGACTAGAGAAACAAATTCATGGACACATATGTGTTTAAGAAAGAGCAGCTTCAACTCGTGCCAAATTCTAAGAACAGCTCTCTGTTTATCCCTTCACCCAAGCACTACATGCCGCTAGAAGCTAAAAGTTATAAAGTTCCCCACTATTGGTTTCTAGCCTTAGAGAACTTCAACATTGAGGTAGCTAGTTTATTGTGCCGACCTGGCTGATAAACACATGTGGGATTAATTGAAGGGCAGAGAGATAAATGGCTTGGCGAGCCTCGCCTTTCTTGTCTCTTGCTCTTTGGTCATTAGACCAGTGTGCGGCTGCCTTGCTTGTCCTGTGCCTCAATTTGCAAGCTACACTACCTGTGGGACACCTAACCCGTGGACTGTGTCGCTGTAATTTGAGGTTCCTTCAAGACCTGCTTCACCACACCATTGGAATTTACATCTCGAGCTGGGGGCTGTCGGATGACCCTGTCATCTGGCTGACTGTTGGTGACCTGCCTTGCTGTTTGCTGCCTGTGCCTGGATAGCCTGACTTGCTCTACAGAGGTCTACCTGGAGGGCTTCAAGACTTGAAGGACTGCCAGTGTCTCACAACTGTCTCATAGGAGTCAGTTGCACTGAGCCATTTGTACTGCTTTATAATTTAATTGTTTATTTCTTATGTTATATATCTATCTGTATAAATATATATAAAATTAAAAAAAAAAAGAAAGAGCTTTCTATACAAGAGCAATTGGATATTGAGAAAACATCCTAGCCCAGTTGAGATAAAGTCCAAAAGTCCAATATTGGCCCACATGACCAATACCAATCTATAAAGTCCTCTTCAAACTCACAAAACACATGCAATGAGGCCAGATGCAGGAAGATCACAGGCCAGTAGGTGGGAAGTCTTGTGGATCTAGTGGCGATGTAAGCATCTCAGCGATGGCAGAGGTCTCCACATGGCTTCTCTGGCTCCAGAGGTCTGTCTCCATTAGCTTCTCTCCATGTGTCTTCTCCACAGGGATGTCTCAGAGGGAGTGAGTGTGTGTCCTGCCTCCAGTGAGCTATTTATCTCCATGGTGCCTCCAAATGAGGCCATCAAGCTACTACTACCTGATTGACAGGCTAGACTCTGCCCCTTCACTCTTATTTTGTAACTACCACACTCCCTCATATTGGAGGTGTGTTCGATGTGGCTGAAGATTACTTAAAACGAGGAATTGGAGAGAGTGAAGGGCATGGGAATAAGAGATGTGGGAGCTGTGGACAAAGTTTGCACTAGACTACAAACCTAAAGGTTGGTGGTTTGGGCACCCACAGGGAACTGTGGGGACATAGTGGTTTATGTGTCTGTCTGTGAACCACAGGTCAGCAGTTGGAAACCAGCAGCTAGCTGCTCTGCTGGAGAAAGCGGAGGCATTCTATGCCTGTGAAGATGGATAGCCTCGGGTACCGAGAAGGCAGTCCTACTCAGCCCTACAGGGTCCAGGAATTGGAATCCCCTTAATGGCAGAGCACGTGGGTCTTTCTTTCTTTTTTGAGTGGCACCTTACAGAGCCCTGGTGGCATTAATTGGTTCAGATTTGGAATGCTAACTGAAAGGTTATCTGTTCAAACCCACCAGCTGCTCTGGTGGGACAACGATGAGCTGTCTGCTCCTGTAATTCCGTATCCAGCCTTGGAAACCCTGCTGGGATTGCTAGAGTCTGGATCCACCCCATGGCAATGGTGAGCACTTCCATATTGGTTCTGGCCAAGAAAGCCCGGTGAAGCAGGTCTGTGGGAGTCACCAAGAGTCAGAATCAAGGGCAACAGGTTCGGGTGTTGTTATTTTGTGGGGTGGGAGATTGAAGGGGGTGGATACATAATGACTTCCTCCTCAAAAGCGCCTCAGGAATGGCCACATTTGCTTCCATCACCATGACAGTCACAGGCCTTGCATTGCCAAGACTCTAAGAAACAAGGGAAAAACCCTCTAGGACCTTTCTTTGATATTTCTTGTTCAACCCAAAATACATTAATATATAATTGATGGAGGAAAGGTACAGATGACTTTAAATGTAAGTGGTCAATTATAAATACAAGTTGATTACGTGGACATCCCCCCTCCCGCCCTCCCTCCCAGAAGAATGCACTACAGAGCTGCAGAATGAAGCTACAGCTCAGGGAGAGGGGCGTGTCTGATCAGAGCACACAGGAGCAAACGAAGAGGGAAGGAGAGAGGGTGGAGCACATCCTGGCCCATCAAGCCCTGAGGATGATATTCCCCACTCAGAGCAGTCAATGCACAGGGAGGACCATAGAGCCGGCTCCACCAGGAGACAAGACGCCCCTCACTGACCCATATTGCTATGAAGGACAACACTGGAGGCACAGTGCCAGAATTATGCCTGACTTGACCCCACCACACCACAGCGAAACACTTAAGGGCATACAACAGAGCAGCAAGGGGAGCAAAGCAATGAAGTCCCCAGGGAATACCAAAAATAGACTTTGGGGCCAGGGCATGGCACCCCAGCAGACTCAACCGGAAAGCATTCTTAAAGGTCAACAAACAGACCTGGAACTGTTTATAGGCTTTTTAATTTTGTTGTTTTGATTGTTTGACTTTTTTGTTTTCTTTTGTTGTTTGGTTTTGCTGTCTTGTTTTTGTGCTTATTGAATTATTGTATTTGCATGTATATCTGGATAAGATAGGCAGGATAACAATCTGGAGGAGAAAACAACAGGACCAACAGTTCTGGAGGGACACTGGAGAAGAGGAGGTGGGGGAAGGGCAGTGGGTGTTAACAAACCCAGGGAAAAAGGAACAACAAGTGATCTAAAATCGATGGCAAGGAGGGTATAGGATGCCTGGTAGGGCTTGATCAAGGGCAATGTAACGGAGAGGAATTACTGAAACCCGAATGAAGGCCTAACATGATAGTGGGACAAGAGGAAAGTAAAAGGAAATAGAGGAAAGAACTAGGAGGCAAAGGGTACTTACAAAGGTCTAAATAAGGCATGTACATTTGTAAATATATATATATATGATAGTGAAATAGATCTGGGTTAGTCTGGGTACTTTAGAGAAACAAATCCACAGAAACTCATGTATAAGAGAGAGTTTTATATAAAGGTTAAGTGCACATCAAGAAAACATCCCAACCCAGTGCTGCCCAAGCCCACAAGTCCAACATTAACCCATATGTCCAACACCAATCCACAAAATCCTCCTCCATCTCACAAAACACACACTATGATGCTGGCTGCAGGAGGAAAGCTGAATCAGTGAATGTGTAAGTATCTCAGCGCGGGCAGGGATCTCCACATAGCTGCTCCAGTACCCAGGGCTGCATTGGTGTAGGTTCATGTGGCTTCTCCTTGGGGATGACTTGCAGGAAGTCAGCCTTGCCAGCTGAAGCAGGGAACTGCTAAGGCAGCTGTACTCTGGTGCGACCATCGCAAAGCAAGAGACCTGAGAACTTGAGCCATTTATCCCTCTACCCTTCAATTAACCCCACGTGTTTATTGGCCAGGTTGGCACAATCAACTAACTACTTCATGATCTATGTACACATATGTTCAGTATCAAGATAGCAGACGGACAATGGACCGCTACTCAAGTACTCCCTCAATGCAAGAACACTTTCTCCTAATAACCTGGCATTCTGTGATACTCGCCTTCACAACATGATCCCTGAAGACAAAATGGGTGAATTAGCAAATGTGAAGAAAGCTGATGGTGCCCAGCTAGCAAAAGATACAGCATCTGGGGTCTTAAAGGTTTAAAGATAAACAAGCAGCCATCTAGCTGAGAAGCAACAAAGTCCAATTGGAAGAAGGACACCAGCCTATGTGAACATGAGGTGTCGGTGGAATCGGGTTTCAGGCATCAAAGACCAGAACAAAAAATCATATCAATGTGAATGAGGGCGAGTGCAGACCCAAAGCCCATCTGTAGACAATTGGGCATCCCCTTGAAGAAGAGTCACAAGGAAGAGATGAGCCAGTCATGGTGCAATATAGCACTGATGAAACATACAGATTTCCTCTGGTTCTTTAATGCTTCCTCCCCACCACTATCATGATCCCAATTCTACCTTACAAATCCGGCTAAACCAGAGCATGTACATGGATATAGGGAAACACAGGGAATCCGGGACAGATAAACCCCTCAGGACCAATAATGAGGGTAGTGATACCAGGAGGATAAGGGCTACATAGGAGCAGAAAGGGGGAACTGATCACAATAACCTACATATAACCCTCCCTGTGGGACGGGCAACAGAAAAGTGAGTGAAGGAAGGCATCGGCCAGTGTAAGACATAGAAAAATAATAATAAATTGTCAAGGGTGAGAGAGGGAGGGAGGGGAAAAATGAGCTGATACCAAGGTCTCAAGTAGAAAATTTTTTGAAAATGATGTTAACAAATGTACAAATGTGCTTGACACAATGGATGCATGTATGTATTGCAGTAAGAGCTGTATGAGCCCCCAATAAAATGTTATAAAACCAAAAATAAAAATGAATAAACAAATACATGTCAAGACGTCTGGATAGCATTGGCTTGTATTAGCATATTGTAATTTACAGATTGAATTCACCTGTATCCTCCTTGATCCTCACACTAGATCTAAGAAAGCAAGGCACTTACTAATTGCTGTTACAGATGAGGAAAGCGAGGCCCAGAGACATCAGGGAGTTCACAAAGCCAGTTCTCAAAGGACAAACTCACTGTCCTTCACTCACTTCTTACTCATGGCAACCCTGTCGGACAGGGTAGAACTGCCTCGGTGGCTTTCAATTTATGAGAGTACAAAGCCTCCTCTTTGTCCCTCTCCAAGAACACATCTTCAGAATTCAAATCCAGTTTCACCCCATGCTTTGGGCTGCTAACTGCAAAATTCACAGTTTAAAACCACCAGCTGCTCCTTGGTAGGAAGATGGGACTTTGTACTCCTGTAAAGAGTTACAGTCTTGGAAACTCACCGGTGCAGTTCTACCCTGTCCTATAGGGGTCACTGTGAGTCAGAGTTGACTGGATGGCAGAGAGCGTATCACACCCTCATTGTGCTGCTGTTAACTTCTCACACCTCCTATAGATTTCGCATGCCACGGAGATAAATTGCCAGCTTTTTCTAACATACCCCTGACTGCAGACACCACAGAATGTACCACACTGAGGGGACAGCTAGTAGAAGATGGCAAACTCTTAGGTTTTTAAAGTCAGCTCTGGACCGCTTATGTAACAATTTGCATTTTTAAAGGTCGCTAGCAGGAGATGAGCCACAGAGCAAATAAGCAACTTATCTCTTCTGAGGGTCAACCTTGTGTTTGTTTTGTAGAAAGGACAGCAGAAGTCAGCATGAGACAGTAGCCAGACCTGCCGAGCAGATGGACCCAGCCCATTGGGAGCAGTATAACAGGAAGGTACCGACAAGAGACCAAGATGTCTGTTGGGGGGAAACCTCTGGCTAATGGCAGATGGCTTTGGGTGATTTGGTTCAGGAATCCATTGAGAACGTGCCCTGACACGCTTTCTAAACTCTTAGCGATTTTGTATTCACGCTCATGGTCCTAAGGAGCCCTGGTGGGGTTGAGGTTATGGGTTGGACGGAGATCTGAAAGATCAGCAACTGGAAACAATAAATGGGCACTCCTCAGAAGGACAGGGCTGCCCAGCCTACAGAGTTCCCGTCTCCGAAACCCACAAGGACACAGCCTTTACTCAATGGCAGTGAGTCCTGTGCCCCCTGCGTTTCAGAAATTGAATTGAGGTGCCAGGCCCACCAAATAAATGCAGAAATGGAGTTTGTAAACTTCACGTGTTCTGGAGAGCATCTGACTTGATGCTTCTAAAGAGAGTTTTAAGGGGACATGGGGAATCTAGAATGAGGCTTGCGGCATGCTACACGAAGAATGATTTTTTCAAGGCATCTTTTACAGGGAAGTGAGGCAATTAGATTAAAGGAACGCCATTAGAGTACTTATAATTTTAATTGATTAATCTCATCAGTGTTGTTCTTTGGACCCAATTCCTGTATGAACGAAGGAAAGGATATATTGCAGGGAAAAACCTGTCAGCAGTTTAGAACGTGCCCCATACTTTTAATTCTCCCAACAGGGACGTGTGTGAATATACGTTTCCTCATATCCAGGGTCAGTCCATATATGTAAATATATGATAAGGATTAGTTCTTAAATACTGTCTCTTCACCAAAAATTTTAGATGTCCCAAGAGTTCTTAGATCTGAATGATAAAAGGGTGCCATAAGGTACCGCTTTAGTAATTAACTGGTTCTTTAATAAGGCCTCAATTACTTTGTTTTGTGATAAAGAAAAAAAAAAATGTTCCAAGACAGAGTTACATTCGACATCTGGGAACCTCCTAACAGCTGGCTACCTAATGAATATGCATCTGCTTAAGAGGCTGTAGACCATTAATAAACCAATAGATGTAAAGCAGAAACCATCTTTGTCAGCTTCAAATGAGATTGGATGCAACGTGCTGTGAAGTGTCACTGTCACACTGGATCGAGTTTGGGAGGTTAACAATCAACTGCTAGCGACGCATGTCTTTGTGTCTCCACACTCCGGCTAATGCTCTTCCCAAACTGGTGACCGCACTTCTGATGTCGAACTTCTTTCTCCTGGGTGTTTGACTAGAGCCTTGCATATCGTTTATGTTTCAAAAACACCTTCCATTTTGTACCACAGGAAAGCCATGTGTTTGCCAAGCTTCTTTAAAAATAAAGGACCCCTGGTGCTGTATATATTCTCAATAACAAAATAACTCCCATTTAAAGAAAAGAAAAAAAACCCACAATGAGATGCCATTTAACACCTATAGAATTATTAAAATTAAAACGACTAGCAACAGAAAAATAAATCAAAGACTCATCCACAGATGTGAAAGGCTGAAAATATCACCATGATGTTGATGCACCATGGACTGCCAGGCAATGAGAAAATTTCTAGAACAAAACCACTGTGTGTCTGTCTGAGGAAGGCGGCTTGGGAACATCATGTGTGTGGTCTTTCAGAAAGCACCACCTGGCTCCCCATTCAGCCAGCAAGCCACTCGGGCGTACCATTCTCAAGGGACCCCTCAAAAAAACGGTGTCCTCACAGAACCGTTTTATGGTATGGACACACTTCCCCAACTTATTGGTAAAGATGTCTTAGGGGACATAGAAGTCCTGTCAAAAATTACACCCGAGGCCAAGGGAGATTAGCCCTAGCTGAAAAGTCCACAGGCGCACAGCCAAGCATGGACCACAGTACTTGGATGTCCTCAATCAAGTACTGGTGGGAATGGGGGAGTATTCAGGTCAAGGAGGAAGACAAGGAAATCCAGGAGTTCTTCCAACTGTCTTTGGGATTTCGCTTGTCTCATTTTCTGTTTTCCTGACCTTGACACAAGACCCTTGATGGAAGCCCACATTTTCTCCTGATTTTTTTTTAAAGAGGAAAGCACAATGAAACCTTAAACTTAATTCTTTGTATTCATTTATTTTCCCTCCTCAGGTCATACTGAAAATGCACACCATAGGAGTCAATGAAAACAGAATGAAGGCCCGGCTGCCCCCAACAGGGAGCAATTTATTATAAATAGGGTACTTGGTCATAAACTGAGGCATGCTGGTGGTACAATGGTCAAAATGCTCAGCTGTTAACCCAAAGGTAGGAATTTCAAGCCTACCAGCCACTCCACAGGTAGAAGATGTAGCAGTCTGCATCTGTGCAGATTTACATCCTGGGAAACCCTGCCCTTTATGGACACTGTGAGTGGGAATGGACTTGAAGTCAAGGGGTGGGTTTTTAATGAGGAAGTGAGAATTATATAGCTGTCTTTGAAACCGCCAGCTGCCTCAAACAGACTGGAAACATCAGCAATCGTGTGAGGGGCTCCCGTGTCAAATGACATGAGGTCAGCTTGAATTTCTCCACAGAAATTGTGACTATATTGTGGGGAAAGAAGATCCTCTCCCTTCAAAAGCGATCTGAAAATCAGTACCATAGCCCCGCCATCAAGTTCGCTCACACTACAGATGGAAAGCTGAACAGCCAAAGTCTAAAGGATGGATTGCTTCA
>NW_022111372.1:73802811-73812623 GCF_000313985.2 Echinops telfairi
AAAAAAAACCCACAATGAGATGCCATTTAACACCTATAGAATTATTAAAATTAAAACGACTAGCAACAGAAAAATAAATCAAAGACTCATCCACAGATGTGAAAGGCTGAAAATATCACCATGATGTTGATGCACCATGGACTGCCAGGCAATGAGAAAATTTCTAGAACAAAACCACTGTGTGTCTGTCTGAGGAAGGCGGCTTGGGAACATCATGTGTGTGGTCTTTCAGAAAGCACCACCTGGCTCCCCATTCAGCCAGCAAGCCACTCGGGCGTACCATTCTCAAGGGACCCCTCAAAAAAACGGTGTCCTCACAGAACCGTTTTATGGTATGGACACACTTCCCCAACTTATTGGTAAAGATGTCTTAGGGGACATAGAAGTCCTGTCAAAAATTACACCCGAGGCCAAGGGAGATTAGCCCTAGCTGAAAAGTCCACAGGCGCACAGCCAAGCATGGACCACAGTACTTGGATGTCCTCAATCAAGTACTGGTGGGAATGGGGGAGTATTCAGGTCAAGGAGGAAGACAAGGAAATCCAGGAGTTCTTCCAACTGTCTTTGGGATTTCGCTTGTCTCATTTTCTGTTTTCCTGACCTTGACACAAGACCCTTGATGGAAGCCCACATTTTCTCCTGATTTTTTTTTAAAGAGGAAAGCACAATGAAACCTTAAACTTAATTCTTTGTATTCATTTATTTTCCCTCCTCAGGTCATACTGAAAATGCACACCATAGGAGTCAATGAAAACAGAATGAAGGCCCGGCTGCCCCCAACAGGGAGCAATTTATTATAAATAGGGTACTTGGTCATAAACTGAGGCATGCTGGTGGTACAATGGTCAAAATGCTCAGCTGTTAACCCAAAGGTAGGAATTTCAAGCCTACCAGCCACTCCACAGGTAGAAGATGTAGCAGTCTGCATCTGTGCAGATTTACATCCTGGGAAACCCTGCCCTTTATGGACACTGTGAGTGGGAATGGACTTGAAGTCAAGGGGTGGGTTTTTAATGAGGAAGTGAGAATTATATAGCTGTCTTTGAAACCGCCAGCTGCCTCAAACAGACTGGAAACATCAGCAATCGTGTGAGGGGCTCCCGTGTCAAATGACATGAGGTCAGCTTGAATTTCTCCACAGAAATTGTGACTATATTGTGGGGAAAGAAGATCCTCTCCCTTCAAAAGCGATCTGAAAATCAGTACCATAGCCCCGCCATCAAGTTCGCTCACACTACAGATGGAAAGCTGAACAGCCAAAGTCTAAAGGATGGATTGCTTCAGTGGCAAGAGGAAGTGGGTTTGTAGGGAAGGACCTATCAGAGTCGTTGTGTAAAAATGCTACTATTTCATGTAACAATCCCCTAAGAAATCATCTATTTGGGTACGCAATGACTTCTATGAAACCTGGGGAAGTGGGGGAACATTTATTTGAAGAAATTGTGATGTTGCACTTAGATGTTGGCAACGACATCTAAGTATGACGCCAAAATGTTCTCTCTCTTTTAAATCATTTTATTGGGGGTTCATATAAAACTGTTCTCTTTTTATGGAAAAAATCCCTTATGAAACTGTGATGCGACTCGTACACCTGCAGTTAGGTACGTTAAAGATTTACAAACACACGGCTTAACTGCACAGTAGAGAACAGTGCATTCCTTCACCACCCCTGCAACGTGTTTGAAGACACTTCCCTTGATGATTTAATTCTTCCTTGTTTTCTTCTTCTTTTTTCAATGTCACTCTCTGTCAGCTTGCTCACTGCTTGAGGGTCAAATCTGATTCGTAGGGTCACTGAATTCACAAACATCTTTGAGGCAGACAGGGCTTCCTGTTAGGTGGGGGCTGCAGCCTGGGGCCAGGACTGTTTTGACCTGTCTGCAGCTGGCTGCACTTGTGGTGAGAGGGGATGACATTAGGAGCACATTTTAAGATTAAAAATAAAACCGAGTTGCTGTTGACTCAATTCCCCACTTATGCCAGGGTAGACCTGGGCAATCCCTCAGGTTCTCCTGGTAGGTGGTTCGGAAGTTCTACAGCTCTTTCTGGCAAGGTGCCTCTGGGTGGACTCAAACCAGTAAGCGTTCCATTAACAGCCAAGCTGTTAACTGCTTGCCCCACACGCCAGGGACTCCATGAAGAAACTGACAGAGTCAAAGGCAGAACTCTGGAATTGTTATTTCTGTCCTTAGGGCCCTCAAACCGAGCAGCGGGTGATGATTCTGTGTTCACACTGACAATGGTGCGGCACAGTCCCACCAGCATTAACACCAACAGACTTGTAAGGGAAGTACTGTGCATTTCCTCTTTCTCTTGGGAACTGAGAACGTGAAGGATGAGCACAGATAGGAGTGAGCCAGGGGCACAGTGCTGTGGCCATTGTAGCTGCTCCCTGTCTCTGGCCAGCACAGTTCTTGACTCCTTTTATTATAAGGAGATGAATAATCATAGGGCAAGATGAGAAGCCTGGCCCGCAGGATTTCACTCTCCCTCTGCCCCCTGGTAGACACAGTGTCAAACTATGTATGAGCCACAATGCCCTCTGCTCTCTGCCAGAAGATGGGTCTCCTTGATTGTCTTAACAGCTCTGGGCCTGACAGCTGCCTGCCTCCCTCAAGCGTGGGAGGCACAACAGAGGGGATGCACAGCTCTTGCAGGCAAGCCTCAGGGAACCTGGCCCCAGGGGAGGGCTGGAACAGCCCTGTTACTGCTTCCTCAGCACAGCACTTGTAATCCCAGCATCAGGTTCAGCCTGTGTTAGTCTGGGTAGACTAGAGAAACAAATCCATGGACACACATGTGTGTATAAGAAAGAGATTTATATACAAGAGCAATTGAACATTGAGAAAACATCCCATCCCAGTACAGATCAAGTCACAAGTCTGATATTAGCCCATATGTCCAATATCAATCTATAAAGTCCTCTTCCGACTCACAAAACACATGCACTGACACTGAATGCAGGACAATCACAGGCCAGTGGGTAGAAAGTCTTTGGATCCAGTGGCGTTGTAAGCATCTCAGCGCTGGCTTCTCTAGCTTCAGAGGTCTGGTTGCATCAGGGTAGGTCCATGTGGCTTGTCAGCTGCTATGTCTCCCAGGGAGTGGCAGAGAGACAAGTGTCTCCCACCTCCAAGGAGGAAGTACCAGATTTTCCAGAATTTTCAGGAGAAGGCCATGCACACACAGAGGCCTCATTGGCTATGATCTGATTGACAAGCTAGACCCCACCTCTATACTCTTAATCCTCAAATTGACCAACGATTATATATCTACCACAAGTCCTGTTGTCTTTTGGAGACAGCAGGTTCCTCCAAGCCTTCATAGAAACCTAAGCACAAACAAGAAAGCTAAGCAAATAATGTTTTTAAAGAGAGAGACATTACACATTTTCTGCGATGGGGCAAAAACAAGAAGCCTTTCTCTTGGGCATGCAAATGGTTAACATCCTTGGCTGCCAACTAGAAAGTCAGAAGAAAGGCCTGGTGATCTGTTTCTGAGAAACTGGCCATTGAGACCTTGTGGTGCAGTTCTACATGGAGTTTCCATGAATTGGGATGGACTTGACAGGAACTGGTCATCCTCTGAGAAAGGCTAACCTTTTGTCTACTTGATCTGCTTTACTTAAGAATGATTGAATTTTGTGAAATCAAAAGTGCCATTAATTTGGGGATGCACCATTTCCCCCCCTTACTATAAAGGGTACAAAAGTGCTGCCAATTAAACTGACGCAATGCTTTCTAACCCCTTAGTATTCCGTAGTGCACTTATTGAAAGAACCCTTTGAGACTTAGTCAGGAGCGCACTTTTATTAGACGTCACTCTTGATAATATAGAAGCAAAGCAACAGGCTAAGAAATTTGAAAACCTCTTCACACTCACAGTTGAATTCTGAAAACTTTTTCAATTCAATGCCATCCATGTCTGTGGTCTTGCAACACAGTTTCAAGACCTGTGTAACCAAAAGGGTTGGTGACGTAGCATTTTTAAAAGTTCACTGCTTTTTAAATAATATAAATCAATTAAAATTATTTACAAAAGAAAATGATGGCAACATATGTACAAATGTGCTTGATACAATTGATGCGTGGATTGTTATAAAGGATGTAAGAGCCCTGAATTGAACCATTTGTAGTGCTTTATAATTTAACTGTTTCTTTCTTGTATTATATATTTATCTGTATATGATTTAACAGTTCATTTCTTGTTATATATCTAATTATCTTTATAAATAAATGTATTAAATTGTCCGCAATTTGGTTTTATCTCTCTAGAGAACCCCGTCTAACACATTTTGGTACCAGGAGTGGGGTTAGCTCGCAAGGCAGCGGCAGCAGCGGCCCAAGCCTCTTGCTTTTCCAGCACGTGATGGTCGGCCTCCTCCACCCCTGTCTCCCCTGCAGCGCAGTCCCAGGTGTGCGGGCGGTAGAGGCGCGGGCGCCGCCGGTGGTCTCCTGGAAGCTCGAGGTGAGACGGGAGGCCTGTGCCCAGCCCTAGGCCTATGGGGACCCTAGGTGGCCCGTGGTCTCTGCGGCCGCGGCCGAGGGACCGGGCATGGTCGTGGCCAAAGGGGGTCGGGCGGGGTTTTCAGGGCCCGAGTCCTGACGTAATGTCGACCACGAGGAGCCAGGCCGTGATCTGAGCGCTTCGTTGGGGCAGTTAGGCCCCCGCGCCGCCACCCCGGGGGTTGGGAGGCTTGGCAGGTGCCCTAGAGCCTCCCTTGACCTTTGGGAAAGCTAACTTACTGTGGCTTTGCTCCTAGCGCTTTCTTTGCCCTCTTCCAGGCTACCTGGAAAGCCCCGAGGTGGACTGGAGTTAACGGCATTGGAGAGTCATGAATAGCATCAACTGCCATCTTGTACATTTGCTATAATTATTCAGAGCAGAAGTAAAGAACGGTGTGAGAATTCTCTTTGACCGTAGCCAGGGTGCGTAAGAAGATAAGCCAGGGAACTGAAGCCCTCTGGAAGTTACGTTAACCAAGGCCACAAGAAGAGCAGGAGAGTGTGGAGCCCAGGTCTTTAAAATCAGAAACTTCCAAGCTGAGGTGCTCTTGAAACTTCCTTTGGACTGTCATTTTGGAAATCAGGCTTTTTGCTGTCTTGGGGATATCTTTTGTATATGATACCATGGAAGGGAAGTGGCTATTGTGCATGTTATTGGTACTTGGAACTGCTGCCATTCAAGCTCATGATGGCCACGATGACGATGTGATTGATATTGACGATGACCTGGATGATGTCGTTGAAGAGGTAGAAGACTCAAAATCAAAACCAGATAACAGTATTCCTCCATCTCCAAAGGTTGTCTACAAAGCTCCAGTTCCAACAGGGGAAGTGTATTTTGCC
The DNA here is from genome assembly GCF_000313985.2 of Echinops telfairi. Classification (NCBI taxonomy): domain Eukaryota; kingdom Metazoa; phylum Chordata; class Mammalia; order Afrosoricida; family Tenrecidae; genus Echinops; species Echinops telfairi. The sequence continues at coordinate 73,808,160 of NW_022111372.1, forward strand.
GATTCCTTTGACAGATGAAGTCTGTCAGGGTGGATTTTATCCAAAGCCAAGAAAGATGACACTGATGATGAAATTGCCAAATATGATGGAAAGTGGGAGATAGATGAGACGAAGGAGACGAAGCTTCCAGGGGATAAAGGACTTGAAGGACTGCTAGTCTCTCACTAGTCTCTCACGGGAGTGAGTTGAATTGAGCCATTTGTAGTGCTTTATAATTTAACTGTTTCTTGTATTATATATTTATCTGTATATGATTTAACAGTTCATTTCTTGTTATATATCTAATTATCTTTATAAATAAATGTATTAAATTATCAGCAATTTGGTTTTATCTCTCTAGAGAACCCTGTCTAACACAAGCCCCCAATAAGCAAGGACCCCACAAGAATCAAGAACTACAGAGCTATATCCCTAATGAACATCAAGGCAAAAATTTCTTAACAAAATACTGGCCAATAGAATTCAAAAGAATATAAAACAAACAATTCACCATGATCAAGTAGTATTCATACCAAGGATGCAGGGATGGTTCAACATATGAACGACCATTAATATCATTTAATATCATTCGCCACATTGACATGAAAAACTATTAAGAAACACATGATAATATCAATAGATGCAGAAAAAGCATTTGACAACATCCCAAACCCATTCCTGTTTAAGACACTCAAGAGTAGGAATGGAAGGAAAATTCCTCATTATAATACAAGCTATATGTGAAAAACCAACAGCCAATGTGGTAGTCAATGGGGAAAAGACAAATGCAATCCCTCTGAAAAAGGGGACCAGACAGGATGCTCCTTGTTCCCACTCTTATTTAACATCATACTAGAGGTCGTAGCTAGCAACAAAAAAAAAAAAAAAAAAAGACATCAAAGGTATTTGCTTGGAGGAGAAAGAGGCGAAACTATCACTATTTGCAGATGATATGATTATATATATGGAAAATCACAAGAGCTCCACAAGGGGAGTACTGGAAGCAATAGAGGAATAATATGACAGAGTGGCAGGATACAAATCAACAAACAGAAGTCTATCAGACTGCTATACACATAAGATCACAGAAGAGGGAATCATAAAGGTGGTACCCTTCACATTAGCCAAACACAAACTGAAATATATGGGGAGATACCTGGCTAAAAAGAAAAAAGGTTTGCACGAGGAAAACTACAGAACACTATTACAAGAAGCCAAGAGTGACCTCAACAAATGGAAGAATATCCTATACTCGTGAATCAGAAGATTCAATATAGTAAAGATGTCAGTTCTGCCCAAGGCACTATATAAGTTTAATGCTATCCCAATGTGAATACCATCATCTTTCTTCAAAGAAATGGAAAAACCGACTATCAGCTTCATATGGAGAGGGAAGAAGCCCAGAATTAGCAGAGAACTCCTCAAGAAGAAGGACACAGTGGGAGGGCTTGCTTTACCTGACTTTAGCACATACTATACAGCCACAGTGGTCAAAACCGCCTCGTAGGGTTTGATCAAGGCCAATGTAACGAGAGGAATTACTGAAACCTGAATGAAGGCCTAACATGATAGTGGGACAAGAGGAAAGTAAAGGGAAATAGAGGAAAGAACTAGAAGGCAAAGGACATGTATAGAGGTCTAAATACAGGCATGTACATATATAAATATATTTATATATAACAATAGGGAAATAGATCTATGTGCATATATTTATAGGTTTAGTATTAAGGTAGCAGATGGACATTGGACTTCTACTCAAGTACTCCCTCAATGCAAGAACACTTTCTTCTAAAATCCCCAGCAGCAAGGTTTTGTGACGTTCCCTCAGATATCAGTAAGAAAGTGTGAAGCTGCTTCATCTCCAAGATCTTTTCTTAGGGCATGTAAAGCATTAAAACATCACTTTGCAGGGAAATAAGGAATCATAGTCAGGGTTTCATTTCTTCAAAGGCAAATACTCGCTTCATCAAATGGGTTTCTGTTCTGTGTTGTGTTCCTCTTATATACAGTAACTTTTCATCTTAATTACTGACTTCAAATATACTCTTTCAAGTGTCCTATAAATGACAACTCAACTACATGGGCAGCACCATGGTGTGCATAATTCATAAGTGACAACAATAGGGGTGGCCATGACCAGGTTTGTGCATAGGCCAACACTGACAATTACATTTCCGTGGGTCCCAGTAACTGTAAAACTCAGTGACTGAATTAGAGTTGAGAATTAGAGTTAAAATTCACATTCACACTGGTCATCCTATATGTTTCCCCTGAAGAGGAGCAGATGTGAAATGGCAGGTGTAAACTGGGAATTTTCCCACAAGCACCCCATAACCATTGTTTTCCGTATTCCATCAATTCCAACCATCAATGCTGTGTTTTCTCAACTCGTTATTCAAATTTCTGCTAGTTGTATCTTCTGAATACCACATTTTATACACATGAAAGGATTCTTTAAAAAACATTGCCAAAGAGTGAGAAACATGCCAGGACTTTCTGGAAAGAGGGAACCTTTAATTCTCCGGATTTGCAAAGAGCTGTAACTAACAGAAGGGGTGGAGGTATGAGCCGGACCAGAGTACCAGAGGCATTTCGGAAGAAAGGCCTGCTGATCTGCTCCTGAAATTCAACCCTTGACCTACTCAGAACCAATACAGGATTGTTATGGCCCCGAACCAACTACTCCTTCCCCTTCCCTCTGCCACCACGCTGGTTCAGCTCTAGCTCAGACAGACTTCTCACAAAGAAGTCTTACAAATGCCTACTGATTTTCGTGTCCAGCCCCTCCTTCCCATCATATGTCTGGTTTATTTCTCCCTTGCTCAGAGATGATCAATGGCTCCCCATGCTCATCTGAATGAAGTCCAGACATGCAAGGCCATCTGACCATGGTGCTACCATTCCAGACTTTCGTCTCCTGTTCCCACCCACATTCACCAAGCAGGGAAACTCTTCTAGCACGCCTGGCACAGTGTCTGTTTCTCCTCCTTAGGGCCCTTGAGCCTGTGCCTGCACTCTGGTTCTTCTCGTTGAAACACTTGTTCTTCTCTATGAAGGCTGAGTAACTACAGAAACATTGATCTTTGACATACTTGGATAGTTACATTAACAGTAACTGTAAAGGTAGACACTACTCACCGATAGTTCTTTTTCTGGATGAATAGACACCTACCACTACAACAACAATAATAACAGAACTAATAATAGTAACAATAATGTGACATTCACCTGTGGTGTCATCTATGTGCCAGGCCTGTCACCTACCTGTCAATTTGCCGCGCTTAAGTGTTGCTATGAGGGTGGAAATTATGCTCCTGGAACTTCAAATACCAACAGGTACAACCGTGGTGGACAATTTCCAGTGGTGCTTCCAGATTATGACAGGCTAGGAAGGTCTAGTGATGTACTTGCTGTAAACCTGTTGGACCACAATAGCATACGTCCAATTTGTTGACCTTGGACATTCATCAGGAGGAGTCAGTTGCTGAAGGAGGATGTGGAGAGCCAGAGAGAGCAAGGGGGACCTTCAGAAAGATGGACTTGCACAATAGCCCCAGCCGTGGACATGAACATGGCAGCAATGGTGAGGATGAAGCAGGACAAGTAACCTTTTGTTCGGCTGCACATAAGGTCACCAGGAGCCCGACTGGACTCCATGATAGCTAACAAGATGTGCCAGGGACAATGCTGAGCCCTTAGTACACATTCTCAGGGTAGCCCATGAGCTGGTATTACAGCTTCTGTGTGTAGAGGGTTGAGTCTAGAAGCAACTATAAGATCGATATTGAGCATAGTCACAATTGCCCTTGAAGCTTCCTTAAAATGCATGTGGTTTTGTGTGCATACTCCTCCACAATAGCATACACGTGTAACCATGCACAGTTATGTGCGTGCTGACATAATCTTGGGAGGTGAGTGCCTTATGTGGGAAGGCACCCGAAGTACCCAGTGGCCAGGAAAATGGTCCAGAGAAACCAACAAATGTGAACATGGCCCAGGACCAGGCAGTGTTTCATTCTGTTGTATGTGGGGTCTCGTGAGTCCAAGCTGATGCAACGGCCACCAATAATACATGGTGAGTGTGCTAACCCCGTTTTTCAGAAGGCAAGACTAAGGTCCGATCATTTTGGTGATAGCAAACAAAAACTGGGCTACCTATGTCCAGAGGATATCAAAGTCAATTCTCAAATATTTAGCACAACAAACACCAAATACCATCATTCTTTCTTAACACCCAAAGGAAGCTGATGTTTTTTAAAAAAATCATTTTATTAGGGGCTCATACAACTCATCACAATCCATACATGCATCAATTGTGTAAAGCGCATTTGTACATTCATTGACATCATTCTCAAAACATTTGCTCTCCACCTAAGACCCTGGCATCAGCTCCTCATTTTCCCCCTCCCTTCCCGCTCCCCCCTCCCTCGTGAGCCCTTGATAATTTATAAATTATTATTTTGTCATATCTTGCCCTGTCCGATG
>NW_022111372.1:73814888-73818368 GCF_000313985.2 Echinops telfairi
CTCTCTCACAGCAGTGAGTTGATTTGAGCCATTTGTAGTGCTTTATAATTTAACTGTTTCTTTCTTGTATTATATATTTATCTATATATGATTTAACAGTTCATTCCTTGTTATATATCTAATTACCTTTATAAATAAATATATTAAATTATCAGCAATTTGGTTTTATCTCTCTAGAGAACCCTGTCTAACACAATAGAACTGCCCCACATGGCTGTAAACTTTACTACAGGGTCACTGCTTTTTCATAAGGACCACAAGGTCACTGGTTCAAGCCCAGACTAGGAAGAAAAGTTAGGCAATCTACTCCCCTAAATTAATCAAGGAAAACCCTATGAATCACAACAGAATAGCATCGGAAATAAAGAGTGAAGATGAGGCTCTGAGTTAAAAGGCACTACACAATAGCCCCAATGAGTTCGAACATACTAGTGGTCATGAAGATGGCACTGATGGTAGATCAGGCCAGACTGCTTTCTGTTATGCATAAGGTTGCCCTGACCTAAGGGGATGACCCAACAACTATGACAATAATTAATACGAAACTGGACAGTAGTCACAGTCACATTTTGAGGTGAGACACTAAAAACTTTTTTAGTGACAGGATGCCCAGAGGCTTTGGTTACTCCTAGGTGTCAGGAAGACGCAGAGTGGCTCTGCTGGGGAGACGAGAGGGCTGCTTGTTTTCAGCCCTCACTAGCACTCTCTCACTTACCAGGGCCCCGGGGACCCAGAGAACGGAGGCACTCGGCTAGGAGAGCCTAGGATATTGATCTTTATGTGCTCTATTTAATTTTTCACTACTTCCAATTTTCCTAGCTTCAGAGTTCCCACGGTCCATCTCCCGAGTATTAATGGTTGCACCTTTTTCTCCTCATTTTGAGTCATGCTCTCAACAGCCAATGAAGGTCTAGAAAGTGCTTTTCTCACCATGTCATTAAGGTCCATTTGACTTTGAGGAGGTGGCTCTTCCCCAGTTGTATCTGGAGTGCTTCCCACCACGAGGAGCACATCTTCTGGAACGATATCGGACAATCATCCACTGCCACTTAGTTATAAGGTTTCACTGGCCATTGTTTTAGAAGCAAAAGGCTAAATCCTTCCTACTTGTGGTCTTAATGTGGAAGCTCCGCGGTAACCTGCCCACTGTGGGGGAGCCTGCTGGTACCGGAAATACCAATAGCATAGCTTCTAGCTTCATGGCCACACACAAGTTACCATAGGACAATAAACTGGCAGTAACAGAAATAGATGTTTGCAATGAGGTTTTATGGATTAAATAATAATACAATGCAAATAACTAACTGTAATAAAATTTAATCTAGGAACTAGTCTATTTTGAACTGTATGATACTTAAAAAACCCTGAAAGAATGAGAAATAGACTATTTGGAAGACTAAGGAAGGCCACTCATCCCTTTCAAGAATGTTGAATTTCACAAAACAAAAAACAGACCAGTTGTCGTCCATTTAGCTACTCATGGTTACTTTATGTGTGGCAAATTGGAACTATAGGATTTCCCGTGGCTGATTCGTCAGAAGGAGATCAGCAGGCCTGTTTCCCTTTCAACTCTATGGTGTGAATTGGGTGAAGGTTCACAGAGCAGACTGCTCATCAGTTTTACATTCAACAGTTCATACATTGAAAGCCCCTCAAGGTAACATCACCTGCTCCACTTCCTTCCTCTTTCCATTGCTCCTCTTTCCTGCCCTGTCTGCACTTTGTTAGTGTGTACATGCTGCCCTCTCGATCATTCCAAGGTGCTCCCACCTCACTGGTGTGACTGTTCCTCTTGGAGACCTGCTGCTGCAGTTCGAGGGTGAGTTCAGTTCTAGACCTGAGGAGTGACAAACGGCATGGTCTTGGGGCCGTCTATCTGATCAGTAAGCCTGCTCTCTCATAACTGTGAGTTTTGTTCCATATTTTCCTCCTGTTCTACTCAGGACCTCCTAATGTCAGTCCTCTGGAGGCAGTTGGTAATGGCAGGCCGGTACCAGCTAGTTCTTTTGGTCTGAGGGTCATGATGTTCCCACGACCTGCTTGTCCATTGGATTAATTAGTTCCATGTGTCTTTGGCTAATTGCACCTTAGCTGGCTGCTCATGAACTTTTAAGACCCCAGTTGACATTCACCAAAGTAGGATGTAGAACATTGTCTTCGTAGACTGTGCTATGCCAATTGGACTTCATATCCCCCAAGCATATGGTACTGAGCCCCCAGACCCAGCAATTTGTTCCTTCAATGTTTTTTATTATATCTAAGAACTTTTCACCCTGTATGTCCTACCTCATTTGTGGATATATGTATAGCAAAAATAACCCATGTATAACTATTCTCTATCAAATCTATGCTTTTCATTGATATACTCCCACTCTCCCTCTCTGGTCAGCCTGGGTGTCTATCCATGTAACTAGTCCCAAGTGACATTATTGTAGGAATACACATACAAGAGAATTTACCTGTTTTTCTTTAACTCTTGCATTCCTCCTTGTGGTAGTTACATAATCTTGTGTCAATTTGAGGATATTAAGAGCGAAGGGGGTGGGGCTTAGCCTGTCAATCAGATCACAGCCTAATGATGTCTCCTTGTGGCGTGTCCTTCTCATGAGGATTCTGGGAACTTCCACTTTTCTCCAGAAGGTGGGCTACACTCTCTTTGCTTCACCTTCCTGTTGAGGAGCCACATTCAGAGAGCTGGAAGAGCCAGTCTGAGATGCTTCCACCGGCATTGGATCCACAAGACTTTCCACCCACCATCCTTGATCTTCCTGCATTTGGCATCATTGCATGTGCTGTGTGAGTCTTAAGAGGAACTTAAGGACTAGTGTCAGATATATGGGCTAATATCAGACTTATGGATTGATCAGGACTGGGCTGGGATCTTTTCTCAATATACGATTGTTCTTTGATAAAATCTCTCTCTTACACACATATGAATGGCTCTGGATTTGTTTCTCCAGTCAGCCCAATATAACACACTCCTAATGTCTTCTCCTGCCTCCACTAGTTTTCTCGAACCTCCCTATTACTGTAGATTGGACAGGCTTTTCTGTGAGGTGGCTCTGGGTTAACTTGAACCCCCCACCTTTTGTTTAGCAGCCAATCAAATGATCACTTAAGTCAGTTGGGACCCCTAAATGTTTATAGAGCTCACTTTTTCTTGTCCAAGTTCACTGCAAAATGTATAGCTCTTCTCTTTCTTTTTGATTTTCCTAAAATGTCATTTATTTATTTTGCTGTCATTGAGGAAATACATAGGAAAACATATACTAATTCAACAGTTTCTCCATGTAAAATTCAGTGACATTAATCACAACTTTCAAGCTGCACAAGTTTTTCTGAGTTATTCTTCCCTCATTAACATAAACTCACAGCACTCCAAGATCCCTCTGTAATCTTTCAGAGTTGCTATTTTCATTGAGATTGAGAGGTACACACACACACACACACACACACACACACACACACACACACACACAC
>NW_022111372.1:73818468-73823318 GCF_000313985.2 Echinops telfairi
CAGAGGAAAAAGGATTCAGGAATAGGAGGAGAGTATGGATTTTTCCAAACATGATGTCTTTCTCATGCAAGGGACGCTCCTGGCAACATGTCAAAGTACATGAGGCGGCCCCACCATCTAGATACAGGCACTTTGAGAAGCGGCGACTGCACGCCTTTGTTTAAGGAAGCTGTCTATGACTGTGCAGCCGCGCTCGCTGACTGATCTCGTGCAATTTTTGCCACGGGTAAAATCAACGTCTCAGGAACCCACAGGAAGGAAAGGGACACAATTTCCTGGATCGCTCTTTTAGTTCACAATTAGAAGAGATCATGGGGACCCTTCTGAAGTTTTCCTTTGGGTCCAGGCAGAATGAGACATTTTTGATATATTTGAGCAGCACCCACATTTGATTCATTGCTTAAGCTGGGTTGCTCTTCTCAAAAATCTGAGCACCCACAGAACAAGTTGGGGTGTTACAAATTCTTTAAAGATCCATCAACACATCACAAAGTTGCTAACACAAATTGGGAATATATAAAACATAGTAAGACCCATTTGCAAAGCATGGTGACAGTGGAAAGAAGTAAAGAAGTAAAGCCTCAGGGAGCTTCAGGCACAGCTCCCTGAAGTCTTCCACCAACATGTGTATATACTGACAACCAAATGCACATACATTGGCATTGTAGCCATGTTATAAAGAAATGCCCACTAGCATTTTCAAAATAATAATAAAGATAATGATGGTAACTGTGTTAGGACAGGATCTCTAGAAGCGCAAAACCAGTGATACTGGTATGTGTTGTCTGTAGAAATAGATTTATATCAAGAACTGGCTCACTAATAGGTGAGTCCAGTCCAGCTCAGGTCGGGCTTCTGATTCATGGAAGCTGATGAGCAGGAAGCAGAGAGCAGCAGGGAGCACAGGCTGGTGGCTCCAGAAGACTATGGTAGTAGAATAAATCCACCGCCAGGAGTGCAACGACAGCTGCTGGGATCAGCAGGTGATTCAACAGGAGATGAGGAACCAGATATAAGAACCAGCTCCAACAGAAAGCAAAGGACCAAAGAGGATTCAACTCCCCTCAGTCTCTCTTCAACTCTGCTGTCTCCCTCTCTTATACAGAGAGACTTATGACAGACACTAAGGAGGTGTCATCAGGCTGCCACCCAATTGATAGGTTGTGCTCTGCCACTACCCTGACCCAAGAGTTGACATATCTCTAACCACCACAGTAACCCAATACACCACTGACCATGTCCCTCAGTCTCTCTCTGACCTGCCTTCCCCCCCTACTTCGGCATCCCTCTCTCTTGCCTTGGCTGCCTTCCCTAACTTGAAAGGGAGGAGTGGTTGGGGTGACAGAGCGGTGTAGAGTTCTGCTGCTAACTTTTCGGTCAGTGGCTGACTCCACTAGCTGCGCGGTGGGAGAGAGGCGTGGCAGTCTGCTTCTGTGAAGGTTGCATGCTTGGAGATCCTGTGGAGCAGAGTGGACTCTGCCACACAAAGGGTCACCAGGACTCCGAATGGACGGACACTAACTATCATCACCTGCTCATACTGCTCCCCATTTCTATGTATCTTTGCACAGCAAGGAGGCCTGACGGCACAGTGGCTAAATGCTCAGCTGCTAACCCAAGAATCAGGAGTCCTTTGGATTCATAAATATCGCTGTGGGAACCCAGTGGGGCAGTTTTCCTGTCTCATAGGGCAGCCTCCAAAGAGACTCGACAGAAACAGGCTCACTTGAAAAGCACACCAGAAAACAGTAGTGAAAACTAGACTCCGAATGTCCAAGACTCCTGCTCATTTGCAAATGTCATTTTCTCAGTAATACCTTCCCTGATGAGTCTCAGACAGAGTTGCCACAGTCCAGGGGTGCTCACACTTTTTCAGCATGCGAGCCACTTATAAAATGATCGAGGCAAAATGGTCTGCCAACTCCAAAAATGCAAAACACATATTTATTTATTACATTTACTCATAAGTGCATTGAGAATTCTTCATATGTACAATGTGTGTTTATGTACCTTGCGTAATCGCATGAGTCCATATTGTACAACACAACACAATGAACTATCTACATTTTTTTGTCATTACCTGAGTTTACTCTGATGACTTGCACTGAATGGAATGAGCCAGGGATGCATAGTCCGGACAGGAGCTGCTGACAGCCAGTGTCAAGCACACTTCCAAATGATCATCAGCCATGGTGGAACGGCTCTTGGACTTCATGATCTTTATGTGGGAAAAGGCTGACTCACGTAAACAAGTACAGCCGAATAATGCAGTCAAGGAGGTAGCACATGTTCTCATGTTTGGGTACTTTCCCTCTGCGAGTAAGTTCCAGAACTGTTCATGCTCTCTGAACTTGAACTGAATGTCGGCTTGTAGTGTCAAAATCTCCCATTCCGTATGAAAGTGATATATTTTTGTCTTCTTATTTGGTCCAGCTCCCCCACTCATTTTAATAGCCTTTCTTATGTTTAAGAGAAAAAAATCCAAGGTCTAAAAATCATTGATACCTTAGCTTGTGCGGTTTGCTGCACTTAGTGCAGTTGTTTGCGCATGCATTTGATACCTAAGATTGCTTCTGATTGGCTGTGCTGTATATCAATTAAATGACAGGATTGATGATAGGCTTACTTCTATTTTTTTTTAATGCCATGCGATCTACCCACACTACATTTGCAATCGACTACATATCGCAATCGACATATTGAGCACCCCGCCCCAGTCACTACGGGGCTTTCCAGGGCATTTCGTATTTTCAAACCTTCTGGTGTGATCCCTCGTGGATGGCCCGTTTTCTTCAATGGCATATGAGCACCTTGAGAGCAAGGAGCTGGTCTGTCCTGTGAACCCACGGCCAGGAGAGGTGCTTGCTCCTAGGAGAGACTCAGTAAGTAAGTGTTGACTAACGAATACCCTGAATTCTATAAATCCAAAAGCATGCCTGTTGTCGATGAGTCTATGTAAGCTCATAATGGGCCCAAATGCTCGAGAGTTGGGCTGAGCTCCTTCCTAGTTCTTGGTAATCTTGGCTGTAATCGTTGTGGGAGCAGACAGACAGGCTTTTCTTCCACAGCCAGAGACCTAGGTTAAAAAAGAAAGGAGTTGGCAGGTAAAGTGACAAGGTTTGGAACTGGAAGGATCCTGAGAGTGAGTTATTTGGTTACCTGGGGTCCTTGGAAGGAATTTTCAAAAGAGACCCAGCAGGCAATCAGCACAGTGTCTCTCGAGTGTACAGTGGCTTAGGCACTGGGCTGCTAACTGAAAGATCAGTAGTTCAAACCCACCAGCCGCTCCCAGATGAAAGCTGAGGCTATCGATGCCCATCGAGATTTACCGTCTCCGAAACCCTGTGTGGGGTCTCTGGGAGTCGGAATCAATTAAAGGGTGGTGGGTGGCTTGGTTTGGGGGAAGTACTAGGGGGCCAGAGGAGCGCAGCCCTGCGGACTCGGCAGTAGAGCCTCACGTTCCATAGAGAGACCTGGGCTCCGTGCCTCACGCACAGCCGCCACCTGTGCTTCTGCTCTGACGCTGAACAGGTTTCAAAGGAGCTTGCAGACTTCGACGAGGAAGAAAGACCTGGCAATCTATTTCTGTCCATGGGTCAGTGAAGACCCTCCTAAGCAGCGTGGCCTGAAACTGCCCAGAGGTTTGGCCTCAGAGCTGGGCCCCAGCCGCCCCGGCAGCTCACACCGCCAAACCCTCGATCAAGTATAATTTTATGATGCTAACACGCGCCAGAAAAATGACCTGACCTCCGTGATTGGACAGTGTGCTTCCCAGCCTAGCACAAGGTTCTGTTTTCTCTGACCTCACTCTGATCCCCAGAAATACAATCCTAGTCTAAGGCCTGAGAGTTGGGTTCCCCACCTGGATGAAGCGCCCCACCGGATTGGCCTTCGCGTCCTGCGTTCACCCTGTTGGCTGTGAAGACCTCGGAGAGATCAAGGAGCAGGGATGCCCTGACGCTTTGTGGGCCTCCTTTCGCGGCTCCTCTGGGAGGCTCGCCTCATGCCTCCGCACAGATAAGTAGTAAAATGCCCTGTTCTGCCTGCAAATTAAGGCCCTTGTAAGTAATCAGGGAACACCAAGTTTAGCTCGCCGTGGATTTTCCATCCTGAGCGTCATTAGAGGAAACGAAAGCACACATTACAGGTCTGCATAATGAACAAGCCTCAAGTTAGGCTTGCCGCGATAGGGCCATCAGTCATCGTGCAGATTAATTATTTAGGAAAGCACTTTTTACGGCGAGTTTTCATTTGAGTGTTGCCCCTTGATGTATGTGTGTAAAAATGACGAATCCATCGGACATTGCTATTGTACTTGTGCATCGATCACCATCAGGCCTTTCCCCCCTTCATAATTGGTTTATTAATTATAGCATCTTAATGATCTGTTTAAAATAAATAAACCATTTACACCATTTCAAAGGTATTTTGTGAGGCTCAGCTGATATTAAAATAGCACCAGCCTTATGTGCTTTTTCAGCAAGTGACCTAATTAGTTAATAAAGTAATTGAATATTAAAAAGGATGTTGCAAGTGATTAAAATTTAAGAGCCTTCAGAATGTTATTAAAGCTATAAATCATACATCACTGTTTTAATTTGCATAGCTACAGAATTGCTAATGGTCCCACGTGCACACAGGGCTTGACAATTAGTCCTTTAACAAAATGTTGGTGATGTTGAGGTACCAACTTCTCCCAACCTCTTTTGATAGCTACATAGAAACCCGCTTTTGCCAAATTAAATACCTAACCGTAGAGATGGTGGTTTGTCCCTCTGACAGGTACTTCCTTTCAACCAATACCCAGGAAGACTAGTGTGTCCAAGCACTGAGCTGGGTGTGTGTGTGTG
>NW_022111372.1:73823418-73843305 GCF_000313985.2 Echinops telfairi
GATTCATGGCCCCAGAAACACCATATAGGATTGCTCAGAGTCAGAACTGACTCAATAGGGTGTGTGTGTGTGGGGTGGGGGGGGGGTTAGTGGTGCACAAGACAGACCCGGTGAGAATGGAGTCTACGCATTCTGCAGCAGGAAGGGGCATTAGTCACATAGTTCTTCACATTCGGGTAGAAGCACAGAAAGACGAGCAGGAAAATTAGAGGGACATTGCTAGGGAAATCTGAACTAGTCCGGCAGGTTAGGGACCCATGACTTAATTCCAGGAGAAGGGGCTGAGACTTTATCCACTAAGCTGCAGAGAACTAACTTTTGTTTAAGCAGCAAGTGCTCGATCAGCCTGGCAGTGATGTGTAGGAAAGACGGGCAGAAACGCTTGGTTGTTCCCCCAACCACCAGCACCACTCCTCTCTGGCTATCAGAATGCCATTGGGTTTGAGTACAGGACTTGTCTTGTGTACAGAGCCGGCAGGTCCAGGCCTAGGGACAAATAGTGAAAAGCCTAATCCATCTATAGCGGCCCCATTCCCCGTCACCTGTGATTTGTTTAAGGTGGGCTCACTCTGAGGAATTCTAAGATTTGGGATGGATTTCCCTCTCTAGTTGAGAGACATGGACAAGGAGAACATTCCTCTGCTTCACGCCTTGGATGACATGAGTGGACGTGATGCTTGGAGCTATAGCAGCCATGTTGAGGCCACGAGGAGGAAGGGGGAAAAAAAAGATCATGCTCAGTCAATCTGAGCCCTGATATTAGAGTCTCCAAACCAATTCTGGAACTATCTATCTGGTTTTGGATGTCTTCATGTAGGCGAAAAGAAGTTTTAATGGAGTGTTCTGTTATTTTTCAGCCTAAAGAGGGTACTTTGGACATATTGTCAGGAGAAAAGAGTCCCTGGGAAATCTATCCTGCTTGGTAATGTAGAAGGCTAACAAGAAAAGAGGAAGTCTCTTAAGCGATGGATTGACACAGTGGCTGCAACAATGGGCTCAAGTCTAACAATTGGGAGGACGGTGCAGGACCGGGCACAGTTACATTCTGTTATACACAGGGCCGCTCTGAGCCCAAATCAACCCAGCAGCACTGGACAATGAAACAAAAGTAAGTCATAGATGGTTGTCCAGGTGAGCAGTTATAAGAAGGCTCCATTATGGGGAAACAGGAGAAATGGAAGGCAGGGGCAAGCACAGGATGAGGCAGAATCTGCTACCTTACTAGCTCTCCATGGAGCCGGGTACAACTAACCAACCTTCGCTGAGAGAAATCGTTGTGAACACTTTACGCGCACTATTTCATGTGAACACCTCGACCGCTCTGCAAAGTACCATGAATTGCCAGCATGATTGAATCGTTTCAGTTGTGGCTTGATTGCCCAAGTCAATAACCCCAGTAGCCCTTTCCCCCCAGGGGAGACAGCCATTGAGTTGCTATATAATCCTCAGCTTCCTTGAGACAATTGCTGGCTAGCTCGCTGCTCTACATTTTTGCACACCATAGTACATGGAGAAGATGATGATATTTAAAGGTGCGCACTGAAGTAAACAGAATGGGATGGGGAGCATCTATGTAAGGTTCAAGGGACCCTAGTGGCAATGAAGCTAAGCCTTACACTGCTAACTACTATAAGGTTTGATGATTCAAACTCACCAAGTGCTCCCTAGGTGAGAGCTGAGGCTGCTTGCTTACAACCTCAGAAATCCACAGAAGTAGTTCTACTCTGTCCTATAGGGTCGCTTTGAGTCAGAGTTGATTCACAGCAGTGGGTTTGGGTTTTTTGGTTGTTTCTGTGGCACTTAGTGGGTTAGACACTGGGGTGGTAGCTGACAGATTCATGGTTCAGATCCCCCTCCAGCTCCGGGTAAAGCTGTGGCAGTCTGCTCCCAAGGAGAAACAGGGCCTCAGGCACCTGGGGGTGGGGAGTTCTTCTTCATCCCTTCTGAGGCACTGTGAGTCAGAACTGATAACAGCAATGGGCTTGTTTGGGACTTACGGAACCCTCTGGTGGTATAGTAGGTAAGAGCTTGGCCACTAACCAAAATGTCAGCTGTTCAAACCCATCAGAGGGTGTGCAGGAGAAAAGACCTAGGGGCCTGCTTCCACAGAGATTGCCACCGAGGAAACCATACGGGGCCTGGTGAAACTTTCACTACTCTTCCTTTCTATTCTATAATTATAAGAAAATAAAATTCAAAAATCCATGGAAGATATTAAATACAGAATTCTTAGAAATGTCACACAAATAGTATTTTCCTTTTTGAATTTGCTTTTTATAAACTTTTTTTTTAATAGGTCTGGTTTGGTGCTTGAAATGGAAAATCCTCAAGACTTAAAAATCAGATCAAGACTTTGTGATTCTTGATAGCTGTCCCTGAGTATAAACCTTGCTCCCACTAGTAGCTCCCACTGAGGAGATAATGCAGATTTGTTTCCAGGCTAGCGCAATAAAGCAAACCCAGCCATCGAGTCAGCACACAAATTATTTGGTTTTTTAATGCACACAGAAGTAATGTTTACACTATACAGTGATCTACTGAGTGTGCAAAGGCATTGTGAAAAGCTTTGAACTAATGTGAGATTCATCAAAATAGGATACGAAGTGAGCTCACCAGGATGAGAAAATGGCGCCCATAACTTGTTCGACCCCTAGTGGCCAAAGACCTTCAATTTGTAAAACAAGAAATTACCTGTCAAGTGTAATAAAAGGAAGATGCTTGTAAGTGATGTAAAAGCATTAGAACATTTTGGAGACGGTGTCAAACTTGACTATACTTGAGTCTTAACAGTTCTTCCTCTTTCTTTCATTGGAAATTGCAAGGTTGAAATTCCTTGGGATTTTGTGAATGTAATGGAAACTCTCTCACTCAAAGTATTTCAAAATAATGATAATGCTTTCCTTACACCACTCACGCATAGAAAAGCTACTGAGCACAACAGCTTGGACACCATCAAAAGGGCACGCTGTGAACAGTGGAGGGAACCCAATCTATGTGAAGACAGCTCAGCCCTGTGCCTGCTAGCACTAGCCCTGTGCCCACCTCCCTCCCCGTCCTCCTGTTGGGCAGTTGCACAAGGCACCTCACTTGGCAGGACCCCAGGCTTGGTTTCATGCTATCCTGCCACCATTTTGAAGTGCATTTTCACTTAGCACTGGGCTCTGCAAATTATGTAGCTGGTGCTACTGGCTTGGTAGACAAATTCCTTCAGTAGCTACCCTGTGTTTTTGCCCATGATGGGCAGGGACATACAGTGCCGCTGGCTTCCACATGCACAGCACTCAGTCCATTAACAGGGAGCTTAACTATTTGAATGTCTGGTGTTCACCAGGGCCCTGAGCCTTCCATGTTCAGTCTACTCTGATGAAGTTGTGGATGCTTGTGACAGAAGGAGGCTGGCCCAGAGAGGAGGCACTGATTCTACAACTCAGGATGCAGGATGCTATGGTTTACCATTTGGGCAGTTCTGTGTAGGGTGCATCCCCAAGTAAGTTACCTCCTGGCAAGATTCCTAAGACTTGAGATAGATCTGCCAGGTCCTTGGCTAATGTTCAAAATTAAGCAAATACTGAATTCTGTATACTCAGTGCAAAAGAGTCTGAATATGAAGAATGATCCCTCAGGATTGAAAATCTGAGGACTTAGCTGCAAGCAAAATATTCAGAACCTTTCTTTGGCGTATGAGGGTTTAAAAGCTTCTCCCAAACTTGTTGGAATTGACAAGTTGATGTCATGACTTAGGGCTTTATATTAAAATGGCATATGTAGTCTACATAAATGTAGATATGTGTGGGCCCCTTGGTGGGACAAAGGAGCCCTAGTGATGCAATGGTTTAGCACTCAACTGCTAATTGAAAAGTTGGTGGTTAAACCCACCAGCTGCTCTTCAGGAGAAAAGACCTGCTCTGCTCCAATAAAGATTATAGCCTAGAAAACCCTCTGGGGCAGTTCTACTCTGTCATAGAGGGTCACTATGAGTTAGAGTTGACTCAATGGCACCAGTGGTAGTTACATAATCTCATGTCAACTTCAGGGTATTAAGAGTAAAAGGGTGGGGTTTAGCCTGTCAACCAGGTTGCAGCTTGATTAGAGAGTGTCAGAGATAATTGGCTCTCTGGAGGCCAGTCTCCCTCTCTCTCTGTTTCATCTTCCTATTGATGAGCCATTTCAAGCTATGCTGATGGCAGCCAGAACCCTGGAGATGCGTCCACCGCCATTGGATCTGTAAGACTTTGCCCCCACCAGCCTGTGATTTTCCTGCATTCTGTATCATTGCATGTGACTACATGAGTCTGAAGAGGGATTTATGGACTAGGATTGGATTTATGGGGTAATATGGAACTTATGGACTTGATCTGGACTGGGCTGGGCTGTTTTCTCAATATGCAATTGGTCTTTGATATAAAGCTCTTTCTTATACATATGAGTTGTGATAGTCCAGGTAGACTAGATAAACAAATTCATAGACACTCATATGTGTATAAAAAAGAGCTTTATATACTAGAGCAATTGCATATTGAGAAAACATCCCACCCCAATCCTGATCAAGTCCATAAGTCCAATATTAGCCCATATGTCCGATACCAATCTATAATGTCCTCTTCAGACTCACGAAACACATGCAATGATACAGAATGCAGGGAAGTCACTGGCCAGTGGGTGGGAAGTCTTGTGGATCCAGTGGCATTGTAAGCATCTCACCGTAGTGGTCTCCACGTGGCTTCTCCAGCTCAGGGCATTAGTGCACTTCCATGTGTCTTAGCTGCAATGTCTCCCTGGGAGTGAGCCGAGAGAGGAGTGTCTACTACCTTCAGGGAGGAATACAAGAGTTCCCAGAATCCTCAGGTGAAGGCCATGCTCACACAGAGTACTCATTGGTTATGACCTGATTGGCAGGCTAGACTCCACCCCTTCACTCAATCCTCTCAAATTGACAGATGATTATATAACTACCACATGAGTGTCCCTGGATTTGTTTGTCTAGTCAACCCGGTCTAACATGGCATGATTGAGTGAAAACGTAACTTTAATTTTTCAGTCAGAATTGTGTAAGCTGAACTAGTTGACATGTCTATGGTGTTGTTTCTGCTATAATGGTTAGTCCTCTTCAATTAGAGCACAAACAATATGAATTTTTCCCCTGGCAAATTGATGTGGGTGGTCTGCTGCTGTCAGTTCCATCCTCAACTGATTTCTTTGGGACATTACCCCATAATTCTTTCCGCAAAGCATTAATGATTTTAGCATCCTTCCACTGAACCTTCATCATAAATTTGATGTTTGCTCTTGTTTCAATTTTAGCAGAATTCATATTGTTCCGATAGGCTTTTTTCAAACTGATGTCTTATCTTCCCAGTGCCTCAAATGAAATCCTATCCAGGTATGGCATAACCAGTTAAAAAGAAAGAAATCCATCATAATACATGTTTTCTATGAACTTTTGAAGCCCTTTTTTCTGTATTTTATCTTAAATAAAGAAAACATTATAAAAGAGTAGCAGAGATACTCTAATCACCATGAGGCCTGGGGATGGGGATGGTAAAGGAGGGCAGGTAAGAGAGCTAATTGCACCTGGCAACAGGAGAGAAAAAGACTTAGTCCCAGACCTAGGTTCCCCACCCAGAACACCAATTGAACTACTCTTTCTGCACCCAGGGAAGTTTACAACCATGCATAGTCTTAGAAGCAGGCTGTATGTGTGAAATTCTAACATAATTTACATTTTAAATAAATATTAGTTTAATGTTATTTAAACACATACACAAAACTCTCCAATTATACAAATTTTTGATTCTGGATAGAGTATTGAGCAATGAGACAGAGGATAGAGCAATGAGAACCCTGTAGATGTTAATGGCATGAAGCCCTTTCTATGCTCTTTATGGAGTGTGTGTGTGTAATTATTCAAAGTAATTCTTGTGGTTAAAGTAGAATCAGGTCTGCGTGCAATGGGGGGAAAGCTATAACTATTCTCTCTAGGGGCGGATTTACCATGGTATGTTCAGCCTATGGTAAGCGAGGTACACACAGGCTTCAACAGTCTCACCCAAACCCAGGTGATGTTGTCTACTACAGAGTAGTAAGCACACACAATTAAGCTCAATACTTTATGGGTTATTTGTTCTTGCTCTTGCTTCTTATTTATTTATTTTTAAAATATTTTCATTTTCTGGTCTAGTAAATCTTCCAGTAACAGGGGTTCAAGCCCATTCGAATCAGTTGAGTCAGGGTGATAAAGTGAAACCAAAGACACCCGAATGTTTAAAATGTCAGGGATCCATCATGCTAAGTGGAACAAGGAAAAGTATGGCCCACATCTGGAATAGGAGACTTCAAAGAGGTGTAGTGAGCCTGATCAAGAGTCCATGTGGGAGACGGGGTTGTTGCCGGGACTTGAGCCACATCTTTGAGCTGCGACTGCTGTTTCAAATCTGTCTCTGTCAAGAGATTTAGTTGCTCTACAACACACACACTGCTCTTTTTCTATAAGAAGTAGGTTAAGTTTCTAGCAAGCCTCCCACTTGTGGTTTTCCCCATTCCAATTAGTGCTGCGATTCACAAGTTAAAAACTTGGGTCCGTTTGGGTGTGGCTCCGCTGGCCATGACTGAACTAGTTGGAAGCCCTGCCTGGTGCTTCTGAAATGGTCAGACCTTTTTGCCAACAATTTGTGGCTTCCTGAGGCTGATGAGCAAGTTACACAAGTGGGAAAACCTGAGCAGCAGAACAGCAGGGGTGGTTGAACCAAGAATCTGAGACTCATGGAGGAAAGAGAATGATGCTCGGCTCTGGCCCCTCTACACCCCAGAATATTTGAATACTTGTGGGATATTTAAAGCCATCCATCTGTAAGGCATTGCCCTAGACAGTGCGCATGTCTGGGCATAGGGGCATGGGAGCCCCTTTGGACCTCACCTTCACATAGCACCTCCGAATGGGGCCACAGACCTAGACATCCACAGAGGGCTGAAAGGTGCCCCTTGTTCAGCCGGTATTCAAAGGTATATATAAATACCACAGCTATCTTATACAAAGCTCTGCCCTGACGCTTCAAATAATAGCAGTGGTTGGGCTCTCAGCCCTGAGAGACCCGTGTGTGTGTGTGTGTGTGTGTGTGTGTGGCTTTTTATGTGTATTAGTTCTCTAGTGTACATTTCATAACTGATGTAGCATGCTCAATTAATTAGGAAATACATTCATATTACCAATACCACTATTGGTTATAGCTCCATTTCCATAAGGAACTGGCCAAGCAGGCAGATCATGGAGAACTGGCTCCTGACTGGACGGGGACAGTCACTGCGTGGCCAGCATGCCGGCGCTGCGCATTTGTGCTTCATTACAGGGCAGGGGATAGAACGTGTGAGAAGTCCTTATACTAATGCCATAAGGCAGTGCCTGGCAACAGTGTGAACAAAAGCCACGACTGAAGAGCAATAGCAAGGCAGAAATTCAGCCAGTGTTCGGGGTTTAGGTTTTATAACTATACACCGATGGCTATTAGACCGCTGGTGTTGAAATTCGTGTAAGAATAATAATCACATTGCTCACACTATGGAACTCGCCAGTCACTGATCCCAACTCTTCCCACTATAGCAGCTGTTTTAGAATCCTGTCTTTGTGGTTAGGACTGTTTTACAACTGAAGTGTGTGTGTGTTCGCCGCACACGCATGCATTAACTCGCTGTGTACCTCGATCACTCCTGGCCCAAGAGGTGTTTGCAGATGGCATGAAGGCAAACTTTTTGGCTTTCAATAGCTGTAGGTTTATTTTAATGAGTATTTCCAATTGCAGGCCAATTTCCCTATTCCCCTTCGATGGGATAGTTGCATAGTGCCTCTGCAATGTAAATTAAACAGTGAATCAACAATACTTAGGGGACAATCGTTTGGCTGAGGGTAAACATGCAGAATGTAATTAACGTCGCTGCACTATACACAAGATGATGGATGCGTGTCAAATGTTTTGTTATATATATATGAGTATATTTACCATAATTTGAAAAGATGGACAGGCAGACTTGGCATAGAGGTATTGCTTTGGGCAAACGCTCTGACAGGAAATTAACCAAATCAAATGTCATGCACAAAACAAGAAGTCATTTAAAAGAATACTGAAATGCATAAATATGCAGTGGTCTGCCGATATAAGAGGAACTTCGAGAAAGACCCCCGTCACCTTCTGTGTGAGCAACAATGGGCTGTGGAATCATCAGCAAGGGGGTGCAGGCCTTGGGTTGGGCTTCTGATAGTGATGGTAGCTCTGCTGAGCCGGCCCCGTGACCAGTGGCACACACACGTAAAGCGACCGCTGATGCCCCAGGATTGGCTTTGCCACATGACACTAATTGGCCCACACAGGAGTGAAACCATGACCCTTCCCTCATTAGCCACATGCTCAGAGCAGCTGAGCTAGCTCACTCTGGGTCACTGGGGTCCCATGTAGGAAATTACCATTCTGGTGCCCTGTGGCCCCCTTATAACCCCAACTAATGACTGTCCCGGGGAGCCTAATGTTGTTCCAGAGGGAGCACGCTCTGCCAGCAGGAGCGAGGTCGGTGATAGGCCCAAGTTTCAGCCCGGGGAGAGCCGACTGAGGCAGCTGGGAGAAGTCGGGTAACCCAGGGAAATTACTCCAAACACCTGTGTGCTAGGAAAGGCTGACAACATCCTGCTCGGTGACTTGCTCCACAGATGGGGCTGATCTGTGTGGCTCGTGGGAACATCCGTGTGGCCCCTGTATGTGGATGACTCTTCCTCGCGAGACTGTCCTTGACTTGGGCCCTCGTCGGAAGGGAGAAGCAGGGCTGAAGGGGGCTGCTGAGCTTCACACCGTGCTCCCCACAGCATGGGAGAGGGGGCAATGACACCTGAGTGTTTGCTGGAGCTTGTCGCATTCGGTCACGAGCCCCAAGGCAGGTGGCACTGTTCCGAGTCTGAGGGTGAGGAGAAAGAAGCTGGGCTCCCACAGGACGAAGGGCAGTCTACAAGTGGAATGCACAGCTTGCCCGGGAGAACAGCTACCGGCCTTCAAGTCATCTTCACTGCACTCTAGTTTTTAGCACCTTTTAGTTCAGGACAAATCTGTCTCGGAAGAAGCACAACCATGATCCTCCCTAGGAGGGAGGCCGGCCAGCCCGAGCTCACAGACCGTAGACATTTTGTCAGGAGGGACCAGTCCTTGGAGAACATGGCACTTGGCGGCAGGCCCGGGAGAAGAGGAAGACCCTCAGTGAGATGGACCGACCCAGTGCTCACCAATGGCCTCAAACATGGCCACAGTGGGGAGGGCGGTGCTTTGTTTGATGTGTTGGGTCAGCGTATGTTGGAAGTGACTCAATGACACCCACTACAGCGACAACAGTTTAGCCTTCAGAAGAGTCTAATGATGAGACTGGAGCACGGTAGCGAGCAGGCGTCCTTCCTAAACTGGGGGGAGTATTGTAACGAGAGGCGTACGAAGAGCTGGAAAAGACCAGGGGTAACCCGTCTTCTTTCAAACCAGGCTATTGGAGGACCCGTCCGAGGGCCAAATTACACGGCAGAAAGCTTCCTCCTACTTCTCACTTGGTTGCACGCTTTCGAGAGCCACGGCTGGTGGACTCCACCTCTTGCATCTTCTCTGCGAGCCAGGGAGCTGTTTCTACTTGCAGCCAAAGAGCAGTGTGGATCAGAAGGGACTGCAGACATGGGGACAAACCACCAACCCATATTTTAATTCAGCCTTCTGATTTCTTAATAGTGTGAGGGGAAGGCTTGACTCATCCGTAACGTTTCCTGGTTAGTGCCCGAGAAATTGATTATTGTTCAGGTGCAATTCGTTCACAATAAGCCTAAGAGTCAGATCTACGTTGAGTCTCGACTCCACCACTTATTAGCAGAGACACTAGCCAGTGACTCCCCTGAGGTTTCATTCCCTCGTGAATGCGTACGTGGAGGGAAAAGTCTCCTGTGGCGGTGGGGATCCCGAACACATGACAGGACAGAGCCAGCATGTTAGAAGAGGGCCATGTGTCTCCTTGTGCCGCCACCCTGTCCCTGCACTCGGGGTGGGACAGAGACGTAGTGCAGTGCTCGTGGCGAGGGCTAAGAGCACAAAGGCGCCCTGGGGTGCTGTCAGGTAAGTGTTGAACTGCTGGCTGTGAGGCCGGGGAGGCTGTCTGTTCCTGTCAAGAGCCACAGCCTCACAAACAGGGTTGAGAGGAGCCAGAGTCAACTTGGTGGCAGTGGGTTTTGGTGAGCGAGGGCATGAGATAATGCCATTTGGTTCTCATCATCTTTGGTTATTCATTGGAGGGGCAGACTCTTATCTTTCTCCCACAGGCAGGATGCCAGCTTACCACAGGGTGCTTGAGGGAAGGTGAGGTGGGCCTTGGCCTGAAGCACTTGGTGTTACTGCACTCACTTTGTCCCTCTACCTCAGTGTGCCAGCCTGAACAGGATGTCTGCCTCTGGTCACCAGTCCTCTGCCCAAGAGATATTTGCTTTCTAGACACGCTCACTTGATCCAGAAAGCAAAAGAGAGCTGCAAACTTTCTCACAAACGGGCTCTCAGGAATCCAGGTTTGGCAGAGTGGAACTGTTCTAAACAGTGGAATGGGTGATGAATGGGGCTGCAGGACTATTGCTCTCCTGCACAACCCATTGCCAGCTGGTGGGAAGAGCAAGTAGACAGACCTCTCGGGAGACAATAAGGAGCTCCGCAACGTGAGAACAGTGCCAGCTCCTTGAAACAGTGGACACTGGGCAATCTTTGTCCCCTCACAGCTCCCGGCTAGGCAGATGGCCTGATTGCCATCAGCCCCATCGGTCAGGCTTCCTGAGCTCCAAATTAGGTAGACCCAATATTCTAATATTGGTAGGAAATATTTCTATTGGTACTCGGGTTGATTTTAGCTTGTCGTATCCCCCCCTCCTATTATCTCAGTCCAGACTTTTGAGCATTTAACAATAAATTGTGGTGGTGATTAGAGACGTGGTGCCTGCATCCTTCAGGTAAGCAGTTCTCTTTAACCCACTGCCACCTAGTGGTGACTGAGCAGACTTACATGTACTTCACTTACAGCTAAGGAGACTAGGGGTCAGGAAAGAATGTTTTCTCATTTTTCCGTGGCCACTCCTAATGGGGAAGCACTGAGAAAGGGTGATCAGTGCACCGCATTCCACTGGCCTCTACTCTCCTCCAACATTTAACCATCACCATACATTTCTAATGTCCAGTAAGGGCCCTTATCCCTACATTTTGATCAGCAAGGACCTTTCACTCACTCATTAGTCTTCCATACAACACTACACAAAACTTTCCTGTTTGCTGGCTGAGCCTACCGGGGTGGTGTGTGTGCAAGTGTGTCTGGGTGTATTTCTTGAAACAGTGGGCAGTGAAAGCGAGGCTCCTCTTCAGAACCCATGCGGTTTGTTAGTCCACCTTATCCAGGAGCAGGTGCTGGTCATCCAACCAGCAACCTAGCAAACCACAGTTCCACTTCCTGGCCTCACCCAGAGGAAGGCAGGTGGCAGATTCCCGCACTCCTGCCAGCATGTGAGGCTCAATCAGTCAAACACTCAGAGAGGAGTCCAGCAGGAGGTGGTAGAAAATGGATTCACACCAGTAAGCTGTTTGGTGGGATGGATTCTGGGGGCAATGAAGATGGCTTGATAGAGATCATTCATAATGTGGGTGCCAGGCTGTGCAGAGGAGGTCAGATGCTTGCAGGCATTCCCCCCTGAGGGCGATCAGTTGCCAGACTGCAGTGGGCCCCTCCCTGCAGTTAAAGACCATGGACAGGGTTGCAGTCATCTCTTTGGTTCCTGTAGGCGGGGTTTACACCCTACTGATAATGGTTCCTCTGGAGAGCCAGAGAACAGGTCAAAGTTAAGCTGCCATCCTAAATCTAGGATCGGCCCATCTTGTCATATGTACACCCCCAATCTCTCCTGTTCCTATTGCGTGTATGTCCCTAGACCACCCCCTCATTGCTGTAGAACCTATAGTGCAACCCCTTCCTGTGACGTATGTCTTTACCTGTAATTAGTGGGCTTGCACGCCCCCAAAAGGTATATAGGCTTGGGTTGGCAATAGAGATCCCTCTCTCCTCTCTCCCCCCTCACTCTCCTTTCTCCCTTGTTCCATTTTCTGTCCTCCTTCCCTTCCCCCTCTCCCCACGTGGAGCACCAAGTGGGGCTGAGGTGAGCAATGCTACCATGTAATGTGTCTTACTGCATTACTGTAATATCTCTTCTACCGCTCATGCTCTCAATGACTTTACTATAATACTTATATATCTCAACCATACAATTGTGCTTACTGAATCCGTGGGTAGTGGTGGGGGGCTGGGCCCCCCTCAATCTTAATACTACACCTGCCTTTTCTAGGGGAGCAAATCTACTTGTGGTTTGCTACCCAGAAAGGGCCCATGGCTATGACAGTGAGCTCGCAGACACCCAAGAGGTTGCACCTTCTGAGTAGGCATCTGCACTCTGTAACTGACTCCCCTTCCCAGCCTCACCCCCCTAGGAACCCAGCAAAGACAAAGAGCCAGGACCTGTAGACATTTATATTTATTAGTTTCCAGACTCCCAGAAGACACTTAGCTAAAGCGGAACATTGCAAACTGACAGTTCTCGAAGCACTCTTCCCTAAACAGGAAGTGTTTAGATGAATTTAGCAATTAGCAGTACTTTAAAGACAGATAACAAGTCACGGTTTCTCTATTAGCATCTGTGATCTAAACAGTGAACTAAACACACAGAGTCATCCAGGTTTGTCTGAGAGATCATTTAAAGCTGCACAATGCAGACGGGAATCTGTAGGGTTGACAGCTGGATGCTGGCATGGACTAAGCAATTCACTCACAACACCGTTTATCCTCCGCTTCTCGGTCAGGGCAACAAAAAGAGCGGACAGCTGCCTGAAAACTAGCTCACATGCCACTCAGCCAGATCATCAGTGTGTAAATCACACTCTTTATATTTGTCAAATATTTTTGTCACAGCTCTTATAAAAACAAACAAACAACATCACACATAACATCAGATATTTGCTTCAAAGGCCTAAACATCGAAAGCAGCCACAATGTGCTGGAAACAGCTTTTACAGATTTCCTGAGGGGCAGCTCTGTCTTTTCAGAGAGGGTGTTTTTAAAGAAGCACCAACCCTGACAGCTTATCAAACTACTTTCTATCCTAAATTAACAAAGCCTCACGCAAGGTCTCAGGAGCACTCAGCCTTCTTCCTCCAGGCCCCGGAACCGGCCAACACCGTTTCTTGGCAGAAAGCTTTCATTTGTGTTACAGTGGTGCAAGCTAACTTACAACCCTTTGAAAAATACTCAAAACGCTGGGGAGAGGTGGCCCAAGCCTTGCTCAGAGATGCAGTCTGTGATGGGAACCCCAAAGGCTTATCTTAAACCCATCAACTCAAGTTGCCAGAAAGTACTGACAGATCACCCACCTGGGCAAGGCAGACCTAGATCTCACTGTGCTCCTTACACACACTAAGTAAAGCCTCCTGGGAGTTACCGTCCAGAAAAACACAGCCTACTGAGAGGGGACCCACTGTGTTCTACCATCTGGCACTGGGGAAGTAGAGTAAAACATTTGCAAAACCATGATAAGGGGTGCATGACAGTCTTACATGAACCTTAACCTTTCCACAGTATTTCATTCCTTAATAAAAATGCCTACAATTTTGGAAAGCTTTGGGGGCAGCACCAGTGACAGCTAGCTGTCTTTGAATAATTTTTCCCCCCTCTGAAGGCAAAATTCAGGTAAAAATTTGTCACCATAATCTACGGAATGGATTTTGTTTTATGATTATCTCAGGTCGGTTGCTACAGGAAGAATGTAAGTAGAAATGCACACATCCATTCTATGAGCAGTTAGGTTTCTACTGACTTTTCCTCAGGGGAGGGAACAAGTGGCACCTCCGAGGATTAAGGGTAGCTCATGGCTCCCTGTAGCCCTGACAGTGTCTACACGGGCTACTGGCCTGAGGATTTTACTGCGAAGTGTCTTTAGGCTTTCTGACCTGCCACACACTAGCAGCTGAGTCCCCCCACAGAGCAGGGTACTGACAGGGCTAAAGCCACTTGCCCAAGACACTGTGCCCTAGATGCTCCCAACATGACTGATCTCTTGCCATAATTTGGTCCCTGAAAGGAAGCACCAGTGCCTCCCAACGCCTGACAAACCGCCTCAAGAGCAGCTCTCCGATGCCAACGCAGGAGGGTCACCTCCTACGAGGTCCTGAGACTGCTGGAGAGCAGGTCCTCACGACTAGCGACGACTTCAAAGACTGAAGTTGGAGGTTTAAAAATAAGTACTCTCCCTACCAAGTGTCTCAGGCCTGAGTCCCTAAGGCTACTGGAGACCAGCTTTGGTGCATGTAGCTGTTTAGGACCCCTCTGGTAAGCAGGGGCGGGGCGGAGGGGGTATGCTTCCAGGGCTCTTTCATCCGGGTGCCACTTCACCTTTAATGAAGTGACTTCCACAGTGACAACCACTTTTTTTTTAACAGTGACAATCACTTTTTTGTTAAGCAGCATACACATCATTACAGCCTATATTTTTCTTCTTTAAAAAATATTTCTCCAATAATAAAGCCAATATAGTTTTTAAATGGACTAAAAAATAATTATAATGTTTTCTACAAAGCCACACAGTTACTGGGCAGTACTGATTCCAGAATCACTGTCTAAAGCAAATAAAGCAATGGGAACACATTACCCACAATTTAAAAATGATTTTCATAGTCAGCACTGTCAAGTTGGGAAAATTGAGAAATCACTCCTAACATGGCCATACAAAAATTATGTGTAAACATAAAAACAGGCATCTGGTTAAAATTAACATGGTTAGATCTAAGTATTAGAATCAGTGAAAATGACTGTATTCCCTTTATTCCAAATTTCCAGATTATTGAAAAAATATATTCAGTAAAGCTTCTAGTTGAGACCTAAGAGGAGGAGATGGATGGGAAAGGCCAAGCAGGGCAGAATGGGACAGAGGCATAGGCAGGGTTGCTTGAGGATTAAATAAGACAACCATTAATTTGGGAACTGAGTAGACAGGCTATTAAGAAGGGAACTGACCTTAGCATATGCACTCCCCGCTCCAGCCCACATTCGCACCCTGGAACGTCAATAATAAAACTTCAGTGCATCTTGTCTGGCTCTATGGAGCATATTTGAAAATGTATTTGAAGAGAAAAACAAAGAAACAGAAAAAACAAAATAATGAAAAAAACTCCCACCAATTTCCCTTTAGGGATGTGTCAATTTTACACGCTCTTCTTCCTTTGGGATGCCCTATAAACGCAGAGTTCCCTGAACAGTTTCAGGGGGATTCTCTCGGATACACATCAGACAAGGCTGGGTGCTGGGAAGTGGGAAGAACAGTCAAGAGCAGTCAAGAATCCTGCTGCCCTCTTAAGGAAGCTATTCTGAGAACTTTCCTTGTCCGTTAGTAGGCAGGAATGCAATTTGGGGATGGCTGCTAAAGATGGCAGTGTTTTCTGATTAGTTCCAAGGTGATTCCTCCTAATGACATCCGTGACAATGGCTTCCTTCTGTCGCCCCTGCCCTGCTCTTAAGACTAGGAGTCCTAGAAAGCTCTGAAAGAGGAATGCGAATGATTCATGGCACTTAAACCTGTTTGGGCCTTTAAATGCTTCTCTGGAACAGTTTGTCCCAATCCCCCAGTGAGGTAGGTGTCTGATGGGAGAACTGAGGCACAAAGGGGTTAACTCAGCTCACCTCACACTGTGTGAGGACCCACAGGCCATCTGGCAGAAGGACCAGACTCCAGCCTGCTTTGCTCAGAAGGCCTGGCTAAGTTACACAGTAAATACAACCCAGGAAAATTTTCTCTTCAAACATTTTAACCAGTCAGTCATTTCACGTTGCACCTAAGTTATCTGAAATAAAATCAAAGATAAGCTAACAAAACAAAAATCCATATTGCCTAACATTCTGTGTCAAGATGAACACTATTCTGCACAGGTGGCTGAAAAACAGAATACATTGTGATTCAAGTAGAAGCGTTAGGTTAGTGGGTCCTATCTGTTCCTTCTATTCCAGCCAGGTCATGGGGGAGGTGCCCGTATCCTCTGACACACCACCCACTGTACTCTTTGGCCTGATACTAGGGAAGAAAAACCACCACCGTGCTTCACGGTAGAACCCTCCTACAGGGGATTCTCCACAGGGCCAGCCCCCTGGGAAGGGGGGCTTGCAGCCAGGCAATGTGGGCGTAGTACTGAGTTCAGGCAGAACTCTTTGAAGCCAGACACCAGGGTCACAGTCACCTGCCATACAGCTCACAAGACAGCTCACACTAGGGAGGGCAGCACCACAGGGTACATGCAATAGCACCGGGCCACGGGAGGCACAGAGGAGAACACGAAGCCACCATGCAAGGATCATGCTGTCCCTTCTGGCATGCCATGTGCAGAGGCTGCCTCTGGGAAGGGCAAAGGAGGAGGCCCTGTGCTCCTTCCCACAGAAAGGAGAGGGATGGAAACTGAGCGGTCGACTCTCCCTATCATACCTGTGAGGCTGGAAGCTTTTCTAGGTCTTACAAGACAGTCAGTGACGATACTTTCATTTTTCGATCAGGAGATACTGGTGTGGAGCAGAAGCAAAGGTCCGTCACCAGGGGTGGGTGCAGAGCCCCAGGGCGGTTTACACAGCGACTCAGAGCCAAATCCACGAGTCCTCAGAGCAATAGCATTTAGAAATGAGATATTAGGCTTTTGAAGTGACATCCTTTTTGCTTTAGCGCTATAGTCTCTGAGGGGTAAGAATTTGATTCCCATCAGAGCCCCTAGTTCATATGGCAGAGCACATATTCCGTGAGTTCTGAGCATCGGAAGCAGACCACCACACCAATCAGATACTTCTGCCTTAATACCAATGGCAGCACACTCCCTTCCCTCCTGACACCTGCCCCTCCTCTCGGCGCTCATCTCCCAGGGGCCCGGGCCTGGGCCTGGCTCCGTCCTCTGCACATGCAAGACCAGAGGGACTCGTCCCAGCTCAGTCCAGCCTCAGTGGGACACTAGGATACAGCAGAACAGCAATCCATGCATTTTATTTCTACCAAGCCGCGCTAGTGGGAGGCTGAGCTCGACGGTCACTGCGCAAGATGGACAAGCAGGACATTCTCACCACGAATGAAAATTTGATTAATGTGGCGAGTGAATACCTGCTGGTAATCCACTTTGGGCTTTCGCTTTTTCTTACGGGGCTGGCCCCTGGACAGGGTGGTGGCCCTGGAAAAGGTACCTCCAGTACTGGACCCTTCGGTCCGTGTAGTCCTCCCTGACAACTCTGACCTGGACTCCTCCCTTCCAGACGCCTGCAAGGAAGAAGGGAGTGAGCGGGAGTGCTGGCGTGAGCCGCGGTCCGTGTCTCCTCTTCCCCACACGGAAGCCACCTTCCAGGTGGAAGTCTGCGAGTATCTGGACAGAGTAGAGTCTTCCACGGCAGATTTAGAATCTGCTTCCTTCCTGGCGGAATCCTGAAGTTTGAGCCGATCAAAGAGCTGTAAAGAAAGCCGTTACATACATGAGCCTCCCCCTTCGTGCTTGCTGCCCCTCTTTTCACATCCAGAAAAGGACCAGATCGCTTAAGTATTCTCTGTGGTCTCTTAGCTCTATACTTTTTAAAAAGTTGGTAGTGATTTTTCTATTTGGAGGTGTAACTCCGACAAATCGTTGGATGTGCTGGGAGAAAAGGCACCTGCTGACTTTACTTCTGTGTCTTAGACGGGGTAGCTCATTGCTCTGATCACAAGCAGCTTACTCCTGCTGGAAGCAGGGCAGGTGAAGAGAATGAAGCTCTTGGGACCGGTAACAGGGCTTCCCGCCAGCAGAGGCAGCCGAGAGCGCTGTGATCTGCCTGCCTCAGCGCAGAGCAGGCTGGGCACTCAGTAAGTCAGAGAGCTGCCTACCCGAGTGAGAGTCAGGGACGAATCCCGTTCGTATGCTTTGCCCAGAACAGGTTTTCGGTATGTCTCGTCCACATCAGTAAGTGCCTAGAGGAAAAAGGGGGAAATGAGGCAGAATTTAAAATATCTGTAGGGGTTTCAGATTAAAAAACAACACCACCAGCATAACATCTAATTGCAGCAGCACTAAACAAATGACCCAGGGCAGGTAGTGTGGACAGAAGAAAATGGAACCACCTGGCGCTCTCCTAAGGAGAACTGCCAAGCTGCTCCCCTCAAGGGCCTGGTCAGCTGCTGCTGTCGCTGTCTCTTTGATGCATGGCGTGTGGGTTTCAGAGTACAACTGCTCCACAAGGTTCTCATGGCGGGGACCTTGCTTCCCTGGTATCTCTGGTGGGTTTGAACCGACAACCTGAGGTTTGTAGCTGCAGGCTCGGCCACTTGTGCCACTGGGGGACTCCACTATGCACACTGGAGGTCCTTAAACTGCAGTGTGCATAGCAATCAAGGTGCTGCAATTTCCAGAGATTCTGATTTAAGTC
The DNA here is from genome assembly GCF_000313985.2 of Echinops telfairi. Classification (NCBI taxonomy): domain Eukaryota; kingdom Metazoa; phylum Chordata; class Mammalia; order Afrosoricida; family Tenrecidae; genus Echinops; species Echinops telfairi. The sequence continues at coordinate 73,841,905 of NW_022111372.1, forward strand.
TGGGACGCTGCTAAGCAGTCTTCTGTTTTGACCAGAAATCCCAGGCAAGTTGGAAGAAAAGTGGCCTTAGAGTCAGTGGTTCTCAACCTGTGAGTTGCGACCCCTTTGGGGGTCACCCGATTCCTTATCAGTGGCAAAATTACAGTTATGAAGTAGCAACGAAAATAACTTTATGTTTGGGGGGTCACCACAACATGAGGAACTGTATTAAAGGCTTGCGGGTCTCAGAAGGTTGAGAACCACTGCCTTAGACCATATGTGGAGAAATGCCATTCCCGGTCCCTTTTTTATGTCTTATGACAGCAACCAGGAGGGAGGTGCCAGGGTCACACACAGGGCGGGGAGCACCTGGCTCTGAGAGGCCATCCTCACAGGACAGCTGTGTGGATCAAGTGAGACCATGTGGAAGATGTCACCTGGAAACCTGTCAGGCACTACAAATGTCAGGTCCCACCCTCGTCACCATCACCACCACCACCACCACCACCACCACCATTCCAGCAAACGTATTCTCTTCAGTCCTTCCCCATCAAGAGTAAAATTATAAGGTTACCCCACCCCGTCCCACCCCTTTTAGAGATGAAGAAACGGAGGCTCAGAGAAAGTACTTTGTCACGCAGCACTAAAGCTAAGATTCAAATCCAGATCCTCCGTCTCCAAAATGGCTGAGAGCACGGGCTAGAGTCGGGAAGAGCCTGCATAACATCCTGGTACTTCCACTTTCGAACAGTGACCTGAGGCCAATCCTCGGCGGACGGACCGGATGGCTCGAGCCTCAATTTCTTCATCTGTAAAGTGGAGCAGTTCACTCATTGAGATAATACATGTAAAGCCACGAATACAGCATCTGGTATACGGCAAATGCTCCTGTAAGCAGGCGCATAAACTACTGTTCTATGGATTAAGCTCAGGAAAAATAAAATTGGAGCTGGAGAAGAAACAGAAAGCTCTGTGGATTCTATTTTATCTACCTAGTATTCTTACTGTCTGTGATGGCGCCCTTCTCACCTATTGCCGCCCCGTCACCAGACAGTAAAGTCTTAGAGGCAAAGGTGCAAAAACCTCTTCACAAGGTGGTACCACACACAGTGCCTGCCATGTTAACAAGGCTCGCCTAGCCATACCTACTTTCCTAAACACTGCAGCGGGGACATTCCCTGACTGGGGCACGGGTCACATGTCACACACTTCTGTATGTAGTCACAGGGTCCAAGCAAAGTAAGCAATCAATGCCTGTTTTTAAATGAATGGAAGAATGGCTGGCAGCGATCCTTGAACCAACTACAAGCTTTTCTTTCTTGGTATGTTTTAATTTGTTCTTTGTCAGTGGCTTGATGTTGCTGTTTTGTTGTACATTGTTGCTTGGTTTTGCTGTCTTGTTTTTGTGCATGTTGTTGTCTC
>NW_022111372.1:73844596-73846817 GCF_000313985.2 Echinops telfairi
TTAAAAAAAAAAAAAAAAAGAATGGCTGACAGCAAATCAGCATAAAGCTCCTAACAGATGATACACATAATCACCCCTATGGCTGCGTTTCTCAACCTTGGCACTAGGATAGATTTAGCACTGTTGTGTCTGTAGGATGTTCAGCAGCATACCTGACCTCTACCCACGAGATGCCAACCATAAGTCACGCAGGTGTGAAGGTATATAGGGGCAGGGAGCAGAGGGAAAAGTTACATGGGTTGGAAATGGCTGTTTTAAGGGAAGGGAAGCCGTAAAAAACCCAAAACCTTCTGTTTCCCAAGGGTACACGGCGATTCTGGTTCTAGGAAGTTATTCTCTGGGTTCTTCTCAACAAGGACAAGCGGAGACCCCAGGAAGAGCTTCATTACCATATTCCAGAATTTGTCGAATGCGACCAGGAAGCCTGTGCAGACGCCCCGGAGTCCCTTGAAGGTGCGGATGTGGACGTTCACCTTCACCCCCTCGCGGATACAGCGGTGGAGCTCACCCAGGGGGCTGCCTTCGTGCACTGAAACAGGAGGAGGGGCAGGTTAGCATGCACACCTGCTCCCACTCCCAAAGTCAGCAACCAAGGTCCCACACCAGAGTGGACACTACTTCATCGCTGTAATTTTGCTACTGTTATGAATTGGGCGACCTCTGTGAAAGGGTCATTCAACCCCCAAAGGGGTCGAGACCTCCAGCCCGAGAGCCGCTGGTATAAGAGAAAGTTACCTGCCGCGCCCTGGCTCCTGTGAGATCGCAAATACCCTCCAATCAAACCCACTGTCGCGGAGTCGACGACAACTCACTGTACCTGTCCGGGACACAGCAGACATGTGCCTTAGTTTCCACGGCTGTAAAGTCGTTATGGAAGCAGAGGGTCAGCATCCTCCCATGGCGTGGATGGTGGGTTCCTACACTGGGCCAGCAGAGCTCAGTATGAAGTTGCTAATCAGGGCTATGTAACAGGAGCAGTGGGGTGCAAAGGAAGAACATGGAAACAGTACACTTTCATGTTTACTTCCTGGGATTCTTTTCTCAGAGCCTTGGAGCAGGAATGAATTTACTTTATTTTCAAATATTAAAGAGAACATTTACTAAGTCTTGAAAGGGACAAAGACACAGACAGGTCATCTGAATGAGGGAAGACATCAGAAAGAGGTCCTAATGGCACCCCAGGATTCACAGCCAGGATGCGAGTTACACAAGGCATGGGGCAAAGGAAGTGTCACAAATTCATGGTTGGTGGCAGATCAACAGATCACAGGTAGGGCTCCAGCAGTGGGAACAGGACCAGGATTGTGACACGTACATTATGTTAGAAGAGCTCATATGATAGGCTCGGGGCCTTCTGACCAGGCAGTCAGGGCACGACTGATAGGACATGACTCATGACTGTCCATCCAGGATATACTCAGGCTAGACCCTAAGAGACTGCCCCTCCCTGGGCTGTCTGGATCGAGCTGGGGTAATCCACTTGTCAGTGCAAATCTGTCTGACTGTCCTTTTTGTTTCTTTTTTATTATTATTCATTCGATTGGCATATACTTCACAGATCACACAATTTAATCACTCAATCCCAGTAAGAAGAGTGTGTGATCATCACTACAATCAATTTCAGAACATTTTCTTCTCCTACTCATTGCTGTTAGCTTCTGGAGTGAATTTTATTTTCATTTCATGTTAACATAACTCTTACAATGTGCTAGGGATATCATATAACATCACCCTGTTATATGCACACAATGATGTTCACTCACACGCACAAATACACGCCTCCGTTTCTCTCCTTCAATTTTCCAAGACAAAGTCTTTGGAGAGCATTTGCCATTGACAGGTAACAAACAACAAACCCCTGTTTTGTTTCCAAGAATAAAAGAGCCCTGTTCTTTATTTTGTATAACTAGGTTGGCTCTTGACCTCCTTAGCACTCTTAGGTTGGCTTCTGAATGATAGTCATGCAAAATCATAAAAATATTTTTGGATTAAGACAAAACTGATTATTAGAAGTACTAAGATATGTTTAATCAAAAATTCAGCAAGAATGCACAATTGATGATTGATGTTACATTACAAGGGTAATGTAACAAAGAGGAATTGCTGAAACCCTGGTGGGGACTGAGCATGACAGTGGGACAGGAGGAAAGTCAAGGGAAATAGAGGAAAGAGCTGGGAGGCAAAGGGTATTTATAGAGCTCTAGATAAAGACATGTACATA
>NW_022111372.1:73847777-73851238 GCF_000313985.2 Echinops telfairi
ATGTATGTATGGGTTGTGATAAGAGTTGTATGAGCCCCTAATAAAACGATTAAAAAAAAAGAATGCACAATTGGGGGTAAAGTAACTGCAACAGTGGTCTGAGAAGCACAGTGAAAATTATTTAATATGGCTGTTAGCCATATAAAGTCTTGTAATTCCCACAAAAAGGCTGGACAGGACTATGCAAATATGGTGTAGTCCACCAAAAGGATAGGGTGGCTTGCTAATAATGCAAATTAACTGCACGGAACTCCTGTGGGGGTCGGACCATGCAAATAAGATAACTCTGTCTACCTGATTCCTGGTCTCAAGTTATAACCTGTTGTTTCCCTCATAAGGCCCCTTATTGTGAGTACAGTCTGTCCGTTTTGTGCGGCCACTGCCACAGAGGATCACACCCATCAGAGAAGGAGCATGAGGACTGGTGTCAGAAGGAGCAGAGAGGGTGGGGCGAGGGGGTATACTGTATCTGACCGTTTCCTGGGGCTCGGCCTGAGACTGATATAGACCTGGCTCATCCCCACCTGTGAAGTGTCAGTTCAGATGCCACATGGGCATTTCACAGAAAAGACACAAGGACCTCAGTCTGACCTTCACCATCTGCCCCTCTGCTAACTATTTCAAAGTCCCTCTAGTGTTCAATAGAGTAGCGTGTATGTGCGTGTGTACGCACACATTCTTGTAAGTATGCACATACACATCTATGAGGGGACTTCAAAAAGTTTATATAAAGAAATAATAAAATTCTCCACAAGCTCTTGAACTCCTCTGTATCTGAATAGGTTATAAGCAGTGTTAAATCAAGCACTGAACACAACTTTTAGGTCTACTTAACTAGCAATGAAACATTACAATGTGCGCTCCTCTTTCCTCACCTGAGACTAGACTAAGTCCGGTTCAGCACATAGGCCTGGGAGCTGGGGAGACTCTGGATTCAGTATTCATTGCCATACTGGCTATGTGACCCTGGGAGCCTCAGACTCCTCATCTATAAGGCAGCGCCCAGGGGTAGTTCAAACGGTTAACATACTTGGCTGCTAACGGAATGGCTGACCAGGCAAGTCTGCCTAGAAGTGCCTCAGAAGGAAGGCCTGGCAATCTACTTCTGAAAGTCCAGCCATTGCAAACCCTAAGGAGCACAGTTCTACTCTGACGCACATGGGGTCGCCACAAGCATAAATCTACTTGATGGCAACGGTTCCAGCAAGGATCAAATGAGATATCATGCACAAGAGCAGGAGCTACACTTGGCAACAATAAAATTACACTATTCTGTTGTCCGTCCCCCAGGGAGGAAGTCACACATCGGACAGGGCAAGATATGACAAAGTAACAATTTATAAATTATCAAGGGCTCATGAGGGAGGGGGGAGTGGGGAGGGAGAGGAAAAATGAAGACCTAATGCCAGGGGCTTAAGTGGAGAGGAAATGTTTTGAAAATGATGAAGGCAATGAATGTCCAAATGCGCTTTACACAATTGATGTATGTATGGATTGTGATAAGAGTTGTATGAGCCCCTAATAAAATGATTTTTAAAAATTACACTATTCTACCTATAAGGGGGCAGGAGTTAACTTTGAGGAGGATGGAAATGTCCTATATCCTGTGTCAAAACTCAAAAAGAATGTTTGCTACCCATAAATCACAACTCAATGCGCCTGGTTCCGACTTAAAAATTTACCCCCACAAGACTTCCTAGAAGTAATCTAATCCTCACTGTTTCCTGAGTTTCAAGGTCAGTAATGATCCGTCATGGCCAGTCACCTGTCATGAGCACTGTTCTTGCTGGCGCCATGACAACGGTTGGGGCCCAGGCACATTCGCTGAGATCTACATTCAATCGTGGGAAACAAAGGTGGTCTCCATCCATAGTATGAAAAGGTGACCCCCCCTCTTGCAGTCCTCCAGCTGACCCCGACTCATAGCAACCCTACAGGACTGAGTGGAACAGGCCCATCTGGTTTCCAGGACCACAATCTGTGCGGAAGCAGGTGGCTACATCTTTCTTCCGCAGAGCGACTGGGGAGTGGTTCCAACAGCAGACCTTTGGGTGAGCAGCCCAGCACTTCAACTACCATACCACCAGGGGACTCATTGTAGGGAAATATTTCGTTCCCCTGACAATTTCAGCAGCAAAGCAATGAGAATTGGCAGACGGAAATAATAAGGTTACAATCTGAGACTCTGAGTGCCTTTTCTCTGAGAGTGGCAAAAGATGAAGTCAGTGGGGCGTGCATCCTGTTCTTGTGTTACTGCTGGGCAAGCCAGCCAGAGCAAACCTGAGCTTCAGCGAGGATGCCCTGGCCAGGTGAGGGGAAGGCCCCCTCCAGCACCACCGCTTTTCAGGATGCTTCTCTCTTCATAAATATGTTTCTAGGAATGAGCCACTCGTCTCTTGCCTAGCACACCCCTCCATTCAAAAGGCCGTGGTAAAAAAGGCAACATTTTAGTTATTAGGGTACAGATGCTTTGACTGGCTAAGTAGGTCATTGTGTTTACAGAGCAGATGTCAGAACCGCTGCCAGATGACAAAAGATGTTAACTCTGGGCTGTTTTTATTCCAAACAGGACCTAACTCACACATTAGCCACCTCTGCTGTTTAGGGCTTTACTCTAAGGACCCATTAGGAACCGCCAAGAAATTCCCTGGTGCCATTTACATCTTTGGAACTTAAAATAACCAGCACATATGGTACCAGGATGCTGACAGACAAGTCCGGCACCCGGCCAGGCAGCATGGCAGGAGGGCAGCTTCTGTGTGTCAGTGGCATTTGTGCTTGCTGCACTCTGGCACTGGGGATTTCCTACTGTGTATGGAGAACCTGCAGCCTGCTCTGGCGGCGGACTGCACCGAGGGAGGGGCTGACACCTGGTGTGGAGGGGCTCGGGAGTTCCCTCTTTGGGCAGATGTCCCCCACTCCATCGGCTCACCCCCAAATTTCATAACTGCACATTCTCCTTCCCCTCGTACTGGCGGTGCCTCCTCCCCCACTCGTCCTGCATGTCCCCTCTTTTCTCTAGCTGCAGTCCGCGTGACCGCTCATCACCTCTGCAGTCCCTCCCCAGGATGCCCCCCAAATCTTTTCGGGGTTCCACCGTCTATCCAGGCCCCCATCATGCCTGCGGACTTTCTGTACAGGCTTCCTCGGTGCCCGACGACCTCTGCAGAACTCCCACACCTTCAGGCTCGCAGAGACCCTCCCCGCAGCTTCTCATTCTATCGCCATACCGCTCTCCCCTCTTACTCATGCAGACCCCCCGTTACCCTGCGACCCTCCCCACCTCTCCGTTACCAGCACGTCCCACGCATGACCTCGCCACGCCCGCGGGCGCTGATCATCGCTGGCAAGCCCCCTCCCCAACCCCTAGCGCCCCTCGCCACGCCGCCATCACCGGCAGGCGCCCGGCCTGCCGGACTTACGGGGCATTCGCGTGAGCACGTTGCGCGGTGCCTTCTGGC
>NW_022111372.1:73851820-73854170 GCF_000313985.2 Echinops telfairi
AGAAGGAGCGGGGCCGCCAGAGGGCGGCACTGCGCAGCCGCGGCACGGGGCCGCACTGCGCCGGCGCGGCCGCCGGAGGGCAGCAGGTGCCTGTGCTCCGCCGCGCGGGCAGCCAGGGAGCGGGACTTCCTGCTCAAATGACTGGTGAGCGGTGCCCACTGATGCAGTGTTTCCCCACCTGTCCAGTTATCACCTGGGGCACTTATTGGTACTCCAGATCCGTGAGTCGGCTTACTAGCAGGCGGCCCGAGGTGATTCTGTTGCGCTTTGGAAGCTGCACCCTAGGGACTCCGGAGGGCTTGGGCTGGCCAGAAGCAGAAGGGACTGGGGCTTTCACGCCGAATATGATTTAGGAGCTAGCCTACCTACGCTCAAATTTCAGTATCACTGGACGGTTGGGGAGCAATTTACTTGTCTCTCCGGCCCTTCACTTTTGCATCGGAGACATGTGGGCAGAATTAGCACTTAGCTCCTAAAATTGGCCCACAGGACACACTTTAATGTTCTATGAACGTCAGCTAACACTGGTTAAGTGTACAAGGGAGCTATGATGGGTGAATGGGTCCCAACCCTCCACTTTTCATCTCCAGTGGAAAATGAAGTTTGCACCACGACCAGAGAGACCTTAATCCTAAAGATTTACTATCATTCATTTCCTAAGCGTTGCTAAGAAACTAGAGGATGTGAGGATCCAAGTCTTGGAGGGCAGGAAGGATTCACAGGACTTGCTTACACTACATGTTAACTTTATAGCTTACTCAGTTCAGCAGCGTATCCTTGTGTATATTAAAATGGCAGGCGACTGTACACTAAAGGCTTAGATATTGACTTGTTCAGCAGAGCCAAGATGTTTGCAAGTCACCCATGGGCCACTGAAATCATTTTCATAATTTCCTCCACTGCTATCAACTATTAATGCTATACTGGTTCTTCTTGTAATTTAGTTTCCCTTCAGCTTTTGAGGGGTTATAGGACACAAAAGGAGTCCCGGTGACTTAATGGGCCACATTTTTGGTCTGCCAACTACAAGTTCAGCAGTTCAGACCCAACAACCGCTTCACAATGAGGCTGCCTGCTCCCATAAACCTTTAGTCTCAGAACCCAGAGGAGCAGTTCTACTCTGTCCTGTAAGGTGGATAGGTCAGATTGACTCAGTGGCAGTGGGTGGGATGGTGGTGCAGGAGTTAAGTGGTTGGTTGCTAGCGAGAAAGTCGGCAGTTTGAACCCACCAGCCACTCTGCAGGAAAAAGATGTGGAAGACTCTTTTGTAAAGATTCAGCCTCAGAAGCCCTATAGGGCAGTTCTACTCTTACATTCTACCTTTGAAAATACAATAGAACAGTTCTACATGATTGACATGGGGTCCCAAGAGTCAGAGACTGCTTGGTGTTGACACACACACAAACCATCTAGCAATGGCTTCTAAGTCACAGCATTTCTAAGTTAAAGGTCTCACTCTGGCAGGTCGACTAGGCCCAGGTAGGTCCTTCATAGTTCAAAACCTTCTGCCTCAACAAACACACTAAAACATGCAGAGTTGCCAGCAATTCAATGAATATCCATTCTCACATCTTATGGCAACACTGAATATTTGCCCCCACATGCTCCCATAGGATACACATAATTTCTTTGAGTGGTTTTGGTTGAAGTTTGGACTGTAATGGCAATTTCTTTACCTGGATGTTTTAATATGCAAGATTACTACTGCATTAAATTTGCCTACTAGCCACCCTTGCTCATTGCCTCGCTTGGCCTATCACTGTACACCCTGAGGGACTGGCTTCCCTTAGTGGGGCGTAGCATGACCCTGGGGTTAAGGACCACCCCAAGTCTTCAGAGGTAGAGTCTAGAATGAACATTGTGAATAAGCATCTGAAGTGAATTTCTGCATCAAGTGTGTGAAGTGCTGCACCGATAGGGCCATGTCCTGGATGGACAAAAGAGAAGAATCACACACACAGAAAGACAAATCCAGTCAGGAAATTGAAACCTTTATTCCACACACACCCGCTCCCCCTCCGAGTTAGCAGTTCCCCTGAGAACTGGGGCACAGGGAGGGAGAATGGCAATGACAGATGGGTGTCAGTTAATGAGGCCAGGCGTCACCCTTCCTAAAGGACTTTCTTTTTGGCTGAACATTTTGCAGCATGAGACCAGGCACTGGGATGTGGGCTGTTTCTCAATTAATTCTTAATAGCACCAACTGATTTTCTCCCTCTGAAATGAGGGCAAGAGGAAATGAGAGTTCTCTCACCACCTATTCCAGCCACTGCCTCCTCCCTTCAGGGGTCAACAGCAGGGCAGCAGGCAGTTCCTACCCGGTCTCCCTGGTGCTCTCCAGCTACCTCCA
>NW_022111372.1:73855807-73856925 GCF_000313985.2 Echinops telfairi
CTAGCCTGCAGTGAAAGGCAGGACTGAGGTCATGACAGCGGGGGTGGGGGTGAGGAAGCCTCAAAGAACCATAAGAATATTGTGTTTCCTCGGTGCTATACTGTGTGTCGGTTGACTCATCCCTTCCTTTTGACCCTTCTGTGAGGGGATGTCCTATTGTCTACAGATGGGTTTTGGGTTACTGCTCCAACCCTCCTCATTCTCAACAGTGTTTTTGTTTGCTTGTTTGGGGTCTTTTGGTGCCTGTTACCTGATCCCATCAACACCTCATGATTGAAAAGGCTGGTGTGCTTCTTCCATGTGGGTTTGTTGCTTCTCTGCTAGGTGGCCACTTGTTTAACTTCAAGCCTTTAAGACCCCAGATGCTGTATCTTTCGATAGCCAGGCACCATCCGCTTACTTCACCACATTTGCTTATGCACCCATTTTGTCTTCAGCACTTGTGCCAGCAGGTTGAGCATCACAGAATGGCCAGGTTGTTAGAACAAAATGTTCTTGCGTTGAGGGGGAGCTTGAGAAGAGGCCCAAAGTCCATCCATGTCCTCAAGGTAGTGCTATATAAATATATGTACATAGGCCAGTACTTCTATTTTTATGAATTTATATATATATTTAAATCATTGTATTGGGGGCTCAAACAACTGTTATCACAATCCATACATCCATCCATTATGTCAAGCACATTTGCATATTTGTTGCCATCATTTTCACAACAATATATTTATGTAAGTACACACCTTTGTTTATACCTCTTTCCATAGCTTTCCTTCCTAGAACTTTCCTGTTTCCTTTTGCCTTCCTTCTGCCCCACAATCACAGAGAGCTCACTTTTCAACTTCACAGCCTAGATTTACATTAAAAATATTAAATTATAAAGTCATGTGTATTCCAACAGTACAAGAATCTTGTCTACTAGACATCTCACACACATCCTAACATGTATTTTTTTTAAGTTTTAAAGTACTTTTATCAGGTTGTGTTATTACATTTGAAAGATTTTAGGGACAGTAGTAGGCTATGTTTCTCACTAGCAATAACATAATTAAAGATATTTCCTCTCTCCAATCTGCATTATGAAGTATTCAACTCTCGGCCAAAGAACAAATGAATTCCCAAGA
>NW_022111372.1:73858356-73864061 GCF_000313985.2 Echinops telfairi
TATTTACATATATACATGCCGGTATTTAGACTTCTATAAGTGCCCTTTGTCTCCTAGTTCTTTCCTCTATTCCCTTTTACTTTCCTCTTGTCCTACTGTCATGTTCCTGAGCTCTCTTCTTGACCTCCATTTTTCTCTAAATATAACCATCTTACCTTCTGCCATATCAGCACAGTCCCTTTCCTAAAGATCAGGGGCTCATTATTATAGTTGATGTTGAATTCAGAAAACAAAATTTCATTCTTGTCTGCTGCAAGAGTTCCCTGAGGAAATAAAACAGGTATGAAAGCTTTGTATGTCCACTTTATCACCTCAGCCTTCCTAAGCATTCCACCCTCAAAGCTTCCATAAAGTGGAAGAAGTTTAGTCAAATTTCATAGGGGTAATAAGGCATCTCTATTTTAAGAGCAATTCAAGTCTTATTTAGTTGCTTCAATGCTCCTCAGATCAATAACTGACTCCACAGTTCAAGAGTGTGATAAGGTAGGAGGACTGATAATGACTAAGCACCTGTTATGTCCCAGGTACTTTCTATATTTTCTTACTCGATCCTCCATTTTAGAAAAAAATGACACACATTATCTAAAGCTTTTCTTATTCTTCTAGTAAGAAAAAAGACCTACGCTCAATTATGTCAAACCCTAGCTCTATCTGCCTGTATCCTAATTATCCCTATATATAAAAGTCTTTATTATTAACTGTTAATACAGTAATTTACTGAAATAGTTAGAATGAACCAAGTATTGCATTTGGAGCTATTGCAACACCTTATCTCACTGCAGAACTACAGTGATCCTCCAGGTTAACAGTGCTAAGAATGAAAACCAGACTATATTATGGGCCTTCAAAAAGTATATAGAAATTTTCTATTATCTTTTAGTAACATTTTTTCTGTGAACTTTTGGAAGCCCTTTTGTACCAAATATTTACAATGTGCTTCATACATTTACATGCATCATACTATGTATTTTTCATTATAAACCTATTAGGTCAGAACATTATTTCTCATATTTTACCTGTAAGAAGCTGAAGCAGAGAGGAAAAAAATAAATGGAAGCACAATTTAAGTGTGGTAATTTAACTCCAGAGACCTGAAGTCTTAACTATATACATGGACCGTAAATCCAAAAACCAGTTACCGTCCAGTAGTTAACAGCAATAAATTTCCTGGCCTGGTAGTGACTGACACTAAAATGGGGCAGCTGAGATGCAGGTCCAGCCAAGGCCTGTCATTCATTCCACTTTCCAGCTGAGGCAGCGGGCTCAGAGAGAGGCAACTTATGCAGGGTTCCAGAGGGGGAGCCTACAGATAACCGCCTACAGCTAAGTACTAGATAGGAAGCTCTTGATACCTGTAACCTCCCTTGGGCTTGTACTGGGGTGAGTCCAGACTGCTGTACAAGCGCCCAGAACACTGTATTATAAAGATTATTGATGTGACCTGCGGAGAGAACAAAACGACTGTTTATTCACCCAGAAGCTCTCCTCAGTACTTACTCTTCTTAGAGAAGAGAGAACTTAATGTGCTTGACACAATGGATGGATGGATGGATGGTGACAAGAGTTGTAGGAGCCCCCAATAAAATGATGAAAAAGAAAGAAGAGAGATCTTACAGATATTCAGTGACTCACCAAAAGTCATTTGCAGGGAAAATGAGAGGAAGGGGTTTAAAAAACCACCTTATTTCCTAGCAACTGCTTCATGCAGTCAAATCAGGTATGCGTTACAGAAATCTGTTCACATGTGTTCAACTGAGGAGTACTCCAAAAGTTATTTCATTTATATCATTCCACTCCCTTCTCCAGTTTTTCTGGTAAAATCAAAATATACCAAGCCTAAGTCTCACACACCTTTCATTACAGTCACTCAAGACAGGCATTACAACTACCCAGAGGCCAGCAAGACCAGAAAAAAACATGACCCAGGAGAACAAGAGGCAATGAATGGAAGCAACTGGCGCACAATGGTGAGGGTGCGCACACATACCATATAGTTGCTTTGCAACAATAACTGTGAAAGCAGAACAGATCCCCTAAGAAAGGTGCTCAAAATAGGTATTTTTAATATAAAATCTCTCAATTACTAAAATATTTTAGTAATTAAGAAAATTACTTAAAAAAAATACTACTCTCAAGATAAAACATACTTGTGAGCCAGACCTCTGTCAGTCACCACCTCCAGTGCATGGGGCTGGCGGTTTACCTGTTTATTGGATGCTACTTACAGTCTGCTTGCCTCCAGCTGAGGTAATCCTTTATGGTCTGGTTGGTAGGGTACACCACAACTCTTCCATCAAAGCCTGGGGGATATAGAAGAGGCTGATCTTCAAAGTAATCCCGCCAATAAAACACATAGCTCGAGGCGAACTGCGAGGCCACATGCGTCATGAACTTGCTTGGAAATATAAGGCACATTTGGGTAGAGCAAGGAGAGACAAAACACACAACATTAATTCAAAAGCAGGATAAGGCCTGTGGGTGCAACACAGAGATTACACATGCTATCTGGCAAGCCAAGAGATAAAATACAGTTAGCCAAGAAGAAACATGACAGTATTTCAGTTATACATTTAAAATGCTGCCTGCCTCTACTTCTAGTCTGGTAGGTAATTTATCAGTACCAAATTTTTCATGGTTGGATATGATAAGAATTTATGATTCAAGAAGTTTTTTTTAGCCTTGGAAGACTCATGACTTTAAAAGTATAGCAGTTTATTATGTAAATTGTTTCTTGTGAGCTTCCAAATACTGCCAAATGAAACATCAGATTTGCAGATTTTGTGCTGATACTCAATTAAAAGTTTAAATCAAGATAATCTTTTATAGGCGAATGGATAAACAAATTGTGATACATTAAAAAACAAAAACCAAAAGCTCTACTACTGTTAAGTCAATTCCAACTCACAGCGGCCCTATATGACGGAGTAGAGCTGCCTCATAGTTGCCTAGGTTGTCATGTTTACAGAAACTGCCACATCTTTCTCCTGTGGAGGGGCTGGTGGGTTCAAATCGCCAAACCTGTCCGGTAGCAGCCAACAGCGTAACCACTCTTTACCACAAGGGGGCGTGGCTACATCTATACCATTGAATTATTATTCAAAAATAAAAAGAAATGAGTCATCAAGCAACACAAAGACATGGGGAAATCTTTACTGGTGACTGGTAGGTGAAAAAGAAGCCTACAATTCAGATTTTATGGCATTCTGGAAAACGAAAAACTCGAGACCATGAAAAGCTCCGAGGCTGCAAAGGTAAGGGAGGGCCGTGAGAGGTGTGAACAGGTGGAGTCCGGAGCATTTTTAGGGAGTAGACTACTCTGCATGATACAGTAATAGTGGCCACATGACATTAAACATTTGTCAAAATCTGTGGGACTGTACAACACGAAGAGCATGCGGAAATATAGACTACGGACTTTAGTTTATAATAATGTAACAATGCGTTCTTTGTTTGAAATAAATGTACCACAGGGATGCAAGATGTTGACAGATGGAATGATGTGTACAAAGGAGGGATAGATGGGTAATGCACAATTTTTCTGTAAACCTAAAACAGCTCAAAAGAAATGCATCAAAAAGAAAGTTTAAACAGCATAGCAATACAGGTAGGACTATCACTGGCTAACGTCAACCTATGAATCATTAGTATTACTGTACATTCTTGGGATCTTTTTCTAGTTTTACCATTCACTATCAGAGGAAGTACTTAAACAAGAAACATGCCGCCCCCCAAAATGGGAAAACGCCATTATCTTCAAATTATATTTTTCCAACAACTTTTTGAAGCCCCCCCCTCCTTCGTCTGCATTTGCAAATACTGCAGACACCAGTCTGTAAGCCAGCAATCAGGGCAGGCAGAAAACAGATGCTGGTAGGAAACATCTCAAAAAGGAGTTAGGCCTTGGAGAGAATTACCTGGCTCTTCTTTTAAACCAATTACTCTTCCGCTTGAACACAAAGCTGTACTCATCACTCTGTCCATAAGCAATCACGATATCCTCCAGTTCCTCCATTACAGTCTGGGCGCACTTCGTCATTAGGTGGAGGGCACGGCTATCATTAGGTTTTGCAAAGTTGTGCTTATCAGCAAACCTTCACAGAGGAAAGGCAGGAAGAAATACGGCAAGGGTGGAGGGGAGCGGAGCGCAGTGGAACCTCATTCAATGCCCTTGAATCGATTCCTCCTCGCAGCCACCTCATAGAATGTAAAACTGCCGCAGCGGGTTTCAAGCAGCGGATGGTTTCCAAGTGCTGACCTTCGCAATTAACAGCCTAACTCAACCCACGAGGCCACTACGGCTTAATTCCCTTTTCTGCGAAATAAGACTATTTAACTCATTGAGTTTCTCTAATGATTAGAGGAAGATAACAGACGTAATTGTGCCTGATTCCTAGTAAGTTCCCAAGAGAAGTTCAGAGTACTTTTTAAAAAAAAACCTAAATTCCCATATTTCTGCCACACTTCTCCACTTTCCTCCCTCCTTCCCTCCTGTCCTGTTCCCCCCCACCCCCCACAGGCCATTTCAGATAGTCTGTTACAAATAGTGGGGTAAGCTTATTTCAGTGGGTTTCAAAACGTTCCTGGACATTTTGAATGATAAGATAAAGGAATTTCTCCACGAACTTTTTGAAGCCCTCTCTACTGAAAAGTGCTGTCCAAAGCAGCACTCAAAAGATGACAGTATAGCTGAGCTATAATTGACCGAAGACCTGATCAACTTTTCTACCAAGTCCTGGCTAACCGATCTCTGCCCACGTAGTACGCGCACTGCAAGCTCGCTCAACAGCGCCGCAACATGCCTCCTCGAACTTTTCTAGACCCGCGCCCGCGCCCAGTAGTCGGCACGGCAGGCGACGCTCAGCGGCGCACGCTCACTGGCTGTCGCGTTACCCCAGTAACGTGGCCGACTTCCGGCCCTGCCTGCGGGCCGCGTCGGACTTGCTCACCGGTGGAAATTCCTGCCATCCAGTCGCACTACCACCCAGCAGTGGGCCAGGCAGGTGTCGTCGGCCTCGAACTCCCGAACGTATTCAAACTTGCTCTTTGCCATGGTCACCGGGCCTAAGCGCAGGTACCGGCTCAGGAAACCAGATGTGACATGCAAGCAGTCCGGAAACTTAATGCGGCGGGCAGTCCACATTCCTCGCTCCGGAAGAGAAAAGAATTGACGGGCTCTGCCCCGGAAGCCTTTGTTTCTCCAGGCTTCCACTCTAGGCCGAGTGGAGGTCGACCTCGCTTGTCTCTTTTTTTTAATCCACAGAAGCCGCGGAGTTTCCAATTGTTTTTCTCCGCATTAAGTTCCTTCCCCTTTCTCTGCCCAGTCTACAACAGCTAACTCTTTGGAAACTTTAAGAAATTCCTTACTGGTTGATTGCTGTAGTTTTTCTTTCTAAATGTGGTTGCTAGGTGCCACTGGGTGGATTCTGTCTCAAGGAGGCTCCCTGTGTGCAGAGTAGGACGACTTCACGTGGTGTCCTAAGGAGCCGTGGTAGCGCGGTGGGATTATTGACTGCAGGGTCCGCACCTCAAACGTCGAAAAACAGCTCACTGTCATGGAGTCAATTCTTGCGGCACAGCGACCCTGGGGAAGAAAGATGAGGCCATCGCTCTGATAAAGATTTACAGTCCCAGAAACCCTGAGTTGGAAGCAAACTTTTAACTTGAAAGTTTCTGTGGATGGACGACACACACAAATATATATATAT
>NW_022111372.1:73866265-73867408 GCF_000313985.2 Echinops telfairi
TAGTAGTTGGGATTGGGGCCTGCCCCTCAGACCTCTCCACTGGTTCCCTACTTTACCCCGGCATGTGAAAAGCAATCCTTTTTTAACACTTCCTCTGGCAAAGCATTGTATTAGGTTCCTTGCAAATTTTTTCTTTGTGTAGAAAAATGCAACTAAAGATAATAGAATTTTTCCATGACCTTCTTGACATCCCCTACTATGTTTATACAGTAGTTTTGTGTCATAAAATTGGAATCATACCTATAGTTGTTTATTTTTTCCATTTAGTCCAAGTATTTTTAACTAACTAAAAACTCACTGCCATCAAGGCAAATCTGACTCACTGACCCTGTAGAACTGAGCAGAACTCTACAAAGCTTCCAAGGCTGTTGATCTGTATGGGAGAGTGTTTCTCCCACGGGTCAGTTGGTGAATTCAAACCAACAACCTGGTGGCGGTTAACAGACCAAAGTGGAGCCAACTATACCACCAGAAGTCTTAAGTACGTTTAAGTGTCATTAAATATTGTGAAGTGTAATTTTTTTTTTTTGAAGTGTAATTTTTAAAAGGCAGATTTTTACTCTTCCAACAAGGAGCTATGGTGACACAGTTAACCACTTGGCTGCTGACAGAGAGATCTATGGGAGTATGATGTGGGGAGTCAGTTACTGTAAAGATTACAACCTTGGAAACCCTATTTTTTAAAATCAATGGCTATAGAAATTATTGTAATTTCTGTTGACCCTATATGGGTTTTCCAGACTGTAAATCTTTATGGTAGCATAGAGCCCCTCATCATTCTTTGCCAGAGCAGTTGGTTGGTTTGAACCATTGAATTTTCATTTGGTTGGAAGCCCAATGCTTATTCCACAGTGCCACTAGGACTCCTTTGAACATCACACTAGCTCTTCTACTCTGTTCATAAGGAGCCTCCTTGAAACAGAGCCCACTCAGTAGCTCCTAAGAACAACCATAGGGAGCAGTTCTGCTGGGTGAGAATTATTGCCACGAGTAAAAATCAATTTGAGGGCAACAGTTAGGCTTTTGATTCAAACATCTTTTTATTCCATTTTCTATGAATCTTGGAAGCCCCCTCATATGCCAGTACCAGGTGCTGGCATGTGAATTCATGGCAGCTCCATAAGGTTTTCAATAGCTGGCTTT
>NW_022111372.1:73867870-73869251 GCF_000313985.2 Echinops telfairi
TGTACCAAATCAAAACCAAAACAATGTGTACCCTTAGATCTCTCAATTGTTACCTATACTTCACCTTTAAAAATCAATGACTGTCTTAACATGTTACTTAGTTTCTAGTGTATGCAGTCTGGTGAAGTCCACATGTACAGCCACCACTTATGTTGATGAAAAAGGTATTTGCAATGAATAAATTATTGGTCCAGCAAACTTCTATAATTAAATCTCTGAATTATTTCTATCATAAAAGTCTTATTTTTTCCAGCTATTGATCTTTCTTCTGTTTTCAACTTTCCATTCCAATCACAAGTAATTATCAATTCATCTTGACTATGTATGTGATCAATTTCAAACTACAGAAGTTAGTTAAAATCTTCCCCTTCTTAAGCACGCACTCCTATGTGATCCAGGGATTGTAAATAATAAAACCCAAGACAAGAGAAGGGAATGGTTTCAAATATAAATTCTGAGGTCCTGGTTTGCAGGCTATGGATAACAGTGAAAGCACAAAATCCATTTGGAAAGTCCCTACATGGCTTAAGCCCACTGGAGAATCCCCTCTAACCATTGATCAGGGATGTGAATAGCTTTGCTATCATACAGAGTACATTGGAAAGTAGATTAATGCAAATGTAGTTAGGCTAAAATTTAACACCTTTTCCTTTGTTGTCCCTTTTGAGCCATTTAAAATTGGTTCTAGTTTTTATTTCCTAATTTCATTGGGATTACATTTTCTCTGTGTTTTATTGTTGGGGGAGAGGGTGTTCATTTTGTGTATGTTTTTCTTTATATTAAATACAGAATAGATACATCCTGAGTTAATAATTTTGTAGGGTTATGGCAGGGGAAGGTGGCAGGGAAGGGGAGCTAATGAGTACAAGAATGAAGAAAATGTTCTCAAATTGTGGTGATTGCACAACTCTTTTTAATATATTTAAACCACTGAATTATATGGGATGTGAATTCTATGTCAAATAACACTGTTAAAATTGAGAACTTTAAAAAAACCTTCCATTTCTTCATCTTTGGCATTAGTGGTTGTTGCAAATATTGGAGTAACAGTCACAATAGTCGGTCTTCTTTGCAGGCATGTGGATATTATTCTATCTCTGACAATGTACTTGGGATAGATCTTGATATGTTCTTTTTGACATAGAATGTGATAATATTCCTCTCTAATTTATTATTCCCCTCACAGTAAACCATGATGTTGGATTCAAAATGGCAAGTGCCCATCCATTTCAGTTCACTAAAGCCCTGGTTACTTGCTTCATTTCATTTTTGTTAACTTATGATTTTCCTAGATTCATTATTTTGTAAATATACTTTCTGATTATTAATGAATGTTTACAGGTTTTCTTTCACATTTTCAGTAGTGCCACATCATCAAATG
>NW_022111372.1:73870765-73872819 GCF_000313985.2 Echinops telfairi
ATCAAGGGCTCATGAGGGAGAGGGGAGCGGGAAGGGAGGGGGGAAAATGAGGACCTGATGCCAGGGGCTTGAGAGCAAATGTTTTGAGAATGATGAGGGCAATGAATGTACAAATGTGCTTTACACAATTGATGTATGTATGGATCATGAAAAGAGTTGTATGAGCCCCTAATAAAATGCTTTAAAAAAAAAGACTCCTGTCATTAAGGTCCACGTCATTAAGGTCAACTAGAATTTGTGGAGGCAGCTCTTCGCCAGCAGTACTCTGAGTGTCTTCCAACCTGAAAGGGGCTCATCTTCCAGAAGTACATCAATGGTCCATTGCAATCCATAAGGTTTTCATTGATTAATTTTCTCAGAGGTAAATGGCCAGATTCTATCATATTTTGTCTTAGTCTGGAAAATTGTCTACCATCAGGTACTCTACGGATATTTGAAATATCATTGGCAAAACTTCCAGCAACACAGCAACACACAAACTACCACAGTATGACAAAGAGAAGTTGTGGGGAAAAGACCAGCCCCCCACAACTAATCACAGGTCCGGTCAGCACAATAGTACAGTTGAGATATATAGAGATTATAATAAAGTCATAGCATGAGAGATAAAAGAGAGATTGAAATAATGGAGTCAGACACATTTCATGGTAGCATGCTCACCTCAGCCCTGCTTGGTGGTCCATGTGGAGATGGGAGACCTGAGGGCAGGAGAGAGGGGGAGTGGAAGAAGGTCAAGGGGAAAGGGAACAGGGGAGGGAGGAGAGTGGAGAGGAAGGGGAAGCCAACCAGTGGCCAAAGGGGATCTTTATTGCTAACCAAGGCTTATATATCTTTGGAGGGAGTGCAAGTCCACTAATTACAGGTAAAGACATGTCACAGGAAGGGGTTGCACTGTAGGTTATACAGCAGTGAGAGGGGGACAATCTAGGGATATTCACGCAATAGGAAGAGGATTGGGGGTATAATTGTGACATGAAGGGTGGATCCTAGATTCAGGAAGGCAGCCTACCTTTGGATGTCACTGAGCAGGTGTGACCTGTTCTCTGGATCTCCATAGATACCATAATCAGTAGGGTGTAACCCCACCTACAGGGACCAGGCTAATGATCCCAAGCCTTTAGGGAGGAGTAGCCCATTGTCCTTAACAGCAGGGAGTGGGCCCTTCTTGTGGTGGGCCCAGACAATAGTCTGGAAACTGACTGTCTTCAGGGAGGTAACTTGACAATCATTTACTATTAGCTGCAAGCAGTGTCTTAAGTCTACCAGATATTTGGGGGAGACGACTTGGGAGAAATCTTTGTTTCCCACAAGCAGTAAAACAACAAAGAGCCACCACAAATTCAAACTGGATTCAGAAAGGCATGGAAAGCAAGCTATATCATTGCTGATGGAAGATAGACCTTGAATAAAAGCAGAGAAAACCAGGGAAAGTTTACCTGTGTTTTGACTAGACAAAAGCATTAGATTGTGTGCATTCTAACAAATTATGGAAGGAACGTTCTGAAGAACACCTACTTGTATTTCTATGGAACTTGTATATAGGCCAAAAGGCTGTCATTACAACAAAATGGGGGATATGGAATGGCTTAACACAAGGAAAGGTGTGCATCAGAGTTGTAGCTTTTGGCCACACTCATTCAATCTGTCTGCTAAGCAAATAATTTGAGATGCTGGACTAATGAAGAAGAACATGGTATCAGGATTGGAGGAAGGCTTATTAACAACCTGTAATATATAGATGACATAACTTTGCTTGCTGAAAGCCAGGAGGGCTTGAAGCACTTGCTAATAAATATTAATGAGTTCAGTATGGATTACAACCCAATGTAAAGAAAACAAATATCTTCACAACTAAATCAGTAGACAGCATGATAATAAATGGAGAACAGATTGGTTTTCAAGGATTTAATTTTGCTTGGAATCATAATCAGTGCTCATAGAGTTAGCAGTCAAGAAATCACATGACGTACTGCATTGAGCAAATCTGCCACACAAGACATCTTTAAAGGATTAAAGGGCAAGGATGTCACATTGAGGACTGAGGTGTGCTGATC
>NW_022111372.1:73873032-73876924 GCF_000313985.2 Echinops telfairi
GCCAGTTCAAAACCACCAGCTGCTCCTTGGGGTGGAAATAGGGGGTTTCTATTCTCAATTGATTGCTCCTGATAATATGTCCCAGTCAGACACTGTTCTGTTATCAATAAGGTATCTACTGGCTAATCAAAATAGATTACAAAGCCTTTCTTCCTAGTCAGTTTTAGATTGGAAACTGCTAAAGTCTGTCCACTAAGAGGGACTCTGTGGGTATTTGAAATACAAGTGGCAGAGTTTGCAGCACCTTCGCAAAATGCAAACTATCATAGCGAAATAAAGCGACCTCCCACCCTCTTGATCCCTTGATAAATTATAAATTATTTTCATATCTTACACCGACTGCTGTCTCCATTCACCCACGACAAACCTCTATTTTTATAATTATTTCTATTAATTAGATCACTTGCTCATGACAGGCTGACAGAAGGAAAAATAATTGCCTTTGACATGGAAGTCATATTTCAGTCCATGCCAGTGCTGACTCATTTCATTTGCACTAAGAGCTACATTATGTAAATGAAATTGAAGGTAGAGGGGGTTAGAGGCAAGAATCATTTGTCTCTAAAATCTCCTTCCTTCTTCTGAACCACTCTAATCTAATTTCTGGCTGGAACTAATACATATGCTTCCAGGAATGGACTCCTGAGTTCCGTCATGACTTTGAGGAAGACAGAAGCATTAGGACATCCAGGATATGCAAGGGGGACAAAATTTAGAATTATAATTTTAGAATAAATTAATGATCAAGCCCTTGATATTATTATATTAGTTTTCCACTTTTGAGCTGTTATTTGCATAGGCCTGTGTGAGTAGGTTTTATTTTTAAATAGTCCTTTTTAAATGGTCAGTCAATGACTCATTCTTTTTCTACTTACTAGGGCTTCCAGAACTCATGGGGATGTGATCACTGGAGGTCTTTGAAGAAGATGTCAGAAGAACAGAAAGGGAAAGTCATAAAGGTGTTTCATAATCCGTTTGGCCCCATTTCTTTTCATCCAATGTATTTTCTCACTCATATAACTACTATTTCTTACATTCTTATTATGTACCAAGGATCACAGGATGCAACAACAAAGATAGATATGGTATCTACTAATGGAGTTCATTTTCAGTTGGAGAAGAGAGATATTAAACAAAGAAATTCACAGGTACTTATTGAGTTATAATGGTATTAGTGTTGTGAATCAAATTGGTGCCTTTGTCCTGACTGGGGAGTTCGAAGTGGTCCATAGTTTTCTCTGAGGCCCTATCCACTATTATCCAGTAGATTCCTACTCACAGTAAACCTATAGGGCAGAGCAGACGTGCTCCTTTGAGCAAGTTTCCAACACTGTAAATCTTTATGGGCACAGATAGCTACATCATTCTCCTAATGAGGGCCTATTGGTCTCCAGCTTCCTTCTCTGAGGAAGCATGAGATGGTTAGGGTTTATTGTGCCAACCTGATTCATAAACACATGTGGGATTAATTGAAGGGCAGAGAGATAAATGGCTCCGTGAGCCTCACTTTTCTAGTTCTTGAGTCTCTTGCTCTCTGATAGACCAGAGTGGGCTGCCTTAGCCAGTTCCCTGCTTCAGCTGGCAAGGCTCACTTCCTGAAAGACATCCCTGAGGAGAAGCGACATGGACCCACCCTAATGGAGCCCTGGGTGCTGGAGCAGCTGCATGGAGACCCCTGCCAGTGCTGAGATGCTTACATGCTCACTGATTCAGCTTTCTTCCTGCAGTCAACATCACTGCTTGTTTTGTGAGATCGAGGAGGAGATTCTAGATTGGACTAATGTTGAACTTATGGGCTTGGACAGCATTGGCTTGGGATGTTTTCTTAATGTACACTTACCCTTTATATGAAACTCTCTTATATATGAGTTTCTGTGGATTTGTTTCTCTAGTTTACCGAGACTAACACAAAGCATGTTTAAATTGAGATCTGTATGCTGAAGTCATATAAAAGCTTTCTTCAGAGGGTCTAGGAATCTTTGGATTTTATTGCTGTAAGAACATTTTGCCAAAGTATTTTCTTTGTGTATGCTTTGAGAAAAGCACACAGAATAATGAGTTTTCATATCATGGAGCAGTCAATTAATAAGTGCCTATTAAGGATGGCACATGATTGGGCAATATTTGTTCTGTTATACATATCATCACCACGGGTCATACCATTAAAGTCAATTAAGGACAGCAACAATTAAGATCATAAATACCAACATGTGAGAACCCTGGTCTAGTTATTGACTTGGAAGATACAGTAAACAGTCATAATACTGTATGCTCCAAGAATAAGTACAGCTTCCAAATAATCTCATACATCTCTCTCTCTCTTTTTAACCACTTTCAATAAGTCTGTTGTGAAAATAGGAGAATAACTCAGTTTTCTAAGATAACTCCATCTCATGTTTGCTCCACAGTAAACACAAAGCCATAGTCACTATAGTGCTCTAATGGAAATTAGAAAAAGGCCTTCCTCTCTTGGCAAACATAGCCGCACACCAGTGTAGAGCAGTGTAAAGGCTTAGTACGGATGATCCAGTATGGACACCAGGGAAGTAGCTCCGCTTAGGACCATCAACCACAAAAAACCAAAAGGGTATTTGCCCTGGGATACAGCTCAGAAGGCAAGAAGAGAAAGAGAAGGAGAAATGGAAATAGGAAACAGGCAGGAAATGGGAAGCATGCTGTTACATTGTGGGAATTGCAATCAATGTTACAAAACAAAACGTGTATGAATTCTTCAATAGGAAACCAATTCATCTTGTAAACGTTCATACAAACTACAATAAAATGTTTAATAAATCAAGTGTGATGCTACCAAAAAAAAAACCCCACTAACTCACTGCCACCGAATCAATGCCAACCTTATAGGACAGGGTAGAACTCCCCCTTTGCGTTTCCAAGACTGTAATTCTTTAGAGTAGAAAGCTCCGTCTTTCTCTCAAGGACCAGCTGACATTTAGGATCACAGCTAAATACATAACCACACTACTACCAGGGTTCAGATGGGTATACACTTGAAGGATGATTGGATTACAGAGATTCAGGTGAATGAATAATATATACAAGGTAGAACATAGGACTAAGTGGAAAGTAAAACACATTAGGAAAATATGGGATGGAAGGAAAGTTGTAAGGTACATGGCCAGACTGGAAGATTTCAAGTACAAACTAAGGTATTTGACCTTATCTATCCCATGCATTTTAGGAGGGTTAATATGGCTGTACAATGAATGAATGGAGCTTAAAAAATCCAGAGGCAGCTAGAACAACTGAGAATCTACTTCAATATTTTAGACATGTAGTACTGCTTAAAAAGGAAAAAATGGATAAATAAAAAGAAAACCAAGTCCATTTAATGTTTAATTTTTCTCAGAATGAAGAAGGCATAGAGACATCTTGCAACAATATAAAAATGTGATTACTGGTGCAGAAGTGGAGTCAGGTTCCACTGTAAAACCCACCATATCCTATTACACAGCGTGGACATTCAGTGTTCTGCTATTTGTCCCTGAAAGGGCCATGTAATCGTAGCAAGATCGGCACAGGCATGTACATTTCAAATTGAGGATCACTAAGAGATCTTTCTAGTGTTTGGGCTGAAATATTGAATAAAGTAATTTGAAATATTCATGCCAATCTAAAAGTAGAATCTGGAATGTGAATTGGCTTTTGATTTAGCTCAGGCTTTTTCTCATTTCCAAGCACTAGATATTCAAAGTACTGTAGAGGAAAATGCAGTAAGTAATTTCCTTGAAAAGAATTATTTGTTCAATGTAGTTCACCAGGATCTTCTTTTTCATTTCCTCTGCTTTAAAACAATGCATGAGAAATACTCTACCCATGCTTGACTTTCACTTGTCTAGCTAGCAGAAACGATAGTGGTTCCTTGAACACGAGC
>NW_022111372.1:73883133-73884462 GCF_000313985.2 Echinops telfairi
ATATAGAATTCCATTTCTTTTTTTAAATAGTTTTATTGACACTTAATGCACATATTACACAATTCAATAGTTCAATCACATCAAGAATTGTACAATCATTACCTCAATCAATTATAGAACATACGTAGTGGGTAATCACCTTCAGTTCTAGTTCACTCCCCCAACCCAAATTTCTCCCAAAATCCCTCCCCATCTCCATCTCCCCCTCCCCCAACCCCTTACAAACCCTAGCATCAGTTATTGTGTCTATGCATGCATTCTTTCTTCATATCAAAACTGGTAAACTCAACAGAAACAATCAAGAACAAAAACAAAATGAAGTGGTAAGGATAAAACTACAGTAATAGAAAGATAAAAATGATGAGTAAGAAAAAAGGACCACCATCAAGACAGCTTTTCTTTATTCTGTTGTTTCTTGGAGGTGTCCTTGTGGCACAGTGGTTATGCATTGGGCTGTAGAATTCCATTTCTAAGACTCTAGAGCTGATGTGGTTTATCCAGTGAAGTTTTCTGAATGGACACACAAAGAACCCCAGGAAGAGGTCTAAAACCCAAGAAACCAAGAAAAAAAAATTATCGGGCTGTGTTTCTGAACTCAACATAGAAGTAGAGTCCCATGGGAGGAATGATTGCTTTAAGCATAGATAAAGAAGGAGGGAGCATGGAGGCAGGTCTGACGCCTACTTCTTGGTAGAAAGGAGACCAAAGGAGGTCAGACACAATCTCCTGTGCTGTTTATTGCAGGCCTATTACATTGCTTATTGCAGGGTTTTCTAATGTTGAACCATCCTTGCATACCTGGTATGAATCCCATTTGATCATGATGTATTTTGTTTGTTTAATTTTGTTGGATTCTACTGGCTAGTATTTTGCAGAGAACTTTTGCATCTATGTTCTGGAGAGTTGATGGTAATTTTCTATTCTGGTAATGTTTTTGCCTGGTTTGGGCATCAGGTTATGCTTGCTTCATAAAATGAGTTTGAGTTTGTTGTGCTTTTCTATATTCTGGAACGGTTTGTACAGAATTGGTGTCAAATTTTCTCTCAATGTTTGCTAAAGTTGTCCAGTGAAGCCATCTTATCCTAGCCATTTTGTTTGTTGGGAAATTTTTGATGACTTATCTTTTCATTTGTTATGAATCTTTTGAGGTTTTCTGCTTCTGTCTGTGTTAATTTAGGTAGGTAGTGGGTTTCTACAAATTTGTCTATTTCTTTTAGGTTGACAAATTTATTGAATTATAGTATTTCATATTATTGTTACAATCTTTTCTAATTTCACTTGGGTTTGTTGTGATGTCCCCTATTTAATTTCTTATTCTTGATATTTGCA
>NW_022111372.1:73885153-73914843 GCF_000313985.2 Echinops telfairi
TTTGGGTCTCCACTCCGCACTCCGCCCATTATTCACTATGGTAAGATTTTTTGTTCTGATGATGCCTTATACCTGATCCCTTCGACAACTCGTGGTTGCATAGGCTGGTGTGCTTCTTCCAGGTGGGCTTTGTTGCTTCTGAGCTTGATGGCCACTTGATTACCTTCAATCCTTTAAGACACCAGATGCAATACTTTTTGATAGCCGGGTACCATCAGCTTTCTTCGCCACGTTTGCTTATGCACCCATTTG
This sequence comes from Echinops telfairi, assembly GCF_000313985.2. Taxonomy (NCBI): domain Eukaryota; kingdom Metazoa; phylum Chordata; class Mammalia; order Afrosoricida; family Tenrecidae; genus Echinops; species Echinops telfairi. Next base: position 73,885,406 of record NW_022111372.1, read on the forward strand.
TCTTCAGTGATCCCTTCAACACCTCGTGATCACACAGGCTACTATGTTCTTCCATGTCGGCTTTGTTGCTTCTGAGTTAGATGGCCACTTGTTTACCTGATTTTGTTAATTCTTTCAAAGAACCAACTTCTTTATTTGATGATCTTTCTACTGTTTTTCTGTTTTCAAATTCATTTTTAACTGCTTTACAATTTATTTCCTAAGGGGAACAAAATTTTAATTTGTGGCTCTTGTTCTAATTGTTGAAGATATGGGGCTAATGTATTGATTTTTGTCTCTTCTTTTTTTGATGTGTGCATTGTTGCAATGTTTGCCTTTTACTACTAATTTTACCATGCTAAAAGGTTTGGGTGTGTTGTATTTTCATTCTCATTTGTTTCAATGAATTTTAAAAAATTAATTCCATTATTCATTAATTATCCAGTAGTTTAAAAGTCGTGTTCCCCACCCCTGATCTTCCTATTTTTGATTTCAAATTGTAGTCTGGAAAAATGGCTTATAATAACTTGACATTACAGGAGGAGGGACAAGATGGTGACCAGGTAGGTAGCTCATGCTTGAGGCTGTATTGGAGATCAGTGAGTGGTGAGATCTGGGGACTGAGTAGGGGTTTTGAGGCTGTCTGTCCATCCTGTGACAGCCCAGAGCGCTTCTCTGAACCAGAATCTAACTTCAACCTCATCGTGTGCACTCCCTGGAGACTCCCGAGGACCCAGGCACACCAGATGCCTCTTTTGCGGTGCTCCAGCACCCACCCCGCCTCAGCGCTCCTCGCAGACCCACCAGCCTACCTCCCACAAGAGGTTCCCACCCCACCTCGATGCTCCTCACAGACCCACTAGCCTTCCCTCCCCACTGATCCGAGGTTTCCACTCCATCGTGATGCTCCTGGCCTGCCAGGTATCAGTCTCAAGCCCAGCAAAAGCTCGTGCAGGTGCAGTTTGGAAACCCAAGCCCGTGGGGCTCTCCCACTGCTTTCTCCCTTCTACCTTTTGTGTGCACAATTTCCCCTGCCCTCTGTGTTCCAAGCAGTGGAACTGTGCACTAACAGAAATAACTGAGCCCTCCTTCCCACTGGTCCTCCTGTCTGAAGTACCTATAGCCAGGAACAGACCACCCAACCCGCACCCTATTCCTATCCCCAAACTACACGCCTCCATGCCCGGGCCAACACTTTCCTTCAGACCACAGAGTGCACAGCTGTAAACAGTCCCTATGGAGGGTTGAGGGTGGCTGGAGCACAAAGCATAGGCTAAGTTGAGAGGCAAACCCCAGCAGGACAAAGGTGAAATACAACCTCTCAAGGCAGTTGTCAACAGGCAGCCTGCAGAAGCACCCACACCAACCTCCCAAAGAGAGAACCCAGGGCTCTGTGACTCCTGGGAAAATGGCACCTAGTTCCAATAAATCGACAAGAAAGCAGCAAGCTGCTTCCATAGCGTCAATAAGTGTGGGATATAAAAAGACTTTTACCCAGGTTTGTCTTCCCCAAAGATATGCCAAACATTAGAGACTGTTTGCCAGCACATAGTTGGAGGTCAGATGCTTAGAGATGTTCTCCCTGAAGGCATTCAGTGATCAGACTACCGTCTGGTTCACTGTAGGTGGGGTTCACACCCTACTCATAAGGATAGTAATTGTTTCCATGGAGAGCCAGAGAAGTGGTCAAACCTCCTTTATGACATCCAAGGTTAGGCTGCCATCCTTAATCTAGGATCCGCCCATCTTGTCACATGTAACCCCAATCCCTCCCCTTCCTATTGCATGTATACCCCTAGATCATCCCTCTCATTACTGTATTACCTATAGTACAACCCCTTCCTGTGATGTATGTCATTACCTGTAATTAGGGGGCTTGCACACTCCCAAAGGTATATAAGCGTTGGTTAGAAATAAAGAGCTCTTGCTCCCCCATCCTCTCTCCCCGGGTTCCCTCTTCCCTAGTTGGTCTCTCCCCTGTTCCCCCTCCCCCTGTCCTTCTTCCCTGCCCTCTCTCTGGTTCTTGCAATTCCCATTTTTCCACATCCTCACATGGACCATCCAGCAGGGCTGGGGTGAGCATGCTACCATGAGATGTGTCTGACTCCTTTATTTAATTCTCTCTTCTATCTCTCTTATTCTCTATGATTTTATTATAATATTTACTTATTATCACTGTACAATTGTGCCTGCCGGGCCTGTGATGATTTGTTAGGGGCTGGCTTCCCTGACACAATGAGAAAAGAGAAACAAAATCCAATATCAGTGGACAACTTGGACCTAATAGCAGGCATAGAAAAGACATAAGTTGACCTCCCACAGAGAGAAATCTTCCAAATGCTGTTTAGAATCATACAGGATTTGAGGGAAACAATACAGAAAAAGGATGAAATGATAGCGGAGATAAAGGTCATGCACCCAAGGGAAATACAAGTGCTAAAGGGGAGAGATAACAAAAACTAATAGCAAATTCACGGACTTCGCCCACCAAATGAACGAGGCAGAGAACCGCATCAATGACTTAGAGGACTGCCAAGCAGACATTAATAAATGTGAAAAAAAAAAGTCAAAGAAGTCCGTCAGAGAAGCTGAAGGAAACCTCAGAGCTATGTCTGATGCTATGAAGAGGAACATTAAAATAATTGGATTACCGCAGGATAACACAACAAAGAAATCAGCATAAAAAATAACGATGGAATTCTTGGAGGAAAACTCACCCAGCTTAATGAATGAAAACCAGGCAACTATCCAAAGAGGCTGAAAGAACACCAGCTAGACTGGATTCCAAGAAGAAGTCACTAAGACATATAATTGTTAAACTGTCCAACTTTGAGGAAAAGGAGAAAATCATGAGAGCATCCAGGAAAACAGAAGCAGTCACATATAAAGGCAAGCAGATACGAATATGCTTAGACCTATCAGCAGACACTGTGAAGAAGAGGAAAGAATGTGTAACATATTCCATAAACTGAAAGAAAATAACACAAACCTAAGAACACTCTATCCAGCCAAATTATCTATCAAAGTTGATGGAGAAGTGAGAGTCTTCCTGGACAAAGGAAAACTCAAAGAATATGTTAAAAGAAACCCAGAACTACAAAAGAGCTTTGCCTGCCCAGTATTGGCAAAGGAACAACACCCACCGAGCATAAATAAGAGGCCACCACACAGAACAACTCCACCCAGAGGCCAACAAAGGGAAAAGAGCCAAGATAACATTGGCTTAATGATAGAAAGAAGGCAAGAATGAACCACACACACACTCATGCAGAGCCCAAGGATAAGAAATGGAGGTACCCTGTTTCCCCAGAAAAAGGGCAGTATCTTATATTAATTTTTGCTCCCAAAGATGTGCTAGGTCTTATTTTCAGGAGATGTCTTATTTTTTCATGAAGAAGAATACAGTCCACATTTATTGTGTGTTGTTTTATTGTTTTATTAAAAGAGACCTCACACTTCCAGTCTGCTCCAGCTGTGTTGCGGCCAACAGTGAACTGCGCAGCAGCACCCCCTGCTATGGTCCAGAGTCCAGAGTTACAGTAGCTCCGGGGGGCCTTATTTTCGGTGGGATGCCTTATATTTCAGCAAGAGGCAAAACTGTGAGTAGGTCTTATTTTGGGGGGATGTCTTAATTTCAGGGAAACAGGGTAGGAAAACACCCAACACAAAAGTTATATAATGATATCACAGAGTCCACAGATAGATGTAATAACCCTGAATATCACTGAAATGAATTCAGGCCTTAAGAGACAGAGGCTAGCAGACTGGTTTAGAATACATAAACCCTCTATCTGCTGCCTACAGGAGACACATCTCAAGATTACAGACAAAAATAGGCTGAAAATCAAAGGCTGGAGAAAAACATATCAAGCAAATATTTATTTTAAAAAAAGCAGGGGTTGCAATGCTAATCACAGTTAAAAATGATCTCAAAGTATAAACCATAAACAGAAATAAGGAGGGATACTATATCATGCTCAAGGGAACCATAGACCAAGAACCACTAAGCATTTTAAGTATATATTTCCCAAACAAGAGACCCACGGAATACATCAATTAAAATGCTCCAAAAGATGAACAAATAAATCACAGGCTCAACAATTATAGTACGTGACTTCAATACACTACTCTGAGAAAGATATATCACAGGGAAAGAAACTCAACAACGTTGCTACAGATCTAAACACTACAATTAGATGATTTGAATGGATAGATATTTATAGAGCTCTCCACAGCAATACAAAAATAATTCATATTTTTTTCAAGCCCACATGGCACATATTTGAAGATAGACCACATGTTGGGGCATAAGTCGAATCTGCATAAATTTAAGCACATTGATAAAATACAGACCACTATCTCTGACCATTGTGCCATAAGGCTGAAAATCAACAACAGGAAGATGTAGAAAACACGAGCAAACAATTGGAGGATGAATAACTATTGTAAAAGTAGTGCATACTGGCTCAGATCAGAGATGAAATGAGAAAATTTCTAGAAACCAACGAGAATGAGAACACGATGTACCGAAATTTATGGGACAGTGCAAAGGCAGTTATCAAGGGAAGTTTCATAGCAATACATGCACACATGATAAAGGAAAAGAGACTTTTGATTATATCCTGACATAAAATTCACAGAAACTAGGGCAGAGTCGATAGGACAATCCTACTAATAGCAAAAAGAAAAGAAATAATAAAAATCAGGGCTGAGATTAAGGAGAGGGAAAATAAACTATGTAAAAAATTAATGCTGCTAAAAGTTGGTTCTTTGAGAGGATAAACTGAATCGACAGACTGCTGGCAAAACTAACCAGAAAAATGAAGGAATAAATTTCAATAGCAAGGATGAGGGATGAAAGAGGGGACATTATAATGGACCCTAATGGAATCAAAAGGATAACTATTCCATATGAATGTCAGGAATCTCAACAGATCCATAGCAATAGATGAAAAAGACAAGGTTACCAAAGGATTACCAACAGAAAATCTCCTGGACTAGATGGCTTCACAGGAGAATTTTACCAAGCATTCAGGGAAGAATTGACTCCAATCCTACATAAACTATTCCAAAACATAGAAAAAGATGGCTAACCCCCGAACTCTATGAAGCTAGTATAATTCTGATACCTAAATCAGGCAAGGATTCCACAAGAATCGAGAACTACAGACCAATTTCCCTAATGAACATTGATGCAAAAATCCTTAACAAATACTTGCCAACAGAATACAAAAGTATATAAAACAATAATTCATCATGGCCAAGTGGGATTCATACAGGGATGCAGGCATGGTTTAATATACAAAAGACCATTAATATCATTTGCCACCTTGACATGAAAAATGATAAGAACCACATGATAATATAAATAGATGCAGAAAAAGCAATCGACAATATCTAACACCAATTCCTGTTTAAGACACTCAAGAAGATAGGAACAGAAGGAAAATCCCTCAATATAATACAAGCTATATATGAAAAGCCAACAGCCAATTGGTAGTCAATGCAGAAAAGACAAAAACAATCCCTCTGAAAAAGGAGACCAGACAAGGGTGGCTCTTGTCCTCAGTCCTACTGTAACATCATATTGGAGGTCCTAGCTAACAATATAATGCAAAGAAAAGGCACCAAAGGCATTCGTCTGAGGAAGGAAGTGATTAAACTCTGATTATCTGCAGATGATATGATTTTATCTATGCAAAATCTCCACAAGAGGAGTGATAGAAGCAATAAAACAGCAGTTCACAAGCTGGGGGGGTCGAACAACCCTTTCACAGGGATCGCCCAAGACCATATTTCTGATGGTCTTAGGAACCGAGACACTGCTCCTGTATCTGTCTCCAGGCATTTCTGCCCACATGCAGATACGCCCACATACGGGGTCACCACAACATGAAGAACTGTATTAAAGTGTCACAGCATTAGGAAGGTTGAGAACCACTGCAATAGAGGAATTTGGCAGAGTGGTAGGGTACAAGACCTATAGACAGAAGTCTATTGGGCTGCATTATACATTGGACAAAACCACGTAAGTGGGGATCAAAAAGGTACTACCCTTCACAATAAGCAAGCACAAATTAAAATATCTAGGGATATACCTGACTAAAAAACCATAAGATATGTACGAGGAAAACAACAGAACACTATTAAAAAACCAAGAGTGACCTCAACAAATGGAAGGATATCCCATGCTCATGGATCAGAAGACTCAATATAGTAAAGATGTCAGTTCTTCCTAAGGCACTAGATAAGTTCAATGCTATCCTGATACAAACACCATCATCTTTCTTCAAAGAAATGTAAAAAATGATTACCAACTTCATATGGAGAGGGAAGAAACTGAGAATTAGCAGAGAACGCCTCAAGAAGAAGGACACAGTTGGAGGGCTTGTTTGACCTGACTTTAGCACTGATTATACAGCCACAGTGGTCAAAATTGTGGTATTGGTATAATGATAGATACTCAGACCAATGGAAAAGGACTGAAAACCCAGAAATAAAATCATCAGCATACCAACTACTGATCTTTGATAAGGGGCCCAAATATATCAAATGGGAAGCAGATGTCCTCTTCAATATGTGGTGCTGAGAAAAATAGAAATATACCTTCAGAAAAATGAAGCAAGACCCTTACCTCACTCCATATACAAGAATAAACTAAAGGTAGATCATAGACCTAGAGGTAAAACCCCAAACTATTAGGACCATCAATGATGGAATTGGGACAAACCTGAGAACTTTGGCTCAGGGAATACAGAGGCTATCAGAAATAGGGAAGGACACAAACACAGAGGAGGCACAAAATGACAAGTGGGAAACACTGAAGATAAAACACTTGTGTACATTGAATGAATTCACCAAGAGAGTAAAAAGAGCCCATGGACTGGGAAAACATTTTTAGCAATGACAGATCAGACAAAGACCTCATTACTAAAATTTGCAATACTCTGCTAACTTACAACAAGAAAAAATACCAATTTGCTACTGAGGAGGTAGGCAAAGGACCTGAACAGAAGTTTCACAAGGGCAGAAATCCAAATGGCCAATAAACATAGGAGAAAATGCTCCTGATCTTTATGTATAAGAGAAATGCAAATTAAAACAACTATGTGATACTACCTAACACCCTCAAAGATAGCCCAATTCAAAAAATCAGAAAGTAACTAGTGTTGGAGGGGTTGTGGAGAGATAGGAAGTCTTGTCCACTGCTGGTGGACCTGTATGTACAGCCATTATGGAAACTGATTTGGTGATATCTAAAACAGATGGAAATTCAGATGCCATACGACCCGGCAGTCCCCCTACTGGGCATATACCCAGAAGAGACAAGAAACAAACCATGGCCAGACATTTGTGCTCCAGTGTTCATTGCGGCTCAGTTCACAATTGCAAGGAGTTGTAAACAACCCAAATCTGGGGAGTGAGGCAACAAACCCAGTGACAAGGGAAGAATAAGTGATATAAAATTGATGACAAGGAGGGCATAGGATGCTTGAAGGAGGTTGATCAAGGGCAATGTAGTTGAGAGGAATTACCAAAACCTGAATGAAGGCTGAATATAATAGTGGGATGGGAGGAAAGCAAAAGGAAATAGTGTAAAGAACTGGGAGGCAAATGGGAATTTATAGAAGTCTAAATGCAAGCTTGCATATATGTAAATACATTAATAGACAATGATAGGAATAGAGCTATGTACATATATTTATTTATAAAGTATTACAGTAGCAGATGGACGTTGGGCCTCCACTTAAGTACTCCCTCAATGCAATAACAATTTGTTCTACTAACACAGCACTTTGTGATGTTCACCTTCCCTGACACGATCACTAAAGACAAAATGAGTGCATAAGCAAATGTAGTGAAGAAAGCTAATGGTGCCTGGCTATCAAAAGATATATCATCTGGCATCTTAAAGGTGGAAGAGAAACAAGCTGCCATCTAGTTGAGAAGCAACAAAGCCCACATGGAAGATGCACACCAGCCTTTGTAATCATGCGTTGCCAATGGGATCAGGTCTCAGGCATCAAAGACCCCAAACAAAACAAACCAACAAACAAAAAGCATATCAATGGGAATGAGGGGGAGGGCAGAATGGAGACCCAAAGCCCACCAGTAGTCAATTGGACACCCCGTCAGAAGGGCCACAAGGAAGAGAAGAGCCAGTCAGGGTGCAGTATAGTACCAATGAAATACACAGCCCTCCTCTAGTTCTTTAATACTCCCCACCCCCAAACTGTCATGAGCCCCAACTATCATGACCCCAATTCTATCTCACAAAAAATGGCTAGACCAGAACATGTACACTGGTACAGATACGAGCTCGCAACACAGGGAATTCAGAACAGATAAACCCCTCAGGGCCAATAAGGGGAGCAGCAATACTAGGAGGGAAAGTGTAGGGAGGGGGGGGTAAGGGGGACCCAATCACAATGATTGATGCATGGCCCCCATCCAACGGGGATGGACAGCAGAAAAGTGGGTGAAATGAGACAACAGTCGGTATAAGACATGAAAAAATATTAACAATAATTTATAAATTATTAAGGAGACATGGGGGAGGGAGGCGGGGAAATGAGGAGCTGATGCCAGGGCCTCAAGTAGAAAGAAAATATCTTGAAAAAGATGATGACAACATACGTACAGAAGAGTTTAACAAAATGGATATGTATGGGTTGTGATAAGACCTGTAAGAGCCCCTAATAAAATAAAATAACTCTTAACATTTCCTAATTTATTAAGGCAAGCTTTGTGGTCTTAACATTTGGTCTATTCTGAGGGATTAGCCACTGAAAACCTTATGAATATTAGTAAATCAATAAGTAGTGATTATTAGTGTCTTATTGTTAGACTGTGATTGTGTATTAGGGTTCTCTAGAGAAGCAAAACCAGGACACGTGTGTGTGTGTGTGTGTGTGTGTGTGTGTGTATTAGTTACAAAATCTATTTTCAACTTGAACAAAGGGGTGTGTCTAGCCTGTCAATCAAGTCATAGCCAATGAGGCACCTGTGTGGGCATGGCCTTGTCCTAAGGATTCTGGGAACTCCTGTCTTCCTCCCTGGAGGCAGGACCCTCTCTCTGCCTTCCCTTTCCTGCTGCTGAGACACTCAGAGAGCAGGAGGAGACAGATGGAGACCCAGGCCAGCATTGAGATGCTTCTACTGCCACTGAATCCCCAAGACCTTCTACCCACTGACCTGTGATTTTCCTGCATTCGGCATCATTGTATGTGTTGTGTGAGTCTAAAGAGGAATTTGGTATCAGACTAGTATCTAACATATGGGCTAATATCAGATGTATGGACATGATCTGAGCTGGATTGGGATGTTTTCTCAATATACAATTTCTCTTTTATATAAAGCTCTTTCTTATACATATGTGTCTATGAATTTTTTCTCAACCCAGAGTAATATATATACATATATATATATAAGTTTATATCGTAAAAAGAATATAACAGCAAATTACACCACACAGCAGTACACAGAGCTCAGTCCAACTCAGTTTCGTGGGTCAGTTACTATACTGAAGGCCCTTCTAACTCATGACCACTAGCCCAAGGCCAAGAAAGCACAGGCCAGTAGTGCAGCATGGGGAAGCAGGTGGTAGTGGAGCATCAGTGTAGCAATGCAAAGTGGCAGGCTGGAAGTGCGGCATCTGGTGGTGGCAAGATGAGCAGAGTTGGCCCATGGGCAGCAGACACGGCAGGGTGGGGCAGTGTTGCGGCGTGGAACAGCGACATGGTCCATGAGTTGCCTTGGCCAGGTGGAGCAGAGCACTGTACAGCCCACAAGTAGCAGAGCACACATGAGGAGACAGGGTAGCTAGATCAGGCAGGACGCTGGTCCCACCACCAGGGAGTGTGAGAGAGGCACTGGCCTCCAGAGAGCCATTTATTTCAATCCCATATCCAATGAGGTCATCAAGCTGCGACCTGACAGGCTAAACTCCACCCATACCTTCTTACAGGTACCATCTTGGCACAAAAACCCCCTAACTATCACAGATGGTATTGATTCATTTTTTTCATTCAAAAAGTATTTATTGAATGCCTGCTCTATGTCAAGTTGATGGCTTAATTTTGGACATCCAATGATGAACGAAATACAGTCTGTCCTCAAGGAGTTTATAATCAAGCAGAGGAGGCAGTAGAATTATCACACACAGAAGTATATATCATTGTCTTGAGGGACATCAAGGTAAACTGACATAACATAGTTCACAAAGACAATGTTCCACATTCTACTTTGGTGGGTAGCAACTGGGACCTTACACTCTTCTAAGATGCAACTATTAGTCTCTCCCTGTTTGAGGGAAAGAAGAATGAAGAAAATAGAAAGGTAAATGGAAATAATTAGTCCAGTGGACTGATGGACCAATAAACACCAGTCTCTACAACACTGAGACCAGAAGAACTAGATGTTATCCAGCAACCACTACCAACTATTCTGAATTAGAAGTTCTTGGATAGAGAGGGAGAAAAAACGTGGACCCAAACTGGTAACTGCTTAAAAAGATCAGGATTACCGGCTGGAATAAAGACTGTTGGGATCTCCTAGAGCAACGCCCTTAGTCACACTTCATGTCTTTAAATGAACTCACCCCCATGGCACAATTTTCATCCAAACAATAGACTAGCCTATAAGAGGAACAGTAACATGTGAGGTAAACACAACTTAGTATAATCAACCATTTAAGATAAAAAAGAGCAGCATTTACCCAAGGACAGAGTTCAGAAATGTTATTAAAGAAGTGATGGTATATTAAAGGGATTTCAATGACATGAAACAAAATATATATGAATTGTTGAATGTAAAACTGATGACCTCCTCTGTAAACCTTCACTCACTTCACAATAAAAAATTATTGAACAGAGAAGCACATATTTACAAATTTTGGTAAGCACTTTAGATGAAGTTAGGGAGGTATACACATTGCAGTGCGTGAAATTATTTAACATGGCTCTTTTAGTCATAGTCTTTTTAACTCTCACCAAATGACTTTTCCCTGATGGCTTGAGTAGGAGAACATGGAGAAAGATACTCATAAAATTTAGTTTTCAGTGACTGTTAACAGGGTTACCTATGATTGTTAGCCTGAAGAATATAAAATGAGCCACCTCAGAAGCAGAAAGTGGGGCTCTCACTACCAGGAAGAGAGAAGAGCTAGGAGTGAAACCGCATCCTTTTGCTTCCAAAGATCCCTGCCCACTGAGAGTCCTTTATCCAAGAGACAATATGCCATAACACTGGAGGAGTGGTAGAGGGGCAGCAGCATCAGAGCTAAGAGCTAGAGCATCAGAGTAGTGGACTTCTCTTCAGGGAGGAGGCTGACTTGTGGAGTAGGATACCTGTAGGCACTTAAGTGGGGGAGCTAGGTTTGCTTACCCACAATACTAAAGCTGAGTGCCTTCCGACTGAGGCTTATGACATAGTGGCATACTCTTTGGACATTTATTGGCTGCCCTAAAAAAGCATTGGAGCAAAGTATTTGCCCATGAGCGTGTGACTGAAAGGACAAAAGAAGGCTGCCTGCAGGCACAGCTGAGAAGATGGTGCTCTGTATGACTAAATATATGCTACGATAGTTGGGTTTTGTGTCAACTTGACTTGTCCAGGATTCTCAATGGTCCTACTACTTAACCCAATAATGTATGCCCAGTAATTTCAGGGGGCCCAAGCTGTGACCATAACAGTGTAGGTAGTTCCATGATGGGATCTGCAGTGGGTAGGAAAATGGTTTTAAGAGGACTAGGGAGGAGTACAGCTTCCTTATTCTGGTCCCTGCCCTGACGCAACTGAAAAGAAGTCTCCTTGAGGGTGTGGCCTACTCTTACATAAGCAGTCTCTGGGGTAAGGCTGGGCTCTTCTTGTTGGTATGGACCTTGCATTTCTCATTGATCTCAGGTTTTTGGGACTTGAAACAATGGCTCACCATATTGCCTGCCTCCCTTTGGAAGCAATCAGTGGCTTGCCATATTGCCTACTGACCTTGGATTAAGGTAACCCTGCCATGAATTTGACATTGGATCCATCTGCCTCTGCCTTTATCAGCCTGTGATATTCAAACTGCTCTCCGATTTATCAACCACAATAGCTACATGAGTCAGGAAAAGCCTCCAGGTCAACATCTGACACACAGGATTGAACCAGTTTGGACTTAACTGCTTTTATAACTGTGTGAGACTCTTTCTCAATACCCATCTATCTATCTAGATAGATGCCACTGTTTTTGTCTCTAGACGAAATTGCAAGCCTAATACAAACCCCACAATCATGCTGATTGTCTTTGAGTACTATGGGGCCACTGGGATGAATGATCAAACCTAGTTGAAAAGAGAGTGTTGTGGTAGGGATAATTAGTGTCAGAATTAATAGGAAGGTTGGCATGTAGGTCATGTCAGATCTCCGCCTCATAAAAATTTGGGGCAGATGATGCTGATGATGGTGACTTTTCTTCTCGGTTGTGCTGCTGGAGGAGGTTAGATAAGGCATCCAGATAATCTTTTACACACATGTGAACCAGATTTGATCTGATTTTTAAAGTAGATGATTGTTGAGTTGCAATTTGGAAAATGAGGCATTGTCAAAGAGAAAGGAGTCCTGATGATGCAGTGGGGTAAGAGTTGGGCTGATCTCTGTAAGTTCAGTGATTCAAACCCACCAGCCCCACTGCTGGAGAAAGATGAGGCAGTATTCTTTCATAAAGATGTACAGCCTCAGCAATATTATGGGTCAGTTCTATTCTGTCTGAGAGAGTTGCTATAAAAAAGAGTCAACTCAATGGCAGTGGGCAAATTAAGGAGACAAAAAGGGAGGTGTAGTGCTCCAGGCATTTTCAAGGCCCTATGATAGGTAAGGGAATGAAGCAAGCCACTGTGGCTCAAGCCAAGAGAGTCAAAGGTAGATTACTAAGTATGGGTGGCAGGTATGGTGCACATAACTCAGGACTTCATAAGCTTTGCTATAGTTTTTAGACTTTTATCATGTGGTCACTGGGAGACATGGGAATATTTAGACAATAGGTATCACATGATCTAGTTTTTTTTTTTTTAAACATCATTGGCAATTAGGACCATAGGGGCACAATGATAAAAAGGAAAATATTTATAGGGCTACAGCAGTATCCTGGCAAAAGATGGTGAAGGCTTAAAAGAGAGAGGCAGTGATAAAGAGACTCGTATAAGGAAGAGTTCAGGATGTGCTTTGGAAGTAGAGTCTACAGGACCTGGTGATTTAAGTTTAGCTAGCACAGTAGCTATGCATCAGCATAGACTTGATGGGAGTGAGTTGGGTTTTTGTTTTTAGCACAGGAGCGACACAAGGTCAATTATATTCCCATCAAGATGGACTAATGGCATTTAGGAAATTTCCCCTTCATCACTGACAAAGATTCAAAGCTCCCAGTGGTGTGAACGATCAATAGTATTTTCTGTGGCCCAATGAGCATGCTCAAACCTAAGTTCCCCAGCCCTCTCCCAGCGGGTGAGTAGTGGCTTGGAATCCTCACCGTTTCCTGGGCAACGCCATTGTGGGGCTGTGTGGGCGGGGAGGGGTAACTAAGGGCAACTGCCAGAAGAGAACTCGGGAAGAGAGGGAGAGTCAGAGGAGAAAATGGGCAACGCGTGCTGTAGCCCCAGCCACCATGGGTGTTCGAGGGCCTAGCTCGAGGCGACAGCTGAGGGCGGGAGGGACAGGAGCGCGCGCCTGTGATTGGTGGGCTGGAGATACTTGGGCCGTTGTGATTGGGCGCAGCCAGGACCAAGGGCAGCATTTTGAACCGCCTAGGGTTCTGGGTAGCAAAGGCCTTGGAAGGATCTTAACTGAAAGGGGGAGGGGAAAGTCGCCAACAAACGGCTGAGCTCACAATCTGGGCAGACACCAGACGGGGTGTCCCCTCCCCCCACCATGGAGAGAGCAAGGCCTGAGCCACTCCCTTCGCAGCGCCAACTGCCGAGGGCGACCCTGCCACGCCCGTTGCGCCCCACTCCATCCTTGCTGCCCGTTGAGGGGACCTCCTTTCGGGCAGCAGCCGTCGAGGCTCCTCCGTCGCCACCCACCTCGTGCGAGGCCGCCATTGCGACCTTGGCCTCGTCGTGTTGCGGGGAGGCCCCAGCATCGGGCATACAGCCCGTGGCACGGCGGCTGCTGCAGGTGAAACGGGACCAAGTGTTTTTGCTGCCTCCAGGGTCACCACTGACCCAGGCCCGAGAGGAAGCAGTTGCCGCCCCTTCCGCGCAGGCGCGACTTCTGCAGTTGAGGCCAGAGCTGCTGCTTCTGCCTCCGCCACCGCCCGCGTCCGATGGCGCCCCCTGCAGGCCGGACGCGCACCTAGCGCAGCCCCGAGCGCTGCACGTCAAGGCTGAGAAGCAGGAGTCCAGACTGGGCTTGGAATCGTCGGTGGGGCCCCGGAGAGCCGTCGAGACCGGTCCCAGGGTTTCTAGAGTGGCCAAAGCGGAAGGACCCGGGCCAGCCCTCGACAGCCGCCGAGGGGAAGAGAAAAAGGTCAAGTTGGAGGCAAAGGAGGTCATGAAGGACCTAGGGATTGGTGGTGAAGGCAAAAGCCTGGTGACTCTCCGTGAAGGAGTCATCAAAACCGAGGAGCCCGAGAGACTCCGTGAGGACTGCAGGCTCAGTGCAGAGCCCGAGCCCAGTGACTTGATGCACGGCAGCAAGGAGGTCATCCTAGCCCAGCCGGCCAGTGCCTTTGGCCCCCACCAACAAGACCTCAGGATCCCTTTGACCCTCCACACCGTCCTCCCTGGGGCCCGGATTCAGTTTCAGGGACCTCCTCCGTCAGAGCTGATACGCTTGACCAAGGTCCCCCTGACCTCAGTGCCTATTAAAATGCAGTCCTTACTGGAGCCTTCCGTAAAAATTGAAACTAAAGATGTCCCGCTCACGGTGCTTCCCTCAGATGCAGGTATTGGACGGCAGGGCCTTCTGGTTTTCCCATCTTCGTCTGTGTTGCCCCATAGCTGTCGTGTCAGCAGTTCAGAAGTCTAAAACCTAGACAACTAAACTCCTGGAATGGATACTTTTCAGGGCAAAGGCTGCATCGGTATCACTTCTAACTGACGTACCTAAAACACTGAGTATGCAGGGCTGGGATCTGACTGAGTATATAAACAAAAATGGAAATATTCTTGCTAAATAACACAAAGCCTTAGGTATATATGATACAACGACTGCATAGTAAAATAGTGCCTTAGTGTAGCTTAGAACTTGTATCAAGAAACAGGAAAGTTAATACTAATTAATTATAGGGGTTATTCATATCTAAATTGAACAATAATCATTTTCCTAGGAGAACAGAACTTGATTAAATACAGTACTTTAATATTTTTTAAAGCCCCAAAGTTAGATATTGAACATAAAGTTGCTATAAAATTAGCTGGAAAAAATGTTTTAAAAGAACTGACTATAGTTACAGGAGTAACAACTACAAATAGATTTTTATTCCCGTCCAGTCTTTTCTAAGATGTTCTTAGCTAATTCTTATTTTTAGATTAGTTCAGACAGAACTAATTTACAGTGCCAGTGAATACCTTGGAAAGTCATAATAATCGACAGTTCCTATTTAATTAGCTTTTGTATCGTGTTTGGTCTTGTTTGATAGTTTATAGTTCTTTCCATTCCTTTGCTTTTGTCTTTGGTTTTTAAACTTTTTCATTTTCTAAAGGAAAGAATGGGAATGCGTGCATTATACTAAGGTCATTCTTTGCACTATAACCAAAATTATGTATCCAGTAACTACAATCAGGAGCCCAGGTAGTGCAATGGTAAACATTTTCAGCTGCTAACTGGAAAGTCAGTGGTTCAAATCTCCCAGCCACTCAAAAGGAGACATAAGTAGTATCTGCTCCCATACAGATTTGCAGCTGTGCTCTGTTCTACAGGCTCCCTATGTACCAGAGTCATAATCAACAACAGCAATGAGAACTTGATAATGAACATAGACTATAGGAAGTTTACAGACAATTTTTTTTGATGAATTGCATAAAAGATGGGAATTTAGCCACCTTATTGTAAATTCAGCAGCCTCTGTGACTCTAAACAAGTCATGTTTATTAATTTTTGTATTTTTTCCCTATTAGCACATGAGCCCCTCCTTGACAGGAGCTTCATCCTCACGGTGAACTACAACTAAGATAGTAAAATATTGTGCATATTTTTGCTAGAGTGGCATGTGAGTGAGTTTCTTTAGGCATTTAGGGAGCCCTGGAGGCTCAGTGTTGGGCTAACAAAAGGGTCAACAGTTTGAATTCACCAAAGACTCTGTGGGAGAAAGATGAGGAAGTCTACTTCCATAAAGATTGATAGCCTAGGAAACCCCAGGAAGAAGTTCTACTCTGTCCTGTGGAGTGGCTATGAGTTGGAATGGCTTCCTCTACAGCCATAGGTGGGTTAACTATATACTAGGGAACCCTGGTGGCTCAGTGGTTAAGCTTTAGGTTGCTAACTTAAAGGTCAGTGAGTGGTTCAAGCTCTCAGCCAGACAGACATATAAAGATTATGGCATTGGAAGACTTTGGGGGCAGTTTTACTCTGTTCTACAGGGTCACTAGGAGTCAGAATTGACAGCTGTTGGTTGAGTGGGGTTTACCTCATGCTAGGATTATAGCCATGGATAAAGCCATGGTTCCTGTGCCATAGAAATAGAATATTTTTAGTGGGAAGTAAATAAAATGCTCATCATTTTTCAAGGTATTCTTACAACTTAAAGAAAAAGTAATCCAGCAGTGTACTGTGTCTTTGTCCAGTGCATTATTCTCTTTGAGAAAAAGGAGTCATTCTAAGCTACAGGAATTCTGGAATATTGGCAGTTCTCTTAAGATACTTTAAAAATAAACATGGATGGACATGCAGGTCACTCTAAGATTGTGTGTGAGTGTGCCACATTAATTTAGTCTCTTAATTTTTGTCATGTAGGAATACCAGATACTCCCTTCAGTAAGGACAGAAATGGTCATGTGAAGCGACCCATGAACGCATTCATGGTTTGGGCAAGGATCCACCGGCCAGCACTAGCCAAGGCTAACCCAGCAGCCAACAATGCAGAAATCAGTGTCCAGCTCGGGTTAGAGTGGAACAAACTTAGTGAAGAACAAAAGAAACCCTATTATGATGAAGCACAAAAGATTAAAGAAAAGCACAGAGAGGAATTTCCTGGTAAAATAAACAAAGCCTTTTCCTAACTTCTTATAAATTAGTGTATTTTGGTAAGGATTAGGTTGAGATTGAAAAGCAAAACACATCCTTTTCCCTCTATTCTGATGTATGCATAACGAGATGTATGACTAACATTATAGTCATGATTGGATCAGTACTGAATATAAGTTTTCATAACTTAACAACAAACTATCCGGTCTCATATTTTATCTATTTATCTATTTATTTATTTATTTTTCTGGTCTCATATTTATCAACTCATATGAACGAATACAGTAATGCTGTGGTTTTGATTTAAATTTAGAGAGATCTAAATGTAGTTAAGATAAAGTTCCAGAGTTTTTGCTCAACTCTACTTTCTGAGTTTCTGCTTTTACAGAATTAAGGCAATACATCTGAGTGTTACATTGTTCATTTGGGTGGCTGAGGAAAGCTGAAATTTATTTCTAAGTCATAATTTTTCAAGAATTCTCAAAAATTTGGTGTTAAAATCATAGCAATAGAAAAAAAACCCTGCAGTACACCCTAAAAGATAATGAGAATGCAGGAATCATCACACTCCATTTAATAATGCATAGTTATCAGAACACAGTCCTGCCTTCTGATTGATATTTTATCCTCATTATGACGTAGTTTTGAATGAGTCTAATTCCTATGCACCAGGGAGGACACTGAGATTATTCAACTTGGGTAAATAAAATGTACAGTATATGGCCAAAATGACTGTGAATGGCGGGACAATAAGGAACATATTCCCCTGAAATATGACCGTAAAGGTTCCAAGGAAGAGCAGAAGCAGCAGCTCAGGGAACCAGGGAATATTCTGGTTATACAGTGGTGATGGCTGCCCTTGTTCCATTCTTCTGATCTTGAAAGACAATTAATTGTAAACTTGGAAACTGCCAACTCTAAAAAAGTGACTTAACCAGTTAAGAAAATTATTGACATATAATCCACATACTATATAATTCCATAGTTTAAATATTAAAAAGTTGTTCAGTCATCACCACAATAAATTTTAGAACATTTTCTTCAATCTTGTATTCTTTATTATTAGCTCCTTGTTACTCAGAAAACTCCCCTGCTATTGCCCTAAGAACCTATCACTACAATTACTTTATAGATTTGCCTAACCTAGAGTTCACGTAAAGAAAATTATACCAAAAAAGAAACCCAACAACAAAAACAAAAAAACATCAACCCAAACTAAAACAGAAAATAATACTTTTTGAGTCCAGCATAAAAACATTAGTGATGAGTCATTAGTGACCATTAATTGCATTGTAAGATATAGATATAAGGAAACAGGAGATGAGTAATGTCTTAGGAAGGCATTATTTCATGGGTAGAGCAAAGGCTTTTAGCTTCAAGCGTAATGGAGCTCGTTGATTTTACTACAGATTCAATATGTGTCTTGGAATATAAGAAAATTGGCCCTGCTTTCTTTTGAATTGCGGATTACAGTATTGGAAGTAGGCACTATATGGTTATGTATGTGGCAGTGTGCAGTGAAGGGAGTCATTCATAGAAATTTCTGTGCATGATTGGAGCTGGAAAATATACCTTAGACCAATGCTGTCTTCTTTTTCTTCTCCTTCTTCTTCTTTTTTCAAAAGAATAATAAAGTTGAAGTACTTTGGATTTTAATGTGAAGTGAATTATTTAGAAGGAGTCTACATGTTTTAATTAAAAGTAGTTTATCTTCTTCTATAGGTTGGGTTTATCAGCCTCGCCCAGGGAAGCGGAAACGCTTCCCTCTAAGTGTTTCCAGCGTATTTTCTGGTACCACACAGAACATCATCTCAACAAATCCTACAACAATTTATCCTTATCGGTCACCTACCTACTCTGTGGTTATTCCCAGCCTACAGAATGCCATCACTCATCCAGTTGGTGAGTTAGCTTTATTATAGACTTATGCTTTTTTAATAGTTGTCTGGAATTTTACTTCTGATGTTGAAATGTTGCTTCTGTTAGACATAAGAATTTAAAGCAATAATGTTTTTTTTTTTAAATAAAAGACTATAGAGAAAGTGAGAAAATTAAATTGGACAAGGAAAAGTTTCAGTAGACATAAAGTCCTTGCTTTGCAAGACTAGGAGTTATTTTATGTACGAAGCCTCTGACCTTTTAAGCAAATCAGGATGAGCCCATAGATTAGGCAGATAATGTTGGAAATGACTGACCTAATTCAATAGGAAGTAGGCATGTATTTTTACTATCAACCCCAAAGGACTGGCCAATAGGTGTCAGATGCAGCACCCACATCCTGGGACTTAGGAAAAATGACTGACCTGTTAGGCTCATTCTTTTCCTGTTCTAGAAAAACAATGAAGCAAATCTATTTTCTATCAACTATTTCTTTGGTTCACTACATTGTCTTTTCTGAACTCTCTATTTTATAGCATCCATCCATGTTTGTTGTTTTTAAGAGCCTGAATTGAGAAGCTAACACTCTAACAATGTGTTAGAGTACTATCCATCATTGGTTTGTTATTTCTAAACCTATTTTAAACAACTCAAAAATGAAAACAAACTGATTGCTGTCAGGCCAGTTCCAACTCATGTTAACCCCATGTGTTACAGTGTAGAACGGCTCTATAGGGCTTTCTTCAGCAAAATCTTTAGGAAAACCAGTTATCAGCCACTTCTTCCTGTACACTGCTTCCTGGATTCATGCCACCAATGTGTAGCTCAGTTCAAGTACAAACCATTGGTACCACATAGGGAGTTCTGAGGGCACAATGTTAGGCTGCTGACCCAAAGGTTGGTGGTTCAAATCCACCAACTATTGTGCAGGAGAAAAGATGAGGCTTTTGTAAAGATTTGCAGCTTCAGAAAGCCTAGGAGCAGTTCTACTCTGTCCGATCTCATTCACTGCCGTTCAATCAATTCTGATTCATAGTGACCCTCTAGAACAGTGGTTCTCCACTTTCCTAATGCCAGGACCCTTTAATGCAATTCCTCATGTTGTGGTGACCCCAACTATAAAATTATTTTCATTGCTATTTCATAACTGTAATTTTGTTAGTTATGAATCATAATGTAAATATCTGATATGCAGGATGTATTTTCATTGTTACAAATGGAACATAATTAAAGTATAGTGGTTAATCACAAAAAACAATATGAAATTATATATTGTGAAATATTTATTTCCTTTATAAAAAAATGAAATTTTATCTTGAAGCATGGTGTAGCATGGGTAACAGTCATCACACCTCGTATGTGGGCGCATCTGCATGTTGGCTGACCCGCCTGGAGATGGATAGAGGAGTGGTGTCTCAGTTCCTAAGACCATATGTGTTTTCCGATGGTCTTAGGCGACCCCTATGAAAGGGTCATTCGACCTCCAAAGGGGTCACAACCCACAGGTTGAGAACCGCTGCTCTAGAACATGGCAAAACTGCACCTGTTGGTTTCTGAGATGGTAATTCTTCCTGAACCCACTGCTGATGCGTCTATTCCCCCTTCTAATGACCCTATAGGATAGAGTCCCTGTAAGCGGAAACGACTCAACAGTCGTGAATTTTAGGACCTTCGTTATCCCTGCGTTGTTGGTTGTCCAGTGTCATCGAGTCAGTTCCAACTCACTCTACCTCCTTGTTGTTGTTAGGTGCTGTTAAGTTGGTTCTGACTCATCGCAGCCCTGAGTTGGAATGAAGCACCACCCAGTCCTGTGTCATCATCACAATTGTCCTTGTGTTTGAGTCCATGGTTGCACTCAGTGTGTTAATCCATCTTCTCAAAGGTCTTCCTATTTTTACTGCCCCTCTCCTTATTAAGCACGATGTCCTTTTCCAGGGACTGGTCTCTTCTGATAACATGTTCAGATTTCTTGAAATAATGTTTTGCCCTTATCATTTCTAAGGAACATACTGGTTGTCCTTCTAAGATAGATTTGTTTGTTTGTTTTGCAGTCCATGGTACCTTCAATATTCTTCACCAGGAACATGATTAAAACACATAGATTCTTCTTTGGTCTTCCATATTCAGTGTCCAACTTTCACATATATGGAGAGTAATTGAAAATACCATGGCTTGGATCAGGTGCACCTTAGTTCTCAAAGTAACATCTTGGTTTTTTTTTTTCAACACTTTAAAGTAATCTTGTATAGCAGATTTTACCAGTATAATGTGATGTTTGTTCTCTTGACTGCTGTTTCCATGAGTATTGATTGTGGATCCAAGCAAGGAAAAATCCTTGGCAACGTCAACCTTTTCTCCATTTATAATGTTACCTATTGGTCCAGTTCTGAGGATCTGGTTTTCCTTACAGTTGTTGTCGATACTAAGGCTGCAGTCCTTGATCTTTATCAGCAAGTGCTTCAAGTCCGCCTCACTTTCAGCCAGCCAGGCTCTGTCATCTGCATATTTCGCCTTCCTCCAATTCTGCTGCCACATCCCTCCCACCCCAATAAAACCCATCTCCTCAGATTATTTGCTCAACACACAGATTGAGTAAGTATGGTGACACTATACAACCCTACTGCATACCTTTCATGATTTAAATTCATGCAGTTTTCCTTGTTCAAGTCACACAACGGCCTCTTGATTCATGTACAAGTTCTATATGAGCAGAATGAAGACTGCAGGAAATGAAATATTCTGGAATTCTCATTTTTCTCAAGGTTATACATAGTTTGTTATGATCTACATACTTGAGTACTTTGCATAGTCAATAAAATACAAGTAAACATCTTTCTGGTGTTCTCTGTTTGGAGCCAAAATCCATCTGACATCTTCAGTGATATCCCTTGTTCCACATCCTCTTCTGAATCAGGCCCGAACCTCTAGACAGATCCCTGTCAAATGTACTATTGCAACTCTTGTTGGATGATCTTCAGCCAAATTTTACTTGCATGTGATATCAATGATATTGTTTTTTAGTTTGAGCATTCTTTTGGGTCACCTTTCTTTGGCATGCATACAAAAATAGCCAAGTAGCGGTCTTCCACATTTCCTGATATAGATGAGTGAGTGATTTTTTCTTTCTTTCTTGACTTTTCATGACCTTTTGACTGCTCATGTATGCTATTCTTGACGTCCTCCCAGCTCTTAGCGGAAAAAGCATTGTGCTTCAAGATTGATTCTGAGATGTCCTTCTGGACAATGAATGCCAACTCGTTCTTCTTGACTGTGTTATTTCTGATATAGTAAATCACATGATTTTCTGATTCAAAATAACCAATCCCAGTTCATTTCTCACTAATGCAGCTTTTACTCTCACTTTTGCAGCTGTTTACTTTGGGTGGGGTCCTATCAACAAATGAAGATCCCAAAGGCTCCACTCCCACAGGCTTTACCCCACTCATGTCACCATAACGGACTCCACTCTAAAAACCCAGTTCCTTCTCAGTCACATTTTGTGCGCCTTCGAACTCAAGGGGCCCGTGCTCTGGCACCATCTCTGATAATGTTTTGCTTCCATTCATAACTCTTTCAGTATCTGACAGTGTTTCAAACGTATGCATTTTCAGGGCCACTTACTCTGAAGTGGGCAACCGATTCCTCCTTCATTGTCCTAAGGTCTGGAAGCTTGTTGAAATCTCTTCTCTTTGGGTGACCCTGCTGGCTTTTGAAATACCATTGACATAGCTTCCAGCCTCACAGCAACACACAAACCACCACAGTATGACACTGTGACTTACTTGTGGTGGAGTGATGCAGTCTTTTGAGCTGTCTTTCGTTTGTTCATCTTAGCTATCAGTGATTAACCAGGTTCTGAACTAGATATGAATAGCCCTGGTGGTGTAGTGGTTACAGGTTGGGCTGTGATCCTCAAGGTCCACAGTTTGAAACTACCAGTCTCTCCAATGGAGAAAGATGGGGCATTCGACTCCTGTAAGGGAGTACAGTCTCAGAAATCCACAGGGCAAGTTCTACCCTATCCTATAGGGTCACTGTGAGTCAGAATTGACTTGATGACTGAGTTTGGTTTTAGTTTGGTACTAGAGACTAGGGATAAAATAGTTCCTGTTCTCAAGCTCCCTGTTTGGGGGTGGGGGTGGGGTGCTAGACATGCAAATAATTCCAAAGATTTACTCTGTTTCATGATGAGTTTGACTGATTTATACCTTACTGATGGAACATGAGGGAGAGAAATAACTTTTGCTTGATAAATCAGGAAAGATCCTGTTAAGGTTTGTGCCTCTCACATGGGAGGGCTAGTCTATGTAACCTCATTAGCAGAACCAAGCCAGTTTCATTTAGATTTGACTTCTGTTTGCCTCAACTTCACTGGGTCAGAGGCCGTCCAGAAACAGATGAAGAAATCCCTTAATTCCCTACTAGGGTTAGATGAGGCATTATCTGCTTCATCTAGAGAGAGGGAAGGAGGACAAAGTATTACCAGAGAAAGGCCCAGAGAAGATTCCCATTTCCTTCAGCTTCTATCAGATATTTTCAACCATAGAGTTTATTCTTAGACTATCTTCTTTCTTAATAGGAACCTAACTGCATTAGCCTAAACTGGGTTATGACTCTATCATTGTAGCTTCAATCTGTATTTCTTCACAAGTGTTTAGTTAAATTTTAGCTACATGTGTCATTTGGATAAGGTACCATCTCAATCAGCAATCTTGTGGCTTTCAGCAACAGACAAATTGAACATTATTTTTTCACTGACCTTTAAAAGTTGTGCTTACATTCATCATGCCTACTGCAGTATTATTCCTGTTATATCTGTCAGAAATTGTTGACATGTGACAGGTCCCATTCTCAGTTTGGACTACTTATAAATTCACATTGAATGCAATCCAGGGAAATTCTTTTATTTTTTAGGGTTTTTTAAATTAGAGAATTAAATGTTATCTGGAATTTTGCTTAATATAGAAAAATACACCAAAACCTTTTTAATGATCTGTATCACTACCCAGAAGGCCTTACTAATATTAAAAATAAAATTGTCTTTAGATAATATATCACTTAGGTATAAAACGGAAAGCTAGTTTTTCTTCCTGCTTTGTTCCACTCCTTCATGTCTGCACCTTAAAAATGTACTGCCAGTAGTTTTATACTGTTCCTTTGAGAAACACACTTACTCTAGCATTTGTGTACTTGTTCTTTAGTCACTCAACCAATTCATAAGTCTACTCACCTATTTGTTTTCCAAAAATTACTTGTTGATGGCCTATTTTATGCAGGTGACTTAAACCCAATGGGACGATTCTGCTCCACTCTACTAGTTCTCTGTCAGTCAGAATTGACTTGGCACCAAGAGGGATATTGGGCCAGGCAGAATTTTGTGCCCTGGGGATTTGTCCGTGATCAAAACATGATACTTATGATACTTGTAGTCTAGTTGAGAAAGGGAAATATATAAATAAATACATAAATGAGATAAGACCAGTTTGTTGTAAATATTATAAACAAATAGAGTAATAATAAATAGGGAAATAAATGGAATAATTGGATGTAGGGAAGCTATTAGATAAGGTAGATAGTGGAGACCTTTGTACCATTTATTAAATTCTACTAACAAAGAAAAACATGGTGTGACTCAAATAATGCCTGATCCATTCTATCTTATTTCTAAAGGTGAAACGACACCTGCCACCCAGCTACCTACACCTGCAGTCCAGCGCCCAAGCCCCATCACACTTTTCCAGCCCAGTGTCTCCAGTACTGCCCAGGTGGCCGTCCAGACTCCAAGCCTGCCCCTCCGCTCAGCAGTCCCAGCCCAGCGTTTTGCTGGGCCCTCCCAAACAGACTCTCATCGGCTGCAGTCTGAAGCCAGTCGGTCTGTGAAGAGACCCACCCCTGTCTCTCTGGAGAGTACCCCGAGGATTCCAACCAGTGCAAGTACTGCCCATGTCAGATTTGCAGCCTCCACCATCCAGCCGCCCAAGGAGTATCCTAGTGTTTCCACTTGTCCCAGAAGTGTTCCAATTCCTCAAACTCCGCCCATTCCACATTCGCATGTCTACCAACCCTCTCCCCTGGGCCACCCAGCCACACTGTTTGGGACATCACCGCGATTCTCTTTTCATCACCCCTACTTCTTACCTGGACCTCACTACTTCCCATCAAGGTAAAAAAAATGAACAACCTTTACTCTTTTTCTCTGGAAATACAAATATGATTTTTATTTTTTTTAAATCCCCCAAGGCTTCTCTTTTTCACAGAGAAGACTTTTCAGTAAAATTTAGATAAGAGGCTGAATAGTTAACTTGAATAAATGTAGTGGGTCAGATGAAGACTGTAATGTGCTAGAGAGAGTACCTGTCCCATCTCAATGGCACTACTACATAGCCCCAGACAACTGTTGCCACCCAAGAACACGTGCGCAAATGCTTTCAGATGTGATTTTTCATGCTGGGCAGCTATAAGGGGTCTGGAGATCATCTCCTCAAATGTCCTTATTGTATGGAGCTGTGATTCTCAAGCCTTGATGTGCATATGAATTGCTTAGGATCTAGTGAGGATGCAGATTCTGATCAGTTCATCTCTATTAATGTGTAGTAGACCTGATGGTTCGGCATTTCTCAGAAGTTCCCAGTGGGTGCCGGTCCTCCTGGGTCATGAGCTGTGCTTGAAGAGCAAGGGCGTTGAGAAGGGCCTTGGCTCTAAGGGAGGTTAACAAATCTAACGTTGTGCTCCCTCTCAGTGCTTTTCTTAGCAGACCAGAACACTTCCCATGGAAATTTTCAGTAAAGGAATTGCTTTTCATGAGGAGTACCAAGGGAAAACAAACTTGCCACTTTTCATTTTGGAGGGGGTAACAGTTAGCTTGAAAGTGTCCTGCTGAGTGATATTGATCTCAACTTTTCAATTGCCGTTGAATCTATAGACAGAGGCGTCCTGTGTTGAGATTAGAGTATTAAATGTGTAGGCTAAATAAATCTTCTATTTTTACTTATTTGGAAATGAAAACTACTCCCCACCCATCCCTCAAAGGAAAGGGATATATCGATGTGATTTATAATAGGGTCTCAAGCCTTTATTTCAGAGTTGGAAGGAAATGAGGTGAAGGAATCTGCTCAGCAGGACAGGTGATACTGCTGTCTGGTTCCTTGGCGTTTTCACTGTTCGTGCTAGTAGTGGCACCACTCTGAGGGTGCACCGGGTGACCCTCTCTGAAGGAGGGACACAGAGATGACTACCTATATAATTTCTTGCAGTGTTTCAGCAGAAAATTAATTTTTTAAATAAAAATATCCTCAAAATTAATCATAACAAAACATTTTTGTAAGACCAGTTTACATGTCATTATACTTACAACATATGAATATGATTTTTGTGCGCTCCGCTCAGTGCTGGCATTACTGCCCAATTGGAATGATGCTTTGAATCATGTGGTCTCGTCGGCTTGCTTTAAAGCATGTGCCGTTGTTTCATTGCTGCTAACGTTTATACAGTCACTGGTTTTGTCAAGCTTCAGCTGTGTTAGATACAATATTGTGGTAATTAGTATTTGTGATCCTATATAAATAATTTTTGAAGCATAAAGTAGTAATTAAAGAACAAGAAGACAAATTAAGGCTTCTACTTCCCCACTAACCATCTTGTAACTAATGTTGTAATTCAGTGTAGAAAGATTTTACAGACAATTTTGTTGTTAGCATTCCTAAAGTCTAAGAAATATTATGCTAGAGCAGCTTATCACTATATTTGCCATCAATTAAAATGGATTATAAACATTACTAAGGATTCTGTATGATCTGGCGTGGCATGAGGTCCATGGGAGTGAGGCGTGATACCATGAGTTGCCCCGCTGCATGACACCAACCATTGTGACACTATTGGTTTCTGTTTTTCTTTAGTGACTTTCAGTTTTTAAGTTCAAGGGGCCAAACCTCAAAAGAACCCTGAATCTAGAGATGGATGGATCTATCCTCACTTGTATTTGCTAGGATCTAGAATTTTGTATTATAATTTTAGAAATTTTATAGTATTTTTTATAGCTAGGAAGAGTGCTAAGAACATTCAATAAATGAATTAGACTCATGAAGACTTGACTTGAATTCGGACCTTAAAAACTACAAACTGAAATGATGGAAATGTTCTTATCCATGTCACAAAATTCATTTATAATACAGGGAAACCAAACCAAACCGACTGCTATTGAGTTGGTTGTGAAATCATAGTGACCCCATGAGACAGAATCTTTATGAAACAGACTGCTTCATCTGTTTCCCGTAAAGTGTCTGCTAGTTTCCAACCGGCAACCTTTGGGTTTTTATCACAACACTTAACCACCTGTGGGGTTAACCACTAGGGCTTCTTTCAGGGAAGGTTTAAATAGTTTACGGTCAGGAAAGAGTGTGTTCTACCATAGCACTCTAGTTGTGATTTTGTTTATTATTAGTACTTCTAGTGTTTTGAGAGTGAGGCATTTCTATTTGTGATATGCATAGCAATTCTGTGACCTGGGTATAATACCCTCTGTTTTCTGAGATAAAGAAAGGGAGACATGAACAAGTAACTGGCAGAGCGAGGATGAAGATTTAGCCTTGCCTGGTTTTGAATTTCATGTTTGTTTCTCACTGCATCAGCCACTATCAACACAGCAGCTCCTCTTGATCAGTGGCTGTTAGTTGCTAACAAAGAATCATGGAAAATGCATGTACTTTTCAAGAAAAGCTCATGCATTCAAGTGGACTTTGGGGTAGGTAATATGTACTTACATATTACTGTTATTGCTAGATATCTTTGAGCCTGTTCCAACTCATAGCATCCCCATATCTACAGCATAAGGAAGCACTCTCCAGTCGTGTGTCATCCTCATAATCGTTTTTTAAGTCCATTATTATAGCCCCTGCATTATTCCAATAAGTGGATCTTCTTTGTTATAAGTGACTATTTTACCAAGCATGATGTCATACTCCAGGAGGTGGTCTCTCCTGACAACATGTCCAAAGCATGTGATGAGACAGCGTCTTAGCATCCTTGTTTCTGTAGCGCATTCTTCTTCTGAGACAGATTTGTCTGTTCTTCTGGCAATCCTTGGTATATTTATTATTCTTTCTCAGTGTCATAATTTTAATGCATCAGCACTTGTTTGATTTTCCTTGTTCATTGCCAGCTTCCAATGCATCTGAGGTGATTGAAAATACCTAAGTCATGGACATCTCAGTCTTCAAAGTAACATCTTTGCTCTTCAACAATTTAGGTATTGTGCAGCAGATTTGGCCAGTGTGAAATATCCTTTTATTTCTTGACTGCTGCTCCCATGGGCATTCAACGTGGACCCGAGTCAAAATGACATCCTTGACATCGTCCATCATTTCTGGATTTATCATGATGTTGTTGATTGGTCCAGTTCTGAGGATTTTTGTTGTCTTTGCATTGAGTTGTAATCCACACTGAGAGCTGTATTCTTTGAACTTTTTTGTAGATGCTTCGAGTCTTCTTCACTTTCAGCAAGCAAGATTGTATGAACTGCCACCGCTGGTTGTTAACAAGTCATCCTCCAATCCTAAAGCTACATTCTTCTTCATATGTTGTCTAGATTCTCAGATGATTTGTTCATCATACAACCCTGATGCATACCTTTTCTGAATGTAAACTGTGCAATTGTTTTCTCTTGTTCATATTGTTCTTTTCAAAAGACTGCTTCTTCATGTGTGCAGGTTTTGCATGAGTATAATCAAATGTTCTGGAATACCCATTCTTCACCATGTTATCCTTAAACTGCCATGATCTACACAGCCTTTTCACAGTCGATCAGCTAAGGTACATCTGACATTGGCATTGATAATCCTCATGCCACATCCTCTTCTGAATACAGCTTGAATTTCTGGCAACTCCATGTCAAGTTAATGCTGCAGCTGCTTCTGTATCTTCTGCAAACTTTTACTTGCATATGATATTGTTCAATAATTTCTGTATTTTGTTGGGTTGCTTTTTTTTTAGAATGGGCACAAATATTCATCTTTTCTAGTCAGTCAAGTAATTGCCTTCCAAATTTCGTGGCATATATGAATAAGTGCTTCCAGTGTTAACAATCCGTTGTTGAAGTACCTCAATTGGCATTTTGTCAATTCCTAGAGCTTGGTTTTGGGCCAATATCTTGGACTTCTTCCTTCAATAGTATTGGTTCTTGATCTTATATCCTCCTAAAAATGGTTGAACATTGACTCACATAGTATGTCATTTATAAGCAGTCAGCTACATGGAGTTCTCCAAAGCAGGAATGCAAGTCTTATCAATAATACTACTGTCCCACGGATTTTCTGGTTTCTATCTGTATGTGTCTGATGATCATTTCCCTAAAGAAATGGATAATGTTTATTTAAGTATTTTTCAGTAAAACCTAGTGTAGCTAAATGACAAAATTAATTAAATTA
>NW_022111372.1:73917082-73917960 GCF_000313985.2 Echinops telfairi
CGAAGAAGATCTCTAGGATCTTCATTATTTTGATCACTGAATAAAATATTTAAAGAATTTACTGTAATTGGGGGACATAAAAAGAATATAAAAGACAAAATGGAGATATATTAGCTGGAAATACCCACAAAATGTAATCAAATAAAACTTCTATAGTAGGGAAGGAAGGCCAAGAACTCCTGAATTTGTTGGGATATAGTCTTTTAGTTGTGCGAACCAAACAAGGGATGACTGCATGATTTAAAATCAGGAAAGATGTGCAACAAGGTTGTATCCTCTCACCATATTCATTCAACCTGGATGCTGATCAAATCATCAGAGAAGCTGGGTTATATTAAGAGAAATGTGACATCAGTATTGGAGGAAGGCTTATTAACAACTTGAGGAATGTAGATGACTCAATGTTGCTTGCTCAAAGTGAGGTGGACTTGCAGTACTTGCTGATGAAGATCAAGGATGGCAGCCTTCAGTATGGGTTATGACTCAATGTAAAGAAGACCACAGTCCTCACAACTGATCAACAATGGGCTCAGGCATAGGAACAATTGTCAAGATGGTGCAGGACTGATGGACATTGTTTCACTCTGTTATGCATGGGGTTGCTATCCATCGTAGCACCTAACCACGTCTTATAGTTATAAAAAACTAGGCAAACAGATAGAATGTTTAAAATAATTATTCTTAAACTTTGTTTGGACAGTTTTTTCCCCAAAGATCATTTTATTGGGGACTCTTACAGCTCTTAGAACAATCCATACATCAGTTGTATCAAGCATATTTGTACATATGCTGCCATCATCATTTTTGAAACATTTACTTTCTATTTGAGCCCTTGGTATCAGCTGAGATTCTAGATATAGAGCTCTTTCTCTTTTTTT
>NW_022111372.1:73919540-73920778 GCF_000313985.2 Echinops telfairi
TGAGATAATTGAAAATGAAAAAAGAGACTTAAATCATGAAAGAGGACTTATTCCAACCAAGATACAGTAATACGGACTGGCTTTACCCTCCCATTTGAAACAAGCAAACCCAAAAACAAAACACTAAGAAATATATATGAAGCAAGGTTTTTAAGACATTGGACAACAAAGGATAGCGATACCCGAAAAACCATGAGTGAATGAGGTGAGCCTTACAATTTGGCTAAATTACTGAGGTGAGAGCATTTCCAGGACATGGAGCAGAAAGGAGGAATTTAGGCAGAATCTGGCAGACTCCTTGAGTTAGGGAGATAGAGTTTTCAGGATAGGATATTGGGGAGTACAGAGCTCCACACATAACTAGAGATCTGCACATTGCTCCCTTGACTATTCATCAGTGCATGATGGTGAGGAAACTGCCCAAAGCTAATGGAAAGAACCACTAGAGAGGATTAGCAGTGATGATATCTAGCATTACCATTGGACTTTTCCCTGTGCTTGCTCCCATCAACCATACTGAAAATCCTTCATGGGATATTGACTGGAGTATTCAAAAAGGTCTTGTTTTACATCACCATAGACTAGATACTGCAGTACCATGTTAAAAACAAAATAAAACAAAACAAAAAACTTAAAAGCAAGCTCTGAATGGATCAAATAACTGCATTGCATAACAAAACTGGAAGAGTTTGTGTAAAATTGGTGTCAGCTCTTCCATGAGTGCTTGGTAAAATTCTGTGAAGCCTTCTGAGCCAGGTCTTATTTTAGTTGGTAGTTCCTTGATAACCTTATCTATTACTTCTTTTGCTATGGGTCTTTTCCGGTTCTTGACATCTATATGGGGTAATCTGGGGAAGGTTTGATTTTATAAGTTATTAGCCCATGTCTTCCAGGTTGTTGTTTTCATTGGAGTACAAACATTTGTGTAATTAATCTTTTAATTTCATTAAGATCCGTTGTAATTTCCCGTTTCATCCCTCTTCCAGGATATTGATGTCTGCTCCTTCCTACTTTTGGTTGGGTTTGCCAATGGTTTGTCGATTCTGTTAATTTTTTCGAAGAACCAGGGTTTTACTGCATTGATCTTTTGCAATGTTTTCTTATTTTCCCATTTGTTTATCCCCAATATGATTTTTATTATTTCTTTTCTTTTGCTATTAGAGGGATAATTCTGTTGACTCTATTCTAATTCCTGGAGGTTTTGTGATAGAGTATCGAGTATAAGTCACTCTTTCTTT
>NW_022111372.1:73921862-73923333 GCF_000313985.2 Echinops telfairi
CCTTCATTTGGGCTTTGGTAATTCCTCTTGGCTACATTACCCTTGATGAAGTTCCCCAGGCATCCTATGCCCTCCTCGCCATCAATTTTCGATCACTTGTTCCCTTGTCCCTGGGTTTGTTGGCACCCTTCATCCTTTTCCCCACCTCCCCCTCCTTTGTGTCCCAGAACCATTGGTCACATTTTTTTCTCCTCTGAATTGTTTATCCTACCTATCTTTAGGTAGACATGACAAAGACAATAATCAGAAAAACATGACAAAGCAAAACTTAACAAAAAACAGCAGCAAGAAAAAGCAACAGCACAAAAAGAAAAACCTATTAATAGTTGCAGGTCTGTCTGTTGACCTTTATGAGTGTTTTCCAGTCGAGTCTGATGGGGTGCCATGCCTTGGCCCCAAAGTCTATTTTTGGTATTCCCCGGGGATTTTGTTGCTTTGCTCCCATTGCTGCTCTGTTACACATTGTTAGTGTTTCTCCTCAGTATGGTGGGCTCAAATCAGACACAATTCCCACACTGTGTCTCCAGTGTTTTCCCCTGTAGAGCTATGGCTTAGTAAGGGATGTTGTGTCTCATGGTGGGGCCAGCCCTATGGCCGGTCCTCTCTGTGCATTGGCTGTTCAAGCTGAAATATCATCCTCGGGGCTTGGTGGGTCGGGATGTGTTCCACTCTCTCTCCTTCCCTCTTCATTTGCTCCTGATCATAAGCACCTCTTTCTCTGAGCTGCAACTTAAGTGCTGTCCTTTGAAGTGTAATCTTCTGTGGGGTGGGGCCACATAGTTGGGATTGGAGCCAGCCCCACAGACCTCTCTGTTGGTTCCCTGCTTCATGCCAGTGTGTTGTATTCACATCTTGGTACACTGGATTGAAGACTGGTCCCTCTCTCCCACTCCTGTGGAGATATAAACAATACTATCCTCTTTGGTGAGTTATTGCCCTGTTCCTCCATTCCCCCCTACCTTTATTTTCCCACTTTTTTTGTAGTTGGCTGCCATATGTATACCTGGATTGGTTTTGTCCCCTGCCATAGAACCTGGACCTCACCTCAGGAATGTATGTATATAGTAGCTTTCACTCTATTCCCCTTTTGCATTTAAGCTTACCTCAGTGGACTTATGTTGTACTTGTCCTTTTGTGCTTGACTTACTTCACTTAGCATACTTTCCTCCAGTACTTCCCAGGCAGCAAAATGTGTCATGTGTTCATCACTGATTTTTAGGGATGTATATACCAGTTTTTTAATCCACTCATTATTGATGGAAATGTGGGTTGTTTCCAACTCCTTGTGATTGTGAACTGTGCTGCCATGAACATTGGAACACAGAAGTCTGGCCATGGGTTGTTTCTTGCCTTTTCTGGGTATATGCCTAGTTGGAGGATTGCTGGATTGTATGGTATCTCAATTTCCATCTGTTTTATGTATCTCTATATAGATTTCCATGATGCCTATTCATATCTATAGGTCCACCAG
>NW_022111372.1:73924061-73926118 GCF_000313985.2 Echinops telfairi
TGTTAGGTGCTAAAGTCAGATAAAGCAAACCCCTCCCATTTTGTCCTTTTTCTTGAGGAGTTCTCTGCTAATTCTGGGCTTCTTCCATCTCCATATGAAATTGGTATTCAGGTTTTCCAATTCTTTGAAGAAAAATGTTGGTATTTGAATCAAATTTCATTGAACTTAGATAGTGCCTTGGGCAGAACTGACATCTTTACTATATTGAGTCTTCCAATCCATGAGCGTGGGATATTCTACAATTTGTTGAGGTCACTCTTGGTTATTATAATAGTTCTGTAGTCTTGTCTGATGTATATTGCAGTCCAATAGATTTCTGTCTGTTGATCTTGAATCCTGCCACCCTGCTATATTCCTCTATCACTTCCAGCACTCCCCTTGTGGAGCTATTGGGATTTTCCATGTGTAAAATCATATAATCTGCGAATAATGATAGTTTCACCTCTTCCTTCCCCAGATGAATAATACCTTTGATGTCTTTTCTTTGCCTTATATTGTTAGCTAGGACCACTAGTATAATTATAAATAGGAGTGGGGACAAGGGGCATCCTTGTCTGGTCCCTTTTTCAGAGGGATAGTTTTCATCTTTTCTCTATTGACTACCACATTGGCTGTTAGTTTTTCATAAATAGCTTGCATTATAGTGAGGAATTTTTCTTCCATTCCTATCTTCTTGAGTGTCTTAAACAGGAATGGGTGTTGGATGGTGCCGAATGCTTTTTCCACACCTATCAATATCATTATGTGGTTCTTATAACTTTCCATGTCAATGTGGTGAATAATACTAATGGTCTTTCATATGTTGAATTTTCCCTGCATCTCAGGTATGAATCACCCGTGGTCATGGTGAATTATTTGTTTTATTCACTTTTGTATTCTATTGGCCAGTATATTCTTATGGATTTTTACATCACTATTCATTAGGGATATTAGCGTGTAGTTCTCAATTATTGTGGGATCCTTTCCCGCTTTAGGTGTCAGAGTTATATTAATTTCATCTGTGATCTGGGCCAGTACCTACTTTTTTTGCAATAGATAATTATTCATCCTCCAATTATTTCCCCTTATTTTCTTCTTGATACTTTTGTTGTTTTCTAGCCTTATGGCATAGTGGCTGGAGAAAAAGGTTTGTATGGTCTCAAAGTGCTTGAATTTGCACAGATTTGACTTGTGTCCCAGCATATGATATCTCTTTCAGTATATGCCATGTAGGCTTGAAAATAATGAATTTTTTTGCATTTGGCTGGAGGCCTCTGTAAATATCAGGTCAAGTCATCTAATTGTAATGTTTAGATTTGTAGCCTCATTATTTAGCTTCTTGTGATCTATCTTTCTCAGAGAGTAGTATATTAAAGTTACATACTTTAATTATTGAACCTATGATTTCCTTTTTCATCTTTTGGAGATTTGATTGACAAATTTTATGGGTCTCTCATTGGGTGCATATATATTTATTATGCTCAGTGTTTCTTGGTCTACTGTTCCCTTGAGCATTATATTATATAGTGCCCCTCCTTATCTCTTGTTATGGCTTGCACCTTGAGATTAATCTTGTCTGAGATTAGGTTTGCAGGCCCGCTATTTTTTTTTTTAATGCTATTTGCTTGGTATGTTTTCCTCCGGACTTTGATTCTCAGTCTATTTTTTTCTATAATCTTGAGATGTGCCTCTTGTAGGTAGCATATCAAGGGGTTGTGTTTTCTAAACCAGTTGGCTAGCCTCTGCCTTTTAATGCTGGGGTCAGCCCTTTGATATTCAGGGTAATTAGATCCATCTGTGGACTCTGTGATGTCATCTTGTATCTTTTGTATTGAGTGTTTTCCTACCTCCCTTTCTTATGCATGCATTGTGCGTGCGTGTGTGTGTGTGTGTGTGTGTGTGTGTGTGTGTGTTCCATTCATTCCTTCTTTCCACCATTGAGCCAATGCTATTTGGGGGCCTGTTTTTTCTTTGTTAACTTTTGGGTGGAGTTGTTCTATGTGTCAGTCTTTTATTTGTGATCGGTGAGTGTTGTTCTTCTGCCCACACTGGTTTTACAAGGGTCATTTGTAGGGCTA
>NW_022111372.1:73926542-73928039 GCF_000313985.2 Echinops telfairi
GCTGGGGACGTTTGCCTCTTAGAATTCCCCATTTTTACCATTGACTTCTTCATTTTGTCTTGTTCCAGTAATCCAGTTATTCTGATACTGTTGCTCTTCATAGCATCAGACATAGCTCTTAGACTGTGGTTCTCAACCTTCCTAATGCCACGACCCTTTAATACAGTTCCTCATGTAGTGGTGACCCCAACTATAAAATTTTTTTCATTGATACTTCATAAGTGTAATTTTTCTACTGTTGTGAATCATAGTGTAAATATCTGATATGCAGGATGTATTTTCATTGTTACAAATTAACATAATTAAAACATAGTGATTGATCACAAAACAATATGCAATTATATATTGTGAAATATTTATTTCTAATTACAAATAAATGAAAATTTGTCTTAAAGCATGGTGTAGCATGGGTAATATTCTTCACCCAGGATACTTGTATGTGGGCATATCTGCATGTGGGTGGACCCACCTTGAGACAGAAGAGTGGTGTCTCAGTACCTAAGACCATGGGAAATATGTGTTTCTGATGGTCTTAGGTGATCCCTGTGAAAGGGTCATTTGAGTCCCAAAGGCGGTCATGACTCACAAGTTGAGAACCACTGCTCTTAGGTTTTCTTCAGCTTCTTTGATTATTTTATTTGACTTTTGGTGGTCCTGTTTCCTGAAGTCTGCCTGGTTGTCCTCTAGGTCCCTGATGAGATTCTCTGCCTCCTCCAGTTGGTTGGCGACATCTGTGAATTTGCTACTGGTTTTTGTTATCTTGTCCCTTAGGTCTTGAATTTACCTTTGATGCGTGGCCCTTATCTCCACTATCATGTCATCCTTTTTCTGTATTGCTTCCCTCATATCCTGTATGACTCTAAGTAGCATTCTGATGATTTCTTTCTGTATCAGGTCAATGTGTCTACCTCTTCTATGACTGCCATTGGGTCTAGGTCATCCTTTGACATTGGGTTTTTTCCTCTTGTTTTCCTTTTGAGGCTGTTGAGGTAGCTTGCTGCTTCTGTGTCAATTTAGAGGAACTAGGTGCCATTTTCCTGGGAGTCAAAGAGCCCTGGGCTTTCTCTTTTAGAGGTTGATATTGATGCTTCTGAAGGCAGCCTATAGCCAATTGCCCTGAGGGGTTGCATTTCACCTTTGTCCCACTGGGATTTCCCTCTCCACCTTGCCTATTGGGAATCTGTTGTTTGAAGGGCAGGCTGTGTGGCCATTTCAGTAATCAGGCTCTGAAGTCAGCCTGTGTCATGCTCCAGCAACTTTCAGGACACTGTAGGGGCTGTTTGTGGCTGTGTACTCAGCTCAGAGAGTGGGGATGGGATGGGGATGGGGTCCCTTACTCTCAGCTAGTGGTAGCTGCATCTGTTAGAGATTCAGGGAACCCCAGGCAGGACAGGGATATGGTAGGACAGAAAGTGGTGTCTTGGAGAAGGAATCCACTAATGGACAATGGGAGTGTCCTGTTTGGGATCTCAAACCACGGCTACAGGAGCCTCCGCT
>NW_022111372.1:73928787-73943757 GCF_000313985.2 Echinops telfairi
ATTTATAAACTATCAAGGGCTCATGAGGGAGGGGGGAACGAGGAGGGAGGGGAAAAATGAGGACTTAATGTCGGGGGGTTAAGTGGAGAGAAAATGTTTTGAGAATGAAGTACAAATGCACTTTACACAATTGATGTGTGTATGGATTACGATAACAATTGTATGAGCCCCTAATAAAATGTTAAAAAAAAAAGAAAATAATATATATTTTTTTGCATTTGGTTGGAGAGGTCTAAATATGTCTATCAGTTCGAGTTGTCTAATTGTAGAATTTAGTTCTGAGCCTCTTTATTGAGCTTTCCCACTGATATCTATTTCTCAGAG
Source organism: Echinops telfairi (assembly GCF_000313985.2). NCBI lineage: Eukaryota > Metazoa > Chordata > Mammalia > Afrosoricida > Tenrecidae > Echinops > Echinops telfairi. The sequence goes on from NW_022111372.1 coordinate 73,929,112, forward strand.
AGAAGTGTATTGGCGTCACCAACTATGATTGTTGAACCTGTCATTTCTTTTTTCATCTTTTGAAGGATTTGATTGATGTATTTCGTGGGTCTACATATTTATTATGCTCACTGGTTCTTGATTTACTGATCCCTTGAGCATTATGTAGTGCCCATGCTTATCTCCTGTTATATCCTGCATCTTCAGATCAATTTGTCAAACATTAGGATTGCTACTCCTGCTTTCTTAAAATTGCCAATTGCTTGGTATACTTTTCATCAGCCTTAGAGTCTCACCTTGTTTTTGTCTGTGAGCTTAAGATGTGTCCCTTGTATACCACACATTTATGGGTTTTGTTACCTAATCCAGTCTGTTAGCCTTTGTCTTTTAATGGGTGAATTCAGACCGTTGATGTTCAGAATTATTACATCCATCTGTATAGTATTTGCTGTCATCTTGTTCCTTTTGTGTTGAGTCCTTTTCCTACCTTCCTTCTTGGCTATGTGTTGTGTGTGTGTGTGTGTGTGTGGGCGGGTGGATGGGATTCATTTTTGCCTTGTCAACTTTGGGTCAATATCATCTTGGGGGTTGTTTTCAGTGCATTGACTTCTGGATAGTGTTGCGCTATGTGGTGATCTCATGTTTGTGCTCTGTGCATGTTAATTTTCTGTCTCAAATGAGTTGGCAAGAATTTTTTGTACCGCTGGGTTTTCTTTTAATGTATTTTCTGAAAATTTCCTTGTCCAGGAATACTCTTACCTCTCCCTCTATTTTGATAGATAGTTTGGCAGGATATAAGATTCATGGGTTGTTGTTGTTCTCTTTAAACTTCTGAAGGAGAAAACTCTCTCCATTCTACTCCACTCTTTCCTCTTCTTGGTATCTGCTTATAAGTCTGGCATACCCTTGTCTGAGTACCCTATAGGTGACTTTTTTTCTCTAGCTGCTATTATGATTTTCTCCCCCTCAGTGTTGGATAATTTGACTACTCTATGCCTTGATGTAGTCTTTTTGGGTTCAGTCTTATTGGTGTCCTTTCTGCTTCCTGGATGATTGTCTGGTTCTCATTCATTAAATTGGGGAGGTTTTCTTCCAGGAATTCCCTCCATATTTTTTCTGTGGATTTCTTCATTATGTCTTTGTCTGGAATCTCGATTATTCGAACGTTGTTCCTCTTCATGGCATCACTCATTGTTCTCAGATTTTCTTCAACTTCTTTGATTATATTGTTTGATTGCCTTTATCATTTGTTGAAATCTGCTTGGCTATCATTCAGATCACTGATATGGTTCGTCACCTCTGCTAGCCTGTTGGTGAGGTCTCTTACTTTGTTTTTTTATTTTGTTGCCTCATCCCTTAACTCTTGTATTTCCCTTCAGTATATGAACTTTATCTTTTTAATTATTTCATCATATTTCTGCATCGAGTCTCTCATATCCTGTATGACTCTAAGGAGTAATCTTAATCTTTCTGTGTTGTTCTGCTTCATCTATGGGTGATGTTAGATTGAGGTCTTCCTCTGGCACTGCATTTTGTTTCTCTTGCTTTCTTGTAGTGGTTTCTGCTATGGTGGAGCTTGGTGTCATTTTCCCAGTAGTCCAGGAACCCTGAGTCATCTCTCTGAGAGACTAGTCAAAATGATTCTAAAGGCTACCTGTAGCTGACTGTGCAGCATGGATAAGTTTGATTCTCTCTCTCACTAGGGTTTACTCTCTCCCTCGACAGCTGGGATTACCTATAATGGAGGGAAGACTGGGTGGTCCTCTCAGGTAGTGCCGGCAGGGCAGTTGTGGCCAATTTCCCAGGAAGCCACACTGGCATGAGGACCGGTGGCTGCAGAGAACCCAGGGGCAGCCTTCAGGGGCTGGAGGCAGTAGGCTAGCCGCAGGTCAGGGCCAGGCCATGGGGAGCTACAGTGACAGGTTGGACTGGCTGGGCTGAGGATCCATCTGGCTATGATGGGCTAGTAGGGGAGTTTTCAGGCCAGGTCGTGGTGGCCCGGGTGACTCTGGTGGTGTGGAGCCCTGCAGTAACGGGAGCAGTTACATGGGCACAGTGGTAGGGAGTACTGCGAAATCAGGAGACGGTGCTTGCAGCAGTGGGAAAACAGTGGAAGGTGGGCATGGGCAGGGGGCCAGCAACAGTGCTAAGTCACTGTGGTGCAGGTGGCACAGGCTTGGATAGCCTTGGCACCAGGCCATAAGGCACCGGACCTCCACAGTGCATACGGGGGTGGGGGGGCGGGGGTGGGAAGGTCACATTAGTGCTGCAGGGAAGGTGTCAAAGCAGAGCTCTGAAATGCTGTGAGGTTTAGTTATAGGTCCAAGAGCCTCCCCCACCCAAGCTTTCACGTCCCCAAGCTCAACTATTGCCACAGAGCTCCCAATGTGGCCCCTTTTACCTCAGCATCATTTTGCCAGAGCGTCCTTAAAGCCATTTCTATTTAGCTTGTCATCCCCTGCACAGTAGACCAAGGATTGTCTGATCCAAAATGACCAATATAATTTCATTTTGACAAGTTGGTATTTTTATTGATTCATACTTTGTGTATTCCATGTTTTGATTACTAATGGGTAATTACTGTTCTAATTTTTAATTATGCCACATCAGCAAATGAAGCTCTCAAAACTTTACCCCATCTACATCGCTTGTATTTTATACTACTTTGAGGAGACAGCTGTTTTTCATTGAATTTTAAGTGCTTTTCTAGCTGAGGGGCTCATCTTCCAGCACTATACTTGCCAGTGTTCCACTGTGATCCATAAGTTTTTCAGTATTATTTTTTAAAGAGATTACTGCCAGGTCCTTCTTTCTAGTCTATCTTAGTTTTGAAGCTCTACTGAAGTACGCTCACCATGAGTTACCCTGTTGGTGTTTATTATATGGGTGAAATAATTCTGAGCATTATAGCAACAAGCAAATCACCACAGTACAACAAACTGACAAGTAGTACATATTCCCATACTTCACTTTAAATAATTATTAAATCATAATCAACCCAATAATCCAGCCAATAAAGGAATGAAAGAGTAGTAAGGAAATAGAAAACATAAACAAACAAAAAAAATTACACCTAACATGTTACAGAGACTTATAGAGAACACTACCCAACAATAACAGAATACACTTTCTTCTCAAGTACACATGGAACATTATCTAAGATAAACCATATCTGAGGTCACAAAATAAGTACTTGTACATTTTTAAAAATTGAACTCATACAAAGGGTCCTCTTCACCAACAGTGGAATGAAACTAGAAATCCGTAGCAGAAAGGAAAGTGAGAAATGCCTAAATATATGTAAATTAACACACTCTTAAATGTGTTAATTAACCAATTAGTAAACTTAAATTATCAATGAGTCAGAAAAGAAACCACAATGGAAATAAAAAAATACTTGAGATGAACAAAAACAAAACATGGCAAAACAGGCAGTAGGGAAAAGAGTGCTCAAAGGAAATTTTATAATTGTAAATGCTTACATTGAAGAAGAAAAATCTGAAATCAGCAACCTTACTTTTAGTGGATTATCTAGCCTTTCTTTCAAATTTCCTGTAGATGGGCCAGAACCACCAGCCTTTCAGTTACCACACTAGGGCTCATCTATAGACACTCAGGAAATGCAAATCAATACTACAATGAAATATTGTTCTTTTTTTGGAAACATTATTCTTCACCCACTAGAAATATGAACCCATATAGATCGCTGGTGGGAATGAAAATGGCACAGCAGTTAAGACAAGTTTGACATTTTCTCAAAATTTTATAAAGTGTTACCATGTGATCCAGCAGTCCTGAAATCCATTCCTAGGTGTAAATAGAAAAGAATTGAAAACATGCTCAAACAAAAATTTTCACATGATATTCATATCAGTATTGTTCATAGTATCTAAAAGCTGAAAATGTAAATGCCCATTATCTGATGAATACATATAATTCAGTAGATCCATGCAATGAAATAGTATTGTTTAGCCCTAAAAAGGAATGAAGAACCAGTATTACTACAGCATGAATGAACTTGGAAAACAGCATACCAAGTGAGAAAAGTCTAAAGACCATATATTGTAGAATTCTGTTTACATGATATGTTCAGAAGAGGCACTTTTATAATGAAAGAAAGTACATTCGTGTTTGCCTAGGACTGGAGGTAAGGAGCCTTGGTGGCTGCATGGGTTAGGCGTAGGGCTGATAATCTCAAAGTCAGTGGTTTAAAGCCACTCTGCAAAAGAAAGATTAAGCTTTCTGCTCCCCTAAAAATTTCCGTTTCAGAAACCCTACATAGGATCTGCAAGAGAACCTAATTATGTAATGTGGCTCTTCTAGCCAAATTCTCTTAACTCCCACAAAAGGACCTTGCCCTGCCTGGGTCTGGTAAGCAGGTGGGGGAAGATACTGATAGGATTCACCTGTGAGCAATTTAAAGTAGGATTCTCTGGAGGGCCATCCTACTGTGTATGAAATGAGCCCTTGGAGTGGCTGATCTCATTACCAGCAAGAGCCAGGAGTGGAGCTCATGTTCTTGACCCAAGATCTCTCTGCAGTGAACCTCCTGGATCCAAAAGACAGCTAGGCTATCAGAGGAGCAGCAGTAGAACCAGGAGCCAGAGCATGGAACACAGTGATGGACTTTCAAACCCCTGGAACAAGTAAAGCTGAGTGTCTTCCAGCCAAGGCTTATTGGAGTGGGACACATCTGGGAATTTAATTCAGGGAGCTGGGTTTATTGGCCCACAGATCTTGAGCTAAATGCCTTTGGGTTGTGGCTTATAGCAGAGTGGTATGCACTAGCAGACTTGACATAACTGTTTAAGATGTCCTGGTGCACAACTCAACCTTGAGAATTTCTCACTGGCATTACAACTTGTTAACTTCCTTAATAAGCTCTTTAAATCATGAATTGTGTATGTGAATTTTGTGTAGCCATTGCAATAGATATTAGAACCCAAAGAAATAAAATAGAGAACACTAATTAAGACACTATAGGGTCACTATGCAGAATCAACTTGATGGCAGTGGATTTGGTTTTTGGAGGGAGGAATGGGCAGCAATCACTAATAGGCGTTGAAAGTGCTTTTTGTTTGTGTGTACTGGAAGGGTGTGATAAAATACTTGAGAATTAGATGTGGCTACTCAACTCTGAGAACATGCCAAAAAACATTGTTTTTTTTTCCACTGTAAACAAGTGAATTTTATGGTATCTCAATAAAATTATCTTTAAAACTCAAACATTGGGGTAGGACACCCTATGGGACAATTCTTCTCTGCCATATAGGGCACTATGAGTCAGGATCAACTCACTGGTACACAACAACAACAAAACTATTATTTTTTAGGTAGTTCTAGGAGGTTACTCAAAAATATTGAATCACAGAGAAGTGTAGGATATGGAAAATATGAAAGAGATGCTAAGATTCATAAAAATAGATTGAGAAAGTGACTGCTGAAAACAGGAATTCTACTATTAAAGAAGTATGATTCCTGTGATCGATATAGGTGTGTGTGACTAAAAAATCAAAACCAAACCCCCAAATATCCCTCAAACTCACTGCCATTGAGTCAACTCTGACTCTTATTAACCCTATATGACAGAGGACAGCCCCTGTGTGTTTCTGAGACTGTAATTCTACATGAACAGAAAGTTTCATCTTTCTTTTGAAGGGCAGCCGGTGGTTTCAAGCTGCCGACCTTTTGGTTAGCAGCCTAATGCACAACCCACTGGGCCACCAGGACTCCTCTGTGTATATGTATACCTTGATATACTACAATAAAATTAAATATCTATTTTAGCGATTTTATGGATCTTCTGAATTCTTTTCCAAAAAGGCTACTGTTGCTCTAGATTAAGACCTCATGGTCGAATGGTAGTAACAATAACTCAAGTCTCAAATGTCCTAAAGGAACGGAATTCTAAGGAAGAATTAAGTGTTCTGAACCTAATTGGCAAATGTTAAGACAGAGCAATTGGTTTGTAGATATGCTTATTTGGAGGAGAGCTGTTTTTTGCTGAAGACATCAGATGATAACAAGTACTGAATACAGTAAGCATTTGATTTACTTACCTTCCATATTCTAACAGTTGCCCACTCCATGCATACTTCTAATTTTGATTTATAATCTGCAAATGAGGACCAAAAATATGTGCAACCTGTTCGTTAGAAATCAGGTAACAAATATCAGGTGACAAAACAGCTGTTTCTGATGTTAACTGCTGGAAAGTGGGAAGGAAAAGTAAAGCCATCTGTATGAAAGTAGGTTAATATATATGTGTATATATATACACAAAATCATAGACACTTTGCTACACAAAAAGATAAAAATGTGAAGCTATTGTTTCTTGGCATATACTCTATCCAGGTCTATACACTTCTGAAAGCAGTGTTTCCGTCTCTATAGCCCTCCTCCTAAGGAATTCTGTACCGAACCCTATGGAGCACTGCTCCACACGAATAGACAGAAGGTTGGACCCTCAAGGAGCAGGCAACTTGATGGCAACTGTTTCACAGTAGAACTCAGTAACGTTTGAGAGCTGTTGCTAGCCTTCCCAGAGCATGTCACCAACCCAGTGACTACAGGCCCAAGCTTCAGCATACATTTCATTTTGGAACAACCCAAATTCTTAACTCTGTAGGGCAGAGCACTTCAGGTCAATGCTAGGGGAAGAAGGGACACCCAGATCCCAATATGGTCATTTTGTATCTGCATGCCCCAGGGTGCTGGGCTTTCTTAGAGGAGAAGATTGGAATCCCTGGAACACTTAATTCGGTCTTTCCAGGCACTAATGATGACCGTAGTGCTGGCTGCTGTAGCTATGCAGAGCAATGAGCAGAAGGATGAATCCTGGAAAGAATGTAGGGAAAGTACACGAGAAGCTTCTCTTTCCACCTACTAGAGGGGACACTCGCTGTTTATCTTTCCTGATTAATCTTTTGTTTTGGCTTGGCTTGTTGACTATTTTGTGATAGAATTTTTCATTTGCAAAAGCAGAGAGGATAGTATAATGAACCTCCTTTGTACCCTGCTTTTAATAATTAACATTTTCTAACCGTGGTTCATCTATTTCCCTTTACATTTTAGGGGTAGGAGATTTTAGCTTTTTAAAGTGAATCATTGATATTATATGCATAGTATTAGTGACCACCCACCAGTAAAAATGAGTAATTCCTGATTATCATACAATAACCAGTATGTGTTTACTTTTCTTTGGTTGTCTCAAGGCTGTCTTTCAGTGACTGGCTTGTATAAATTAAGACTAAGAAAGGGCTATACTGTATATACTCATGTATAAGCCAACTTTTTTCAGTACATTTTTAATACAGTTTTTATGGTAAATTTAAGTGCCTTGGATGATATTTGGGCCAGCTTATACTCGAGTATATACAGGACATTGGATTCAGTTATGCACTTTAAGTCTCTTTTACTCTACAATTGTTTGTTGTATTCTTATATTCTTATTTTTAATGCCATATATTTATTGGAGAAATCAAGGACTGTCCACCTCCTGGATTTGGCTCAGGAGATCCTTGTAGTAATATTAAGCCTGTGGCCCTGTCACCCATTTCTCCTGTAAAGTGGTAGTTGGATACTGAAGCTTAATTAGATTCAATTTTTAGCACACCCCCTCCTTTTTCTGGCAATTATACCTCAAAGGTAGTGCTATGTACATTTTATTATATTACAACAAGAGGAACATAAAGTCTGCTTTTCTCTCTCAATGAATTTAAGAATGATTGTGAGTTCAGGTGTTACCGAGTCTGATTATATTCCCCTATCGACCTTTGACCTAAAGCAATATTTCTCAATTCTTGGCTGCACATTAGCATCACTTGAAGAGCTTTAAAAAAGTCATAATGCCCAGGCCTTGTGCTAGATCACTTAAATTAGAATATCTGGGGCAGGATCTGGCAACAGCAGTCTTGAAACGTTCTCCCAAGTGAAGCTTTGATGCATGCTAGAATACAGATGAACCTTGAATGTCCTATGCTAAGTGAGATGAGGACAACCACCAAAGGGCAAACACTGAACGGCCTCACTGATACGAAGTATATACAACAGGCAAATCCATACACAGAAGCCATAATAGGGGAAGGAGGAAAAAGGGAGTGGAGCGGCAGGGAGATATTTAGGAAGTATTTATTAGGAAGTGGAGCGGCAGGGGGATGTTTAGGAAGTATTATCATTTACTCACTGCCATAAAGTGGGTTCGGACTCTTAGTGACTCCAAAGAGCAGGGAAGAAATACTCCTTTGAGTTTCCAAAACTGTGACTCTTTATAGGAGCAAACAGTTTTGATTTTCTCCTGTGGAGTGGCTGGTAGGTTCACAATGCCAACCCTGGGACTAGTGGCCCAATGCTTCATTCACTGGCCCATCAGAGCTCCTGGGCTTTTGCTTTGGAGGATGAAAAACTTGGCAAAGAACCTTGGTGATGATCACACCATATAATTGATGTAATTGAACTCACTGAATCGTATATGTGAACAATTTTGACTTGACAACTGTGATGCTATATATTCATATATTTAATGATTTATTTTTATTGATAATGTTGAAAATGTACACAGCAAAGCATAGCACCGGTTCAACATTTTTGACATCTACAGTTTAGTGATATTGCTTACATTATTCAGACTGTATAGCCATAGTCTCCTTCCTTTTCCCAGTTATTCCTCCACCATTCACATGAGCTCCTGTATTTGTCCAACAGTCGTAAAAACAAAGAAAGCTTTCCTTGGTAGTTCTGAGCAGAAACTCAAGTTGAAAAATACCCAAGTCTGGTGATTGGTTTCTAAACTCATGAAATTTTAAAATGGTGATTTACTGATTTAATATTTCATCCGAATTTATTAGCTTAATTATTTTATGAAGTAAATTATTCCCTCAGCAACTGCTAATATCAGTTGTTATTGCTAGGTGCCATTGAGTCAGTCTGACATGTGGCCATATAGTTATGATAGAATGAAACACCACCTGGTCCTTTTCCATGCTCACAATTGTTCATGTTTGAGCTCACTGCTGCAGCCACAGTGTCAGTTCACCTTGTCAAGGCCTTCCTCTTTTTCTCTGCCTTCTACTTTACCGTCTATTTTACCAAGCCCCTTTTCCCAGGGACTGACCGCTCCAGATAACATGCCCAGAGTTCATGAGACAAAGTATCGCTACCCTTGCTTCTAAGGACTTGTTTGTTCTTTTGGCAGTTCATGGTATTTTCAAATACTCTTCACTAGCACTATAATTCAAATACACTAATTCTTTTTTGGTCTTCCTTTTAATGTCCAACATTTATATGCATATGAAATGATCGAAAATACTATGGCATGAGTCAAGTTCACCTTAGTACTCAAAATGACGTCCTTGTTCTTCAACTCTTTAAAGAGGTGTTATGCATTGAATTTGCCCAATGCAATTTGATCTCTTGACTGTTGCTTCCATGAGCATTGCTTATGGATCAAAGAAAGATAAAATCATCGACAACTTCAATCTCTCCTTTTATCATGATGTAACCTATTGGTCCAGTTGTGAGGACGTCAGTTTACATTGAGTTGTAATCCATACTGAAGAGTGCAACCATCAACAAGTGCTTCAAGTCCTCCGCATTTTCAGCAAATATGGTTGTGATATCTGCATATTTTCCTCCAATTGTGATGCTGTGTTCTTTTTCGTATAGTCCAGATTCTCTAATGATTTACTCAGTACACAGATTGAATAAGTATGGTGAAAGGATGCAACCTTGACACACAGATTTCCTGATTTTAAACCATGCAGTATTCGCTTGATCCATGTACAAATTCCACAGGAGCACAATGATTCATTTTAGAATTCCCATTCACTGTCCATAGTTGATTATTATCCACACCGTCAAATTCTTTTGTGTAATCATAAAACACAAGTAAATTTGAGGGTTTTTGCTTGCTTTTAGCCAAGATCCATCTTACATCAGCACTGATATCCCTTGTTCCATGCCCTCTTCTGAATCCAGCCTAAACCTCTGGCAGCAACCTGAGGAAGTACTGTTGTAACCTTTATTGAATGATCTTTATCAAAAAATTTTAATTGCATTTCACATTAGTGATATTGTTCTAGTATATGAGCCTTCAGTTGGGTCACCTTCCTTTGGAATGAATACAAATATGTATCTCTTCCAGTGAGTCAGCCAGGTAGCTACTAGCTGTCTTCCAAACTTCTTGATGTATATGCATGAGTGCTTCTACTGCTTCATGAGCATGTAACAATATGCCCGGAGGCTGGTTTTTCACTAATGGCTTCAGTGTACTTGGACTTCTTTCTCCAGAATCATCAGTTCAGATGCTAACTTTTGAGCTGGTTGAATGTCAACTAGTTCTTTTTGATATAGTGTCAGTTTGTCCTACTGTGGTGACTTGCAATTACTATGAGGCTGGGAACTATGTCACTGACATTTCAAATACCAGCACAGTCACCAAGGTGAACAGGTTTCAGCAGCACTTGCAGACTAAGGCCAGGCTATATAGAGGGAATAGGCCCTCTCCTTCTAAGGAATTAGCCACTGAAAAGCTTATGAATAGCAGCAGAACACTGTCCAATATAGAGCCAGAGGATGAGTTCCTTAGATTGGAAGGCACTCAAAACAAGACTGAGGAAGAGCTACCTTCTCAAGGTAGAGTCGACCATAATGATGCAGGTGGAAGAAAGGTTTCAGGACCTTCATTTGTTGATGGGGCAGCAATCAAAATGAGAAGAAACAGCTGTAAGCATCTATTAATAATTGGAACTTGGAATGTATGAAGTATCTTGGAAAATTGGAAGTCATCATAAATGAAATGGAAAAGATCAATATCTTAAGCATTAGTGAACTGAAATGGACTTGTATTGGCAATCATATGATTTGTAAAATAACCATATGATTTACTATTCTGGAATGACAAGTTCAAGGGGAATTACATTCATCATCAAAGTGGATATTTCAAGATCTATCTTGAAGTACAATGCTACCTGTGATAGGGTAATATGTATCTGCACACAAAGAAACCCAGTCAATACAACTATTATTCAAATGTATGCACCAACTACTAAAGCAAGTGATGCAGAAATTGAAAAATTCCACCAATGTCTTCCGTCTAAAATTGATCGAACATGCAATCAAGATGCATTGATAATTATTGGCAGTTAGAACTCAAAAATTGGAAACAAAGAAGAAGGAACAGTTATTGGAAAATATGACCTTGGTGATAGAAATGAAACTAGAGATCTCATGATAGAATTTTGCAAGACCAACAGCTCCTTCAATGAAAATTCCTTTGTGCAGCAACACAAGGATACACATGGATACACATGGATGTCTCTGGATGGAATGTACAGAAATCAAATTGACTACATCTGTGGGAAGAGACGGTGGAGAGGCTTAATATCAGCAGTTAAAACCAGGCCAGGGGCTGACTGTGAAACAGACCATCAGTTGCTCATGTGCAAGTTCAGGTTGAAGTTGATGAAAATTAAAACAATCCACAAAAGCCAAAATACAACCTTGAGTATATCCCTCCTGAATTTTGAAAACATCTCAAGAATAGATTTAACTCATTCAGCACTAATGACAGAAGATTTAATAAGCTGTGGGATGACATTTAGAACATAACATACAAAGAAAGCAAAAGATCATTAGAAAGACAAGAAAGAGAAAAATATCCACAACTTGCTTTTGATTGTAGGGTAGCCAATGCAAATGGAAGAAATGATGAAGTCAAAGAACTACAGAAAATTTCAAAGAGCAGCTTGAGAAGACAAAGTAAAATATTATATTGAAATGTGCAAAGGCCTAGAGTTAGAAAATGAAAGAGGAAGAAACACACAGTGTTATTCTGGGTTGACTAGATCAACAAATTCATAGATACTTATATGTGTATAAGAAACAGCTTTATATAAAAGAGCAATTGTATATTAAGAAAACATCCCTGCCCAGTCCAGATCAAGTCCGTATGTCCGATATCATCCCATATGTCCGATACCAGTCTATAAATCCCCCTTCAGACTCACGCAACACATGCAATGACACCAAATGCAGGAAGATCACAGGACAGTGGATGGAAAGTATTGTGGATCCAGTGGCAGTGGACGTATCTTAGCACTGGAGTGGGTCTCCATGTGGCTCCTCCAGCTCCAGGGCTCTGGCTCCCTCAACGTAGCTCCATGTGGCTTGTCAACAGGATTGTCTCCTGGGAGATAGTGTGTCCCACCTCCAGGGAGGAATAAGAAGTTTTCAGAATCCTCGGGAGAAGGCCATTCCTACACAGAGGCATGATTGGCTATGACCTGATTGACAGGCTAGACTCCACCCCTTCGCTAAAGTTGACTGGAGAGTATACACACACACTAAGCATATCTCAAGCTGAAAGAAATGAAGAAACTCAAGCCTCAAGTTACAATATTGAACAAAAAAGTAAACTCACTGCTATTGCATCAATGCTGACTCATAGTGACCCCCTGTGAATTTCTGAGACTATAACTGTGGGAGTAGAAAGCCCAGTCTTTCTCTTATGGAGCTGCTGGTAGTTTTGAACTGCCAACTATATAGATTATAGCCCAACTCGTAAACACTACACCACCAGGGCTCCTACAATATTGAATGATAGGTAAAACATTTAATAATGTGTGAACCTTCAAAAGAAGATGGAGGGAGTATCACTGTGATAGGTTTATTGTGCCAACCTGGCCAATAGGAGCATGTAGGATTAATCAAGTCACAATTTGATTGAAGGGCAAAGAGATAGGGGGCTCTGCAAGGCTCGCCTCTCTCTTTCTCTCTGGTGATCTGTGTGTGGCGGCTGTGTGCTGAAGTGTGTGTGCTATTGCTGCAGCTAGTTCTCTGCCTCCACCTGTGGTCTACACTATCAGTGGGCCAGGCCAATCCACGGATCCTGCGGATAGAGCTGAAGGCTCCTTCAAGAGCTGCGTTGCCAAGCTGCTGGTGCTTACAGCGCTTGAGCTTGAGGCTGGTGGATTCCATCGCAGTGTATTTCTTGCGTTAGAGATCCCATCTGGGCCTACTTAGCTCCTGAGCTACTGACTGTTTCTGACCCACTCTGCTGCCTGTGAGCAGACTCTGCTTGTCTTGTCTTTGTCTTGTCCCCAGGGAGGACTCTGCTGTCTGCTTCCTTGACCTTGGATCCGACAGCCCAATTGAGTTGAAGGACTTTCAGTATATTAACTGTTCATGTTAACAGTATATTAACTGTTCATATTAACCTCAACCATTTTACCAGAAAACCTAGTTCCTCTTCATGGAGGTCTTATGTAGAAATCACAGTGTGAAAAATAAGGATGCTTATTGTTTCTGAATTAACATAATATCCTTATTTTTCATCGGATTGTATTAGGAAATATGAATTTTCTTAAAAACAGAAAAATATGCATTTATATTGATGTTCACAAGAATTTTTCATTGTTTTAAATTTTTTTCTGTTAGCATCTTTTCCTTCAAGCTAGAATTTTGAGTTCCTAATGATAATAGCATAATTATTTACTAGTTTTATCCTACTATACATACTTTGTCATGTGTATATATATATATGTGTGTGTGTGTATGAGGAGCTTTAGTGGCATAATGACTTGCACATGGGTTGCTATCTGCAAGGTCAGCAGTTCAAGTCTACCATTTGTTTCATGGGAGAAAGATGAGACATTCTACTCCCAGAAAGAGTGAGTTCTCCGACCCCTAGTGTCACTATGAGTCTGAATCAACCCTATGGCAGTGTTGCTATTTTGTTTTGTCCTGGTGTGTGTGTATAGAAATAGAACAGTTTTAAAACAACACTCTCAATAGTGTCAAAGCAGCAATATAACTAGCAATAAAACTACTGAAGCTTAAGGTTTGTTAATGTTTCTTTTCTCTTTAGTGTATAGCTTACCAAATATCAAACCCATTGCCATTGAGTTGATTCTGACTCATAGCAACCCTCATCTTACCAGGAAGATAAAATAATAATAATACTAGATTTAAATTACCTTGAAATAATTATTTTCTGCGAAGTTAAGCCTTGATTTAAACTTAGACTCATTTGTTTATATTAGCTTTCAATTATTAGGGATTGTTTTTTAAAATTTCATATTTGTTTTGTAATTATGCAAAATAGTTACCTGGTTCCAAGTCAAAGTCACAATACTAGGTATTTTTACAAGGGTAGCTTATATTCCTGTCTCCTTCCTGCTTTGTTAGCTGTCTCATTTTCATTAACATTTGTTTTATCTTTGCATTCTTTTTGAAAATAAAAGTGAAATATACATATATGTATTATGAATATAAAATGGAACTTCTTGTAAGACATTGAAATACTGCTCTTCATCCTCAAAGTTCTCTTATCCTTTCCTGGCTTCTTCCTGACAGACTTGTGGTGTTGACTGAACAGGCAAAAGTCTTCCTGTTGATTGTAAGGATCCAAAGCCGATAAACCAAGATTTACTTAAAATCACCTGATGGCATAGTGTGTTGCAGTGATGGACACACTGGGATGCTGAGTGAAGGGCCAGCCAGTCAAACCACTAACTGCTCTTCTTCCATCAGATTACAGCCTAGGAAACCCTGTGAATCAGTACTCCTCTGTCCTATGGGGTTGCTATGAGTCGGGATTAACTTACTGGAAATGGGTTTGGTATGTTATCTATATTTTTACAAAATAATTTTAAATGCCTGAATTAGGCT
>NW_022111372.1:73944337-73946799 GCF_000313985.2 Echinops telfairi
CGGTTTGAACCTACCAGCCACTCCACAGGAGAAAGCTTGGCCTTGGGAGCCCTGTGGGGAAGTTCTACATTGTCCTATAGGTTTGCTATAAATTGGAATTGACTCAACAGCCGTGAGTGTGCAAGTTTGTACAACAGTAAAAAATCATCTTTTTAACTTTTCAAATTCCTGCCCTCCAAAATAAAACTTAGAAATGAGCCTTGACACCACAGTTTAATATCAGTTTTAATCTTTCTGGTTGTAAGAGCGTTTTAACTTACTTTATTTTTGAATGCCAAATTAAAAATTAAGTTCCTCTCACTCCAGTGTGCAAGAGCTCTAGAATTCAACCCAATTGTGCATTTAGCCCTTGAGCTTTTTAAAAAATGTCAACAAAAACAATTTTTGCATTCCCTCTTAAATATCGATTCTTAGCATAGTAGAATACACGCCTGCATTTCCAAAGCCGGTGAGGCATCATTAGAGAAAGGTTGAGGTTCGCAATTTTTCTTTATCAAGGCTGGCCAATAATCAGAAGCCTGAAGCTGATAATAAATAAGAATGCCGATGAGTTTTTCAGTCACAAGCTTGCTTTGCCACATTAGTTCAGGTGGGACAAGAGCAGAGGAATACATTCAGTGGTTCTAGAAAGGACCTTGGCAACTTTGCAGGCCCCAAAGAGCAATGATTTTCTCCATTCTGTCTGCGTGCAAGGCATGATCTAGACAAGGTGTGATCTAATTCCACTTTTATTTCTTTCTGTTGCAGCACATGCCCTTATAGTCGGCCTCCTTTTGGCTATGGAAATTTTCCGAGTTCAATGCCAGAATGCCTAGGTTACTATGAAGACAGGTACCAAAAACATGAGGCCATGTTTTCAGCTTTAAATAGAGACTACCCTTTTAGAGACTACCCAGATGAGCGCGCGCACTGTGAAAACTCTCGGAGTTGTGAGAGCATGGACGGGTCCTCCTTCTACAACAGCCACGGCCACAATGGCGAGGACTACTTAACGCCCATGCCTCCGCTGGACATCGGCACCTTGGAGAACGTCTTCACAGCCCCCGCGTCAACTCCCCCAAGCATCCAGCAAGTTAACGTCACTGACAGCGATGAGGAGGAAGAAGAAAAAGTGCTCAGGAATTTATAATTTTTTTAAAAATATGCACAGAAATAAACATTTCTTAAAATATATTTTGGGTCACTTGGTGTGAGAAAAAGAAAGGAAAAATAAAACCAACAAAAAAGCATAGAATGCTTCGCCTAAAAGATTTCAGCCGTGATTTGAATAATCGAAACCAACAACCATTTTTATTTTTGTAAAGTTTTGATAAGTGAAACTGGAGTCCCAGTGTTTCATCATAGTAATATTTACAAGATGAAGTCTATTTTTTTATGGCTGAATTTTGCATCAACTTATGTTTATCATTATTTTGTAACTTGCAAAATACCAAATTCTCACAATTGTACATGCAGGGTAAAAGAGTGTATATATAACTGGCATGGCAAGTGTAGTTTGTGTTTTATCTCAGGATAAAATTAGTACTTTTTCTTATATGATTTTTGTTTGGTGTTTATGTAATACTTAGGGATGTTGTCAGTTTTATGTTACACTTTGAAATGATTTAGAAATTCTTAGTAGTGAACGGGGATGTGGTTGCTAAATTTAATTTACACGGATAACCAATTAGAAGTGGCAAATGTATTTTCGTGACACCTGGGTAATGCCTTCTGATATTAGTAATTTCTGTTCCCGAAACATTTTCATCATTTTTTTTCTGGATACATTTTTTTTTCCATTTGGTATACATTGTTCTATTTTTGTTAAAATTAAATAAACATAGATGCAATGGTCCTTGTTGGATGTTTTCTGTTGGGGCATAGACATAAACAAAATGAGCTTTGTTCATCTGTCAGTGTTTCCATACCACAGGCAGGTGTTCATTTTGATCTAATAGAATTGCCCAGGTCTATGAGCACACATGACACTTGAAGCTGTCAGCGAAGATGTGGGGCATACACTGGATGTCATTGCCAGACTCTTTACGGGCGTGTACCTGTGACTTCAGCACTCCCCAAACCAAGAGTGCTTCCACATTGGGCGCAAGCACTGTCTTTTAAAATCACGGAGTTTATTTGAGAGTACATGGAATTGATTTATTTCAAAATGGCAAAAAAAAACAAACCACCCCTACTTGTGATGTAACCTTTGAATAAGTGCCCACTTTTAAATGGGCAAGACCTCTTCAGCACTGGATCAGGACCAGCACCATCAGAGGGGATCATGGTGAAAGATAAGTGTGCAAGGTAGAAAGTCACGTGATGATGGGAAATAGCCGCAAACCAACATAGTTTTACCTCGATGATCTGTACGTATAGTTGATGGAGATTGGGATCTTGTTACTTAAAATTGCTCGGAAAATTGTAGTATATGAAAACTTGTTCAAACTTCTAGATTTTTCCTTTGTTAAACCTGTGTTTAT
>NW_022111372.1:73947383-73949319 GCF_000313985.2 Echinops telfairi
ACCAAACCTACTACCATCAAGTCATTTCTGACTCATAGTGGGTTTCCAAGACTATAACTCTTTACTGGAGTAAACAGCCTTATTTTTCTCACTCAGAGTGGGTGGTGGTTTCAAACTGCTGACCTTGCAGTTGGAAGCCCAAAGCATAAGCACTATGCCACCAAGGTTTCATCAGCTCTCATCTAGGACAGTATAAACCTACCTAGCTATGAATACTTGTAACTGTTCATTTATAGCTCTTCAAACAAAACCCTGTCTCTCTAGCACTAACTAATTTATCTCACTAAGTCATCCAGGTGAAATAAGTTGGGAGCTACAAGTGCTTGCTTATAAATCTCAATTGCTTTGTTCTCCTTATAAACTAGAAGTGATGATGTGTATGAAGAATAGCCTCCTTCCCAAGAGTATTGGAATGTCAATATGGTTGAATGACATTCCAGCTGTTCTAAGATTTGAACAAAGTTGTTCAGGCTTTTTGAAAATAAGATACATTTAAAAAAAAACTGTTCTCACTGCAAATAGGCTGAAAAGAGCTTTCAAGTAGCTGAAGTGTCCAATTAAGAAAGGTAGGAATAGCATTTCTCTACATGTCTTGGCTGGAACTCAACCCTGGTAGGTATTCTGGCAAAAACTAGTCAAATTAGTTTGAGAAACACATGCCACATCCCTACCATAGATGGGGTCAATGCCCACTGTCATTGTAAAACTCAAAAGTCTTAAAGAAACATATCTTGAACTCTGTTTATTCCAGACTTCCCCAAATTGATTCACCTTAAGACATCCCCTTTATTGTTTCCACATATTGACTATTAACATTACATAGAACATACTATGTTAGGCTGGGTTCTCTAGAGAGACAAAACCAGGGGGCTTATGATTATATATATAAAAGGATAGGTTTATACAACAAGAAGGAATATAATGGCTAATTAGTCCACACAACAGTACAGAGACCTCAGTTCAGCTCACTTCTGTGGAACAGTTAATATACCGAAGGTCCTTCAACCCATGCATGCTGCTGGTCCAAGGTCAAGGAAGCAGACATCAGAGTCTACCTTCAGGCAAGACAGGCTGGCAGAGTCAGCCAGCAGGCAGCAGACAGCAGGGTGGAGCAGCAACAGTCAGTAAGCTCAGGACTATAGAGAAGCAGACCCAGATGGGTTCTCGAGCTCTAGTGATGCACGCGCAGTGACATGGTCCATCAGCAGAATGGCGAAGCAGGTCTTGAAGGAGCCTCAAGCTCTAGTGGTGCACAGCAAAGCTAAAGGATTCACAGGTTGGCTTGGCCCACAGGTAATGCAGCACATGGTTGAGGCAAAGAACTAGCTCAAGCAGCAGCACTTTGGTCCGATCACCAGAGAGAATGAGAGACAGGAAGCTGGCCTCAGAAAGCCTCCAATCAAGCTGTGACCTGATTAAACTCTGCCCACATGTTTCTGTGGGTGCCTAGTTGGCACAATAAACCTATCACATACTTTGTGAAAATTCCAGTTATAATTGGTGGTTTGGGTTTTTAAATCGCTGATTTCACTGATGGTTTTCTGTTAGTCCTTTACAACAAAAAGGTAGTGGGTAAAACTTTTTTTTTTTGCATCGAAGAATGGAAACTTACAATGTTTATAAATTGCAAGTGACAGTCAACTGGCTTTTTAATGTACATGAATACTGCACTCCAGATTCAAGTGGGAAAATATACTAAATTGCCACACACACATATATTTTTTTTACAGTGTAAACCACTTGTCGGTTTGATTATTCCTGAGCCTAAAGTACTAACTACTTATGAAAGGTTGGGACTGATTTTGAAATGAAATTTTGGGGACATTGAGAACTACTTGCAATATTTTAGTTTTAAGGGAGCCTATTTTCTCTGTGGACAGGAAAGTTCTGAACATTATGTTCTTCATTTTGAAACTGTGCTGAGCAGCATAAGTTT
>NW_022111372.1:73950238-73951638 GCF_000313985.2 Echinops telfairi
AAAGATGGACCTTTCTACTCCCGTAAGCAGTTTACAGTAAAACTCACAGGGGCAGTCCTATCCTATTCTAGAGTATGAGTCGGCATCTACTTGATGGCAATGAGTTTGTTTATTTGGTTTGGAAGTAATGGAAAAATGTCAGGTGACCAACCATTTTGCTTTCATTAGGATGGATAGGCAGGGGAGGTTCCCAAGGCAGGAAACCTTTCATGCTAAAACTATGAAAGTTCTGTGAAAAGAGAACCAGCTAGCATAATGAGTAAAATGTCTATTGAATCATCTAGAGCACCAGTCTTTGCAGATCATGCTATCTAGGTATAGAATTCAAAGTTGCCACACTTTGTTCATGAAGGCACATTGCAGCAAAATGGTTCTCGGCCTTCTGGAAAGACATGAGATAAGGAAGTGGGGGGAGAGAAGAGAACTGGCGTGACTTAGCTGTTAGTACTTAGCATGCTCCACGTTTGCCGGCAAGACTAAGATGACCAGAGCTGCCTTCGTTACAGTCATGCTTCACTTTAAAACCCAGGGAGAGAGAGCACATTTGCTCACTTAGGGTCTTTGCTTTAAACTTTTCTACTGTGAAGCTTTCTGTTGTGTTACCTTTCTTTGAAATGGGCACCAATCTGGAGCTCTTCCAGTCAGTTAACCAAGTAGCTGTCTTCACATTTCCTGGCACAGATGAGTGAGTGCTTCCAGTTCTTCATTGGCATGTTGAAACATTTCTATTAGTATTCCATCAATTCCTTCAGCCTTGCTATTGGCCAATGCCTTCAGTGCAGCTTGAATGTCTTCCTTCAGCACTATTAGTTCAACTCATATGCTGCCACCTGAAATGGTAGAATGCCCATGAGTTCCTTTTGGGACAGTGGCTCTGTATCAACAACAGAATGCTCAAACTATAGAACAATGTTATTGATATAACATTCCAGTAAAATTTTGATTAAGACCATCTAACAATGGTTGCAGCAATACATTGACTAGGAGCTGCCAGAGATCCAGGGTGGATTCAGAAGAGCATGTGTAACAAGGAATAGCATTGCTGATGTCAAGTGGATCTTGGCTCAAAGCAGAGAATAGCAGAAAAATGACTACTGTGTTTTGTTATGTCAAGTCATTCAACTGTGTGAACCATAACAAACTGCGGATAACCTTGAAAAGATTTGAAGTTCCAGAACACTTTATTGTACATATGATGAACTTGTACATGGATCGAGTCAGTTGTTTGAACAGAACAAAGGCAATGCTGAATGGTTTAAAATCAGGAAAGAATGCATCAGGGGTTTTTTTGGTCATATCTTTAAAAAAAAATTTATTGGCTCATACAACTCTTATCACAATCCACACATACATAAATTGTGTAAAGGACATTTGTACATTCATCGCCCTCAACATTCTCA
>NW_022111372.1:73953169-73954919 GCF_000313985.2 Echinops telfairi
GTCTGGGGTCTTAAAAGCTTGAAGGCATCAGGGTATTATATTTTCATCATACTTATTTAATGTGTATGCTGAGCAAATAATAAGAGAAGTTTCACCATATGAAGGATAACACAGCACCAGGATTGGAGAAAGTCTCATTAGCAACCTATAATATGCAGATGACATAATCTTGCTTACTGAAAGTGAAGAGGACATGAGCTGCTTACTGATGAGGATCAAAGACTACAAGCTTAAGTATGAATTATATCTCAACATAAAGAAAAAAATACTCTGAAGTAGACCAATAAGCAACATCATGATAAACAGAGAAAAAAAAATTGAAGTTGTCCGGGATTCTATTTCAGTTGGATCAGTACCCATGCAAGCAGCAGTCAGGTAATCAAATATCATATTGCATTTGGCAAATTTGCTTCTAAAGACCTCTTTCAAGTGTTAAAGAGCAAAGATGTCACTATGAGCACTAAGGTGCACCTGAGTCAAGTCAAGGTATTTTTAGTCATTCATATGCATGTGAGACCCAGACAATGAATAAGGAAGACTAGAGAAAAATTGATGCATTTGAATTGTTGAAAAAAATAAAAACATGGGTTGCCTGGAGAACAAAAAAATCTGTTTGGGCAGAAGTCCAGTCAAATGGCTTTTTAGAGGTGAGCGTGGTGAAGCCTAGGGTCATGTAGCTTGAAAATAGTATCAGAAGAGATGACATATCATGCTTGGTAAAGTAGATAGTCTGGGGTCGGTGGAAGGAAAATCTTCAATGAGATAAATTGACACCATGCTGCAACAATGGATTAAAACACAGGACCATTATGAGGATGGCGTAGGATCAAGCAGTGTTATGTTCTATTGTCCATGGGGTCCCCATCGTTCAGAACTGACTCAATGGTACCTAACAGCACTACCACCAGAATCACAACACACATAAAACTTTGTATACACACACTGTTGCATTTCCTCAATATTTTATCAGGAGCTATTTTTTAAAAATATCTGACAGCTTCGTAAATAACCACCCTTCATGTTTTCATGGTGCCACTGCAGCCTACTATGCCATAAATAATCGCCTGAGTTAGGACTTTAGCTTCTGCCAACTTGATTTCAGGAATATCTCCTAGGAAATCTGAGGAGTGAGGTTTCTTTAAGCAGCCATATTCAGTGATGTGCCAGTTTTGCTACCTCATTTGGGCTGAGGGCAGTTTAGGTCTGAGCAGTGAATGGTTAGGGTAAGGAGGCTCCTTGTAGGGAGCTGAAGGTCACAATCTGAAGGATCATGAACAGCACAAGGAAGGTGTGGTGTGGTGTCCGTCTTCCTGAATAGTCTTTGGTTTGTGACTTTCCCTGCCTACATGCTACTTTCATATCTCAGCTTGAAGACCTGACATTTGGCTTCCATAAATGAGTTCCCTATAATTTCTAGTAAAAGACTCTTAGATTTTTAGCTAGGTACCTGAATGCTGAATAAAGACTTTACATCCCATGTCTTGCAGCAGATGTGGTCAAGTACCTAAGCCGTAGACTACTAAATATCAATGAATGTGTCTTGTGAAACTTCCAGGATATTTCTTTGTTCGTTTGCCCTTCTTATTGGCTGGGATGTGGATGTGATGCTGAAATCTGGGCAGTCACCTTCGACCACCAGCTGCAGCCCAAATGATCACACCAGCCTCAGATGGATGACCTATGGACTTCTATATGATAAATAAATGCCATCTAGTTTAACCCACCGTAATCTTGTATTTTCTGCCACTTG
>NW_022111372.1:73956367-73964787 GCF_000313985.2 Echinops telfairi
CTTTATAAATAAATATATTGAATTATCAGCAATTTGGTTTTATCTCTCTAGAGAACCCTGTCTAACACAGTGTCTTATATGATTATCTCATTTGGCCCTGACTATAAGACTACAAATAAGTGTTATCAGCTTACTTGATCAATGAAAATAACTAACGTCTTAGAGAGGTAATAGACTCAAGGTCATCAAGCAAGCGAATGGAAGAACTGAGAACTAAACTCCAGTCTGTCTGCCTCAAACATTGCATTCTTCGTGGTCCACCACATCACTACTACTGATGGAAAATCTTGAGATCAGATCTGCGTCAACCGTAATCTCAGATTGGGTCCTTTCTTCAATTAGATATGGGTATATTGATTGGAACCATAGCTAATTTAGGATGAAAGAAAATATGAAAGCTTTAAGGTTAAAGGAGTTATAAACACTTTCTGAAATTTGCAACTCCCTGTGACATGGATTGACACAATAGCTGCAACAATGAGCTCAAACATAACCAGTAGAGGATGCTGCAGGACCAGGCAGTAGTTTGCTCTTTTGTGCATAGGGTCTTTTTGAGTTGGAACCAACTCAACCGCATGTAACAACAGCATCAGAGCATAAAAGCCACCCTGAGGTGCTGTAGGTTAGATGTTAGGGCTGCTAACCATGTGTTCACTGGTTCAAATGCACTCGCCACTTCTCTGGAGAAAAATGAGATTAAGTCTTTACTCCTGTAAAGATTTATCATCTTGGAAAGTAAGTTCTGGGCTGTAACTGAAAGGTTGGCTGTTCAAATCTGCAGCTCCACAAAAGAAACACCTGGGAATCTGCTTCCATAAAGATTATAGCCAAGAAAACCCAATGAGGAGTTCCACTCTGTGACATGAGTTTCTAAGAGTTGGGATTCACTTGACAGCACTCAACAACAACAGGGTATCAATAACCATCAAAAATGACTAATCTAGACTACCATTTTAATGGTCTGCTTATATACATATATTATCATCATTAATCAAACTCTTATTATCGGAATGTAAGTTGTTTCTGATGTTCATTATAACATGCTGATAACCAAAGCAAGATTTATTTTTCTTTAGAACAAATTCCTGTAAGTATATACAAAGCCAGAGTTGAAAGGATATGCATTCTTTAAAGGTTCTAAGAAGTTAAAATTTCCACCGATCACAGTGAATGGCACATAACCACATATCCCTTGTCAGGGGGAAGAACAACAGAAACCAGAGGGGAAGGGAGACAGTGGTTGGTGTGAGATTTGAAAATAATTAACAATATACAATCTATCCAGAGGCCACGAGGGTTGGGGGGGTGGGGGCACACAGGAGCTGATCCCAAGGGCTCAATGGAAAGTAGATGTCTAGAAAAGAACAATGGAATATATGTACGAATATATTGGATACAATTGATGTATGGTTTGTAACAAGAGTTGTAAGAGCCTCCAATAAGATGATTTAAAAAAAATAAGAAGTTAAAATTTCGAATGATTTTTCTTTTTTCTTTTAATTTTTTTTCTTTTTATCATTTTATTGGGGTTCATACAACTCTTATCACAACTCATACATATACATCCACTGTGTCAAGCACATTTGTACATTTGTTGCCATCATCATTCTCTAAACGTTTTCTTTCTACTTGAGCCCTTTATATCAGCTTCTCATTAAAAAAAATCATTTTATTAGGGGCTCATACAACTCTTATCACAATCCATACATACATCAATTTTGTAAAGCACATTTGACATTCATTGCCCTCATCATTCTCAAAACATTTCCTCTCCACTTAAGCCCCCGGCATTAGATCCTCATTTTTCCCCTCCCTCTCCACTCTCCCCTCCCTCATGAGCCCTTGGTAATTTATAAATTATTATTTTGTCATATCTTGCCCTGTCCGACATCTCCCTTCACCCACTTTTCTGCCATCCATCCCCCAGGGAGGGGGTCACCCTTGTAATCGGTTCCCTCTTTCCAACCCACTCTCCCTCTACCCTCCCAGTATCACCACTCACACCACTGGTCCTGAAGCTAGGTCTAACTAGAACAGACCATACCAACTGGCAGGTTCTGAGGATGGTGGGGGTGATGTCTCTCCCTAGACAACTTGCTTTGACTTCAGTTTTCTATTTGCTGCCTCAGCAAACAAGGCCTTGGGTGGTACAAACAGCATGCTTGGCACCTAACAAAAAGTTGGCGGCACCCAACTCCCCGTAGAGGCATCTCCAATAGAAGGCTGGCATTCTGCTTCTCAAAAAATTAGTCACTGAAAAGCCTATGAAGCGTCAGTCTACTCCATAAACATGGAGTTTGGGCTATGAGTCAGACTCAATCAACAGCAAGTGGTGTTTTAAACCTGTAAGCAGTGTCCATAGTATCTGGGATTCATGGTGGGCAGGCCAGGTTATAGGAGGCTGAATAGTCCATTTGGTTTGCTCCCTTATCAGGCTTATTGTACTGCCTGGATTCTGAGTACTGACCTTACCTTTCCCCACATGGTGTCTTGCTTGTCAGCGTGAGCCTCTTAAGGTGCCAGTGCAGCAGGCTAGCCTAAAAGTCCCTGGTGTCATTCTACCTGAACCTCTCTGGGATATGTTTAGCACCAGAGGGTGAAGTTGCTCCCTTTCCATTCTGGCCTGTGGGAGAAGGGAGGGGGCAAAAGCTCACTTGGCCGCAGCCTGGGAGGGATGTGCTGTGGGCTTCCTCTGGTCTGAGCAGATGGACCAGAACCTGATGAACCCAAATTCACTGCCCACTTGCAGAGCAAATCACGGAGAAGCAATGCACCCAAGCTAGTGATTTTAAGGAACTGGGCAGAAGCAGCTTGGGGCAAAGGCTCTACTCTCCTGATGATTAAGCAAAACCACACGTTGCAAGGAATAGGCAGAAGTTGGAGTAGAATCTGAAACGGGTAAAGAAACTGACTACAGGCAATAACGATACTAGAGGCTAATGATTCAGAACACCAAATTCTGTTGTCCTGAGAAGAAACCCGAAGCCAGCTTCTGTAACAGTCTGGCTTTATTTAGCCTTTCAAACCTGGATGGAGCACAACCCCCGTCAAAACCAAGTTTCCACAAGCCGGCCACTGACCATCAGATGCCCCGGCATTGTGACGGTTCAGTACTGGCCACCAGCCAAAGGCAAATTGAGAGCTCCAAGTCACCCATCATGCTTTAGCCACACATGAGGCGAATGCCCTATCTCTTAAAAGCACACAAAGGGCCATTTAAGCAGGAAAGTCCCACCAAATTCGGCGGAAACACGCACCCCACAGTCGGATCATGTTTCTGAATGACAACTTGGTTTGGAAGGCACAGCTGTTGTTGCGATCCCTGGACACAGCCTGCTGTTCTCTGTGGAAGCCAGGGCAGATTAGTGTCGTTAATTTGAGAGGCAGCAAATCCCTCCTGGCTGCCCCTTCCTCCAAATAGGCAAGCTGCTGGGAGCCCGATGCTGGTTTTCACCCGCTCCAAGAGACAAAGCGGCTTTTGGTTGGACGGATTGTCTGGCTCTAGGAACTCTTCTCTGGGGCTTGGTTTCATTGAGTCAAAAATAAGAATCGGTTCTGACCCCTGCTGGAAAGCCCCCTAGGGAATCAGCACATAGCATTTCCGGTTCCTGGAATGGTAATGACTAGGAGAAGTGGACTTCTCTGAATCACCCTGCAGAAATGCGGCTTTTAGGGAGTTCCATGAAACATGAGACACGGACCGAGGACAAATCCAGGATCAGGTTTATGCCTCTAATAGCGGTGCTTTTCCAATTGTTGCAGGTTGCAGGAGTTCAGCAACAGCTGCAGATTTAGTCCTTGTTCTTAGCATAAGATGTTGTCGATAGGTACAAACATGATTGAGATACAGCCGTCAGGCTATTTTTTGCCTTCAGTGAATCCCAGTGGCTGTATTCTGTGAAGAAGGAAAGCCATTGAATCACTGAAATAAGTCCATGGAATACTGAACCCCTGCAACTTTCAAAATTCGGATCAATATTGTTGTTGAAGAGGCCTCAGAGTCGTAGCAGTGCAGGAGATTTTAGGGTTAACAGGTACTTCCTGCCTTTTGAAAGTTCGCTTTAGAGGGTCAAGGACGACGTGGAAGCCCCTCAATGGATGAAGTGGCACCGTGACTGCATCAGTGGGTTGAGACATAGGTATGATGGTGAGGATGGCACAGGACAGGGTAGGGTTTTGCTCTGCTGTACACAGGGTCATCCTGATTCAGAACCTGCTTGACGGCACCTAACAGCAACGACGCACAACACATGTAACCTCTATTTTATGACAGACTTATGCCTGTTTTCATTTATGAAAGAAACTTGAAGAAGATCTTTGCTTGAACAAGAAGGAGGAGAGAAAAACAAAACTAGAGTTCCACATTTGTTGTTCAGCAAGTCATTTAGAGGGAGCTTGTAGTCCAAGCCAGACTGGTGTGGCCACACTCTCCCCTGGGAACAACACTCAGCATATCACTATCAAACCACTACAGTTTAGAACTGAGTCTGTGAAGACTGTATGCCAGTGCTATCTTAGGTTTTACTTGTTTTTTGTTTATTTTGTTTCCTTTAGGTGTTATATGGTATGATTTGGGGGCGTGTCTAGAGGTACTAAAAAAAGCCCCATGTACATTAATGGTAATTGCGTCTTCATTTTATGCTGTTTGGAAAGTAGGGGAAACTTGTATTGTTTAGAACCATCATGATCCCCTTCTGCCATTATTCTTGGCTCTCTGTGTGTCAGAACAGATCTCTACTCCCTAGGGTTTTGCAAGGCTGGTTTTTCACAAGGATCACCCGGCCTTTCTTCCAAGATGTCTGTGGGTGGGTTCAGAATTGTCACTCTTTAGGTTAGAAGGAGCACACTTAACCATGTGTGCCACTGGGGCTTCTCCATCGAGCCGATCTATTTGTATATAGATTGAATAATTGATTACCGTCTTTCTGTTAGAATAAACATGAGCAACTCTTAAGGGAGGAGTTAAAACATGGGCTAAAAATGCATGGCCCTCCTGGTCAGTCCTGACTCAAATAGCCCCAAAGGATTTCAGCAATGTTAAGCCAGGCTTGAGGGTATGACCTGAGGTGATATTTTTATTAAGAATTTCTTATGACTGGGAACTCAAAGAAGGAAATTTGATTACACTCATATAAAAATACAGCCATCTAATATTATCAATGGCATTTCCTTTTTATAGTATTTGGTGCTAATAATAGCCCCCAACTCCTCAACTCAACTTTTCAGCTTTTTAAAAGAACAGTGCTTTTAAGAGTCTGAATTTCTGTGCCTACTGGATTTATTCCATCCAGTGCTTTCCGT
The DNA here is from genome assembly GCF_000313985.2 of Echinops telfairi. Lineage (NCBI taxonomy): Eukaryota > Metazoa > Chordata > Mammalia > Afrosoricida > Tenrecidae > Echinops > Echinops telfairi. Next base: position 73,961,669 of record NW_022111372.1, read on the forward strand.
GGCTTCCCTGTTGGGAGGCTAAAGAGGCTCTGTGCATTTCTCAGGACCTGCTGAGGGCCCCCTAGCAGCTGAGAGTGAACAGCGGAGAGGGCCTGAACTCCTAGCAAGTGAGGCCTGGCATGTGAGGCAGGTGTAGGAGATTGGCCAAGACCTTTTTCCTGGAGAAATTAGGATGTAGTCTGATTATCAGACCTAGGTTTTAGGGAGGTGAGTGTGTGTGTGTGTGTGTGTGTGTGTGTGTGTGTGTGTGTGTGTGTGTGTTGAGGGGAGGTGGGCGGGGAGGTGGGGGTGAGGAATGGGCTCCCTTCTCCAAAGGATTGTTGTCCTAGTTTGCAAATGAAATATAACAGAAATACCACCGTAGGTGGCTTCAATAAAGAGAATTTGTATTTTATTCTCTTACAATTTAGGGTGCCAGAAGTCCAAATTCAAGAGCTCTCCGGGAAGAAGGAGTTGAGCATAAGATCAATCTGGAGAGAAAAAAAAAAAAGCTCAAACTGTGAGATGCGGTTAAGTCACGAGCTGGGTAGCATCAAATCTGAAGCCAAAAGGTGCTCTGTAGAGGATCAGCAGTGACCGGCTTTTTGCGACAAAACCCAGAAGTAAAATAAATTAATTTCTAATTGACCCAAACATTTACAACTGATATACTGCCTGAATCTCATTGGTCAATGAGGGTGATCTGATTTACAGGAAAGCTAGGGTTAAGTTTGGACAAAGACGAGTCTTAGGGACGTTGTCCACAAGACCACCCTTGCCATGTTGCCAGCCACAGGCCCCATTTTACCGTCATGTAACAGCACCCTTGTCCTTAACTCTGCTTCTCTGGAGCCCTTCCCAGCATTGCTTGGAGGTCCCCCCACCCCCACCCCGTGGCATCTAGCTTTCCCCCAGGTAGGCTTCCATACTCCTGTACCAAATAGACTCTCTTCACATTCAGTGTCCCAAGTTCCAAAGCTCATTTTTAAGCATAAACATTTGAGATACTTATAGTAACCACCTGCTTTAAGTGCACATACAGTTCAACAGATTTTGGCAAAAAGGGGTGCTCACATACCCATCACCATAAGCAAGATTTAAAATATTTCCATTACTCCAGAAAGTTCTCTCCTGCCCCTTCCAGCCAATCCACTCTCACAATCCTGTCCTCTGACAACATTCAACTTCTAGAAATTCTGTTTTATATTTTTGTTTCTTATTTTTTTTAAGGCACTGGCCTTTTAAATGCATTCAAAAGGATGAATGCGCCTTTCGATGCAGAGAAAAAGAACAGGCCTTGCTTTAGCACAGCATCAAAGCCAAGAGGACTGCAAAGCAAACTCGGGTGTTCACTTGGCAATGGAAATGCCCTGTTCCTCTTAAAGTCATAGAGTGTATGGTATCTGGTTTCTTTCCTCTTTCACTCGGCATTAAGTTTCTGATAGTTCTTTTTCTCTGCTAGCTACTACTGTTTGAATGCAGTGCAATCTGTCCAGTCATGTGAGTTGCTGCCAGGTTTGTTATAATGATTCAGGTACACATCTATTTGGGGGTACATGTATTCATACTTCTAGGCATCGAACTGCTGGATCATCGGAGAAATCTGTTTCACTTCAAAAGCGACTGCCAAAGGGGGATGTCGGAAGGTTCTGCGTGATTCACACCCTCACGAGTATTCGGCATTGTCAGTCTTCTTGAGCTTAGTCATGCTCAGTGATGGAAAGTGGTATCTCGCGGTGGTTTTCATTTGCATCTCTTGATAAATGATCATGTTGTGCATTTTAACGTGCTTATTGGTGAGTGCTATGCCATCTTTTGTGACAGTTTGATCAAATGTTTGGTCTATTTTTTAATGGGTTGCTGTCCTCTTATTACATTTTAAGAGAGTTTTTTCTGGCTACAAGCTTGATATTTGTGTTGCAACTGTTTTCTTCTAGACCAGTGGTTCTCAACCTGTGGGTCGCGACCCCTTTGGGTTGAGAACCACTGTTCTAGATCCTGGTTTGCCTTTTCAGTGTTTTAGCAATACCTTTTAAAGTAATTATTATTTTGATGTGCTGAATTTTTAAGATAGTTTTAGTGACATATAATTCACATATCATATACTTCAATAGTTCAGTTATATTAAAGTGAGTTACATAAGCATCACTACAATCAATTCTGGAACATTTTCTTTCTTCTTGTACTTATTATTATTAACTCCCCATTGTCCCTCCAACCTCCTCTCCCATATTCCCAATAAGCTATTAATCCAGTTAGTGTCTCTATGGAGTTACCTATGTGGGGTCTCATATACTGGAAAACATACCAACCAACCAACAAACAAACAAAAGCAAAAAAAAACACCCAACAACAATAACAAAATAAACCAGTGGAAAGCAGCAGGAAATATTAAAAACTAGAACAAGTTCTAAATGGGGTACAAAGGAGATGAAATGATAAGGTATTACATTTTAACCTAACTACATGTGCCTTAATCCAGGTTACAGTGCTCTCTGTCTGAGAGCAAGGCTAGTCACATCTCTTAATTAAGGCCCCAGGAAAATGGGTTTGGGGCTTTTACTGTCATCCATAGCCTTCTGCAAACTAGGTGTTCTCAGTTTAAGCTCTGATATAATTTCCTTCTTTGTATTTGGATTTTATCATTTATAAACCTTGTATCACATAGATTGTTGTGTTTCTTCATGAGGACTTACCTGATGCCGCATATAGATGACTTGTTTTAGGACAAGCTTTTAAGACCCCAGATGCTATTCTTTTTGATAGCCAGGCACCATCTGCTTCCTTCACCACACTTTGATAAGGCCAATTTTTTTGTTGTTGTTGTTCAAAGAAGTATGCTGTTTAATTTTTAGACTCTGAAGCAATGAACTGACACAGTAGCTACAACGATTACGTTCAAATACAGCAACAATTGTGAGGGTAGTGCAGGCTAGGCAGTGTTTTGTTCTATTGTGCATAGAGTTGCTATGAGTTCAAATAGACTTTGTGGCATCTAACAACAACAATATATTTCTGATGTAGTGACTCTTTTGACACTGTGAAGTTTCTTTGTCTTTTTTTAAAATCATTTTTTAAAATCAGTTTTATTGGGAGCTCTTACAGGTATAACATTCCATAGTTCAATCACAACAAGCAGT
>NW_022111372.1:73965431-73970223 GCF_000313985.2 Echinops telfairi
CTCCACTCCGCACTCCCCCCATCATTCACTATGGTAAGATTTTTTGTTCTGATGATGCCTTACACCTGATCCCTTCGACACCTCGTGGTTGCTTTTTAAAAAATCATTTTATTGGTGGCTCATACAACTCTTATCACAATCCATCCATCCATCCATGTGTCAAGCACATTTGTACATTTGTTGCCATCATCATTCTTAAAACATTTGCTTTCTACTTGAGTCCTTGGTGTCAGTTGAGGCCAAATTTTTATCAACTTTTCTCTTAATGTACATTTTAATTTATATTTTATATTTTAATGTATATTCTCCATGATACCTTTGCCTACACCAGTGCTTCTCAACCTGTGTCGTGACCCCTTTGGGGCTGAACAACCCTTTCACAGAGGTTGCCCAATTCATGACAGTAGCAAGATTACAGTTATGAAGTAGCAATTAAAATAATTTTATGCAAAAAAAAAAAGAAAATAATTTTATGCTTTGGGGTGGGGGGTGTCACTACAACATGAGGAACTGTGTTAAAGGGTCACAGCATTAGGAAGGTTGAGAACCACTGGTTTACACCAAGAAGGCCCATATTTGTTCTAGAAGTTTTGTACTTTAATCGCTACGATCTATTTAAACTCATCTTTGGGCGTATTTTTTCTTTTTCTTTTGGGAGGTTAATTAATTAATTATTAGTTGGGATTTAATATATATATATATCATATCATCCCAAATGTTAATCATGTCGAGTAGCATGTACGATTGGTATTACAATCAGTTTCCAAACATTCTTTTTCTCCATGGACGCCTTGACATCATCTCCCTTTTATCTCACCTCCACCAGTGTGCCCCTCCCCCAAAACCTCTTATTCTACTTGCTGTCCCTCTAGATTCATCAATCTTGGGTTTCATGTAGGGATAAATGGGAAAGCATATAACACAGCTTCAAGAGGGTGACCTCCACTGCCATACCTGTGAGATACACTCTAATATGAACAAACAAAAATCAAAGAAAACAATACAAACCAAAACTATAGAAACATTTGGGAACCAGATCAGGTCCAGCTCGCATCATAGGGTGGATCTACTGACAAAGTTTTAACTGTTCAGGTCAGATTTATGTCTTTGATCTTCTATATTCCTTTCTCCCAGCACTCTGTTTAGGGATCATTTTCTTCCCTTCCAAATTTTATATAGGTGGAGTTCTCCGGAAGTTTGTTTCCCGAGTAGTTCCCCAAATGAACCTTGGGCTTCCACTGTCATCCATCGCCTTTTGCACCTTGGATTGTCACGATTTAGGCCCCAATACTGGCCCTCCTTCAACTTCGGGTATTATGAATTCCAATCCTTCAGTGACTGATGATAGTGGGCTTCTTCCATGTGGATTTAGTTGACAACCAACTTAGTAAATGGCTGCTTGTTTGAAGACAAGTCTTTAAGATCTCAGATACTATTTTATCTGATAACTGGGCACCATCTAAATTCTTCACCACATTTTGCTATAGCACCCATATCTTCTGTGTTCCCTTCCTGAGGGCGAGTATCAAGCAGGGCCATGATATAAGAACTAATTGTTCTTAAGGTGGAGCTAGAATTTAGTGCAAGCCCAAAACCCATTCCTGGATCTATGCCCCGCCCTGCCCTGGTTTTAATTTGCTGCAATTTGGGAATTAACACATGTGTCATATCTTCCATAGTTCAATCACATCAAACAGAATTGTACAATTCCTTCCATAATCATTCTCCAAGCATGCACTTCCCTCGTAGACTTCTTGACATCATCTCCCTCTCACCTCTCCATCCCTCTATGTCCCCGCTTCCTCTGAAACCCTTGTTATTATTTTTTGCTCTCCCTAGACGGTCAATATCCCTGGGTTTCATTTATTGAAAAACAGAAGCAAAAAACACAGCTTCAAGAGGGCGACCCCAGTGGCAATCCACCTCTGAGATACATCCTAATATGAACACGCATAAGCAACATATAACAGAATGACTGTCACAGAATTTCCAGAATAATATGTGTCTTAATACAGCATACAAGGGCACTGATGTAACAAGACCTTGGTACAGCTGTCTTCCGCTTCCTCAGACACCATGCATTTTCTGGACTAAGTCCTCAGGTTACAAGTGTATCTGAGGTGGAGTCCAGTGCATCTAGTGGAGTTCCCCTATGGGTCTCACTCTGGAGCATGAAGATCCAGGATTCAGTGACCCAGCGTTCCATGACCCCTGGGTTTCTGGGATACCCCCAGATGCCCCAGATCAATACTGCCTACCTGCTGCATGCCACTAAAGACACTCCCAACCTAATGTTCCCCAAAGCATCCCCAGTCTCTCGTCCCCCCACCTGAAGGTGAGCCCCCTTCCCCTCCCTTCAACAGACATGCATCTGTGTTCCCCCAAACGTAACCGTTCCCTTTCCCCTCAGTAGGCCTCATCTCTCTGACAGGGCTGCCTCCCTCTCTGGAGGACCTCACCCCAGATCCACATGGCTACCACTCAGCAGGCAGCATTCCCCCTCCCCCATCCATTTGAGCGAAGCTGTCCTGAGGTGCCCTCCAGTCAAGTGATGTACACTACACTTACCTGGAGCAGATGATGGGTGGTTCATTGGCACTCTTTACCAGGTTGTCTGGTCCCCAGCTAGAGGACTAGATGGCTTGCAAGCTTGAGCTTGTGCCCATTCCACTGCTTGTTCCCACCTCCGTGGACTCCTACAGTATTTGTACTTCTGTGCTTCACTAACTTCACTCAGCATTATGTCTTCCAGATCCCTCCATGACTTGAGGTGTTTCATCGCTGTTTTTTACAGATGTGTAGTATTCCATTGGGTGTGTGTGTGTGCCAGAGATTTTATCCACTCTTCTACTGATGGGAATTACGCTGTTTTCAGCTTCTTGCCATTGTGAGCTATGTTGTGATGAACATGGGGGAGCAAACATCTGTTTGTGATCTGTTTCTTATTTCTTTTGAGTATACGCCCATAATGGTATTGCTGCTTCAATTGTCATCTGTTTTACATATCGCCATATCGCCTTCCACAGTGGCTGTACAGATTGACCAGTCCGCCAGCAGTGGATAAGATTTCCTGTCTTGCCACACCCTCTCCAACATTTGCTGTTTTTAGTTTTGTTTTTTTAATTGGGCTACAGTGACGGGCATTGGATGGTATCTCCTGGTTGTTTTGATTTACATTTCCTGGGTGGTTAATGACTAGGAGCATTTCCTCATGTGTTTATTAGTCCCTCGAGTGTGATCCTGTGTGAATTGTCTGTTCAGGTCTTTTGCCCACTCGTTTTTTTGTTTCTCTTGTTGCAGGCTTGTAAAACTCTGTAGATTTTAGTAATTAGTTCTTTGTCTGTTATGTCGTTACTAAATATCTTTTCCCAGTAGGTGGGCTCTCTTTTTACTCTTTTAATAAAGTCTTTTGATGTGCACAATGTTTCATTTTTAGTAGGTCCCATTCATCTATTTTATCTTCCGTGGAGTGTGTTTCCTTTGTTAATTCTGTTAGCCCATGTATTCCCTGCACTAGGGCTCCTAGCTTTGTCCCTGTTTTCTCACTGCTGATCCTGACAGCTTTGGGTTTTACATTGAGGTCTTTGATCCACCTTGAGTTTGTTTTTGTGCAGAGGGTGAGATATGGGTCTTGTTTCCTTTTTCTGCAGGTGGATATTCAATTTTTTCAGCACCATTTATTGAAGAGGGCATCTGCTTCCCAATTAATGCATTTTGGGTCTTTGTCAAAAAACAGTTGTCTGTATGCAGATGTTTTTATTTCTGGTTTTCTGTCCTGATCCACTGGTCCGAGTACCTATCATTGTACCAGTACCAGGCTGTTTTGACGGCTGTGGCTGTGGCTGTATAGTAGGTTTTGAGATCGAGTAGTGCAAGACCACCTACTTTGTTCTTATTATTGAGGAGTTCTGTGCCTATCCTGGGCTTCTTTCCTTTCCATATGAAGTTAGCAATCTGTTTTTCCATTTCTTTGAAGAATGATGCTGGAATTTGTTTTCTTATAGATATTCAATTGTTGCAATTTTGTGTATCAAAATTTTTTCTCATTAAATTATATAGGTCCCTCTGAACAATATCAGCTGACCATATATGTGAGTGCTTAGTTCTAGTTCAAGAACTCACTTGGCCAAGCTTCATGGTCTTGGTCAAAAATTAGCCTTGCTGAGACTCCATTTAATTACCTGTAGAACAGATAATGATTTTTACTTTTAGGGTACTCCCCTCCAAGGAATAAATATGTTTAAGAGATTCAGTTGTGAGATTGGCACACAGTAGGTCCTATATAATTATGAACTTCTGTTATTTCTAGTCTTAATACTAACATCAAATATATTTATAAAGCCATCTTCCATTTGTAAAGCATTTTAAAATACAAAGGGCTTTTAAAAGTTCATAGGAAAAAATGCTTTACAAGATCACGGAATTTTCCCACAAACTTCTTGAACCCTCATATCTCATTTCTTATAATCTTGTTTTAATCTTCCATTTCAGGCTATAGGGCTCCTGAGAGAGAACAGCAATATAGTTGTCCTTGCACATAACACATGTTCAATTGGTGTTTTAGGCAGAATTCTAATTTCCTGATGGGCAGAGGTTGGGCTGTGCTCATCTTTGCATTCTTTTAAAAAAAATCATTTTATTAGGGGCTCATACAACTCTTAGCACCATCCATCCATACAACAATTGTGTAAAGCACATTTGTACATTCATTGCCCTCATCATTCTCAAAACATTTCCTCTCCACTTAAGCCCCTGGCATCAACTCCTCATTTTTTCCCCTCCCTCCCCACTC
>NW_022111372.1:73972260-73977753 GCF_000313985.2 Echinops telfairi
TTTCCTCCTGTCCCACTATCATGCTCAGTCCCCACCAGGTTTTCAGCAATTCCTCTTTGTTACATTACCCTTGATCATCTTTGCATTCTTTCCTAGGACTTCACACCCAGCAGCACACAGTAAGTGTTCAGTGGGAGGGTGATTTCATTAATGGTCAAGAATTTACTCAAATTCTTCTTTAGCCACTTCTTCTATTTTTTGTCCAACATCCCTTTCCCTCCGCAGATTTCTTATCTCATGATCAGCCCACGGACTCTGGCTGGCTGGCTTTGCTTCCCCCTGGTGTTCCTAACACCCACAGACCCATGATGTTTAAGACCCGACTCATCAGCAGTGTTTGTGTCAAAGCTCTTTGATTGTAAGAAGCAGAACCTCACTCAGATAAACTCAAAAGCAGCATTTACTGAAAGGCTACAAAGGATATCTCTTACAACCAAAAACAGATTGTATGTGGGAAAACAGGCAGGACTTGCAGGAAAGCTTGCATATGAATTTAGTGACCAAGGAGAGCTTGGTAGAATAATAGCACTTGAAACTAAGTCTTTCTGAGTTTGAGAGTGTGACTATGTGTGCGATGGAACCACTTGGATAAAAGGCCAGGAGATAGGAATGTGCAAAGTCATTCTCAAATACTGTTTGGTCCTGTGAGATTGTATTACAATCCAGCTCCTACCCTCAACTGGATTATGCACATGAACTTAATTTTGTACTTCTCTATACCAGAATAAAATAGTAATAAGGCTCATCACCATACGACTACTTATGATTTTACCCTTAAGGTGGATCAGGCACTGTGCTCAAGTCTTTTCCATATTTTGTTTTTCTATTTGAAATAGCAACTTGGAAATTTTACAGCTGAGGAATTACAGGCTCAGAAAAGCATGCTGTTGAACTTGCCTAAAGTGATTATTGAAAGGTTACAAGGAAGAGCCAGGTTTTCCTGGCCTCAACATCCTTTAACCTTGAGCCACAATCCCTCTTCAGAACATGGCTTTAATTCTTGGCTCACTGATCAAATTGGTTGGAAATTTCTCTACAGTTATCTGTAACTATCCAATTGTTAGTGCAATCATCCACTACCAATTTCTAATGATGACTTCGTCCATCATGAAGATTTCTGGCTCTTTGAAAAAGGCAGGAAATCATTATTTGCTCTGACAAGCCCTCTTCAAATGGGATCTTAATCCTTAAACCGAGTAAGCATATTGACATTGGGAGTAAGTCATTGCTCAGATCCAGTTACTATTGCTAATTTCAAGGCAAATTGGTCCTTTTAACTTGTTTCCTTGGCTTGACTTTTTAGAGAGCTTTAGTTGCAGAGATTGCTTGGGCAGGGTTTTGCAGCTGATACTGATCAATGAAGCTTCCAGAGGCAGGGAGGAAATGAAGAACTTAAGAGGTCCCAGGAGACCCTCGCTGAACCAGACGCACTTCCAGGAGATCTACAGAACTGGGTCTGTATCTCTGTGTGCCTGTGCCTGTTACTATTCCCAATTTTAAATCCACGTCCCCACCCAGGGCAAAAGACTAGCTCGGCCATTTTCAAGGAGCGTATGGTGGTGCTGTGGAGGAAGTATTGGGCTGCTAGCTACCAGGTAGTTTAAACCTATCAGCTGTTCTGTGGGTGAAAGGTGAGGCTGTGTGCTCACTCCCATAAAGATTTACAGTTTTGGGAAACCTAAAGAGGTGTTCTACTTTGTCCTTGTCAGGTTGCTATGAGTCGGAAGTGGCTTGATGGCAGTGAGTTTGGGTTAGTTTAATTTGGTCCACTGCTCCACTCTCTTTGAGAAGAAATCTTCAAGCATTAATCTCTCTGATCACGGTCCGCTCATCTTATTGAAATCGCTCATGATTGGTACAAGAGGATGTGGGGCTATGAAGCAGGACTTCGGCACAGGAAGTAATCTGAATCATTGAGATGCAATGTACACCCACTGCACACATTCAATTCCAACAGCCCCAGCTTTACCCCTGCGTCCTCTACTCTCAGGTCACCTCCCACAGCCTGCTCTGGCCATTCATCTCCCATTCATGACTTCACTCATTCCAGTTGTCATATGTTAACGAGTACAACTGCTCTTATTATTCTGACTGTGCCCTGTCAGAAGCAGATTGCCAGATCTTTCTTCTGAAATTCCTATGAGTGGGTTTGCACTGCCAACCTTTTGATGTGAAGTCTTGCATGTAACCGTCTGCACCACTCTGAAACTGCTCTTGTCTAACATACAGAACCCAGATACAGCTCTGATTGGTTGCTTACAGCAATTCTTTGACTTTGTTTAGCGCTTTGTAGTTTGCACGGCTTTTTAAATTCATTTATCTGTTCATAATAGTACTGTAGAGAGCTCAACATGGAGAAAATATCATACGAGATAGAAAATGTTGTACGAGAGGTTATAGTAATATAAGCAAAACCTCATGGTTCCTATCAACACAAATTGGCAGTCTAGGGCTGTTAGTTATGAGGGGCATAAGATTATTGGGGCATAAGATCAGTGTCATAGGTCAAAGTCAGCATTTAAGAAATATAGTTGAGTAGAGCATTATTATGGCACATCACAATACAATAGGGTAAGTACAGTTTTATGAACCATATTGATTTCAGTTGCGTTTCTGTAAAATGGATTTCTTACTGAGGCTGTTTCTCAGAACCATCTGAAAAGCACTGGTTTATGGGTGGCTATTCTGTAGGGCCACTATAAGCTGGGATTGACCCAATGGCTGTGTGTGTGTTTGTTTCTGGTTATTGGGAAAGAGTCCTCAGACCTGTTCTCCTCACAGTCACTGCAGCGTCCTTGGAGTCTGGTGTAGCAAACAGCAATTTTTATTACTACTATTGCTTTAATAGCATTTGTCAGGCACTCTACTTTATTGAGAAAGCACAGGCAGGCAAAGCCTATCTGTCCTGTCCTTCAGGCCTTCCATGCCTCCCCACCACACGCCGGGTGACCGCACAACACCTTAGCCTAACAGAAGCCACTTCTGATCTGCTTTCTGGCTCCCTCTAGGATTCCTTTCCCATGGTTCACCACTCCCTCCCCCCTCAAATGCTCTCTGTACCCCAGTTCCTTGGAAACACCACCTCGCTTTCTAACCTTCAGTTTTAGTGCTCATTTGAAGCCTTGATCCAACACTCCCTCAGGCAAAACCGACTGCTTCCAGCTTGGTCTCCCACAATACTAAGTGCACTCGTTTCGGTGGGAGCTCTGAGTCCATAATTTGGAGGGTGGTTTCCAGAGAAAGTCCTTTCTCATTTCCCTTTTGATCATGACACTCTCTTTACTTCAAGAAGACTTTCTACCCTCTATGTTCCTGCCAGGTGGTGCTAATGATGGGCTCATACTCCTGGCCCAGAGCCCATGTTGTTAGGTGCCACCAAGTCTGTTTCAACTCCTTGTGACCCCAAGAACAACAGAAGGGAGCATGCGCCGTCCGTCCTATGCCGTCCTCACAGTCATTGGTCACTTGGAGTCCAGGGTTGCAGCAATGATGTCAATCCATGTCGTCGACGGTCTTCCTTTTTCACTGACCCTCTACCAAGAAACGTGACCTCTCAGGATAACATTCCCAAAGTTGATGGGAAGATGTGTTGCCTCTCTTGTTCCATGCCCAGATGCTGATGAGCACGATGAAGTATTGTGGAATTCCCCTTCTACTTAATGCTCTTCATAGTTTTTTTTTTTAATTTTTATTGAATGATCCATATAGTTGTATATTTCTGCATAGTCATTTCTTTGAATAAGGAAGACCAAGAAATAATGGATGTATTTGAATTGTGGTGCAGGAGAAGAATACTGAAAGTACCATGGACTGCTAAAAGGATAAACTGATCTGTATTGGAAGAAGTAAGGTTGGAATGCTGCTTAGAGGCAAGGATGGCCAAGAATTCATCCTACATACTTTGGACATATTGTCAGGAGAGACCAGTCCCTGGAGAAGGAAGGTCCTTAAGGAGGTGGATTGACACAGTGGCTGCAAGAAGGGGCTGAGGCACAGGAACAAGTGTGAGGATGGCACAGGACCGTGCAGTGTTTCCTTCTGTTGTGCATACAGTCACAATGGGTCAGAGCCAACTCATTGGGACCTAACACCAACAGTAACATTAAAAAAAAAAAGTCAGAGCAACCTCCAAAAACTCAGCTTTGACAAAACAAGATGTCATCAAAGAGAATGTAGTGTGATGCCAACTCACTGCCATCAAGTAGATTGCGACTCAAAGTGAGGACAGTGCCCGGTTGGTCTCCAAGAGAGTAACTCTTTATGGGAGGAGAAAGCCTCATCTTTCTCCCAGGAGTGGCTGGTGGTTTTGAACTGGTAACCTTGAAGCTAACAGTGCAACATGTATCTATCCCCCTATGCCATAAGGGCTCTAGTTTGACACATTTCTTGTTAGAACTGTGAACTCTCTTGAACTAATTACTCACTTGATGCCCAAGAGATGTCACTGTGCTTCCCTCCAAGTTGCTCAATCCACACAGCACCCTGTGAGTCCACCACTCACTCAGGGGTCAATGTAGTTTGGAACTGATGGCCACATGGAAAAACCATCTGGACTACTTACTATCTCACAGAATAAGCAGAGGGACTGTCGATCTAAATATCAAAGGAGAAGGTGTGCCCACCTTTGTGATCTTGGAACAGGCAAAGACTTCTTAAACAGAACTCAAAAAGTACTAACTATTCCATTCAATTGAATAAATCTGACTTTATTAGCATTTAGAACTTCTCTTCATAAAAAGAGAGTGAAGAGGCATCCTACTAAATGGAAGAGGAGCCTAAAGGCAAAGAAGGAAGTTCCTGTCCCTCCCCCAACGGAAGCCAAAGCAGAGGAGGGAAAGACCAAGAAGGACATGATGAAAGGCATCCAGAGCCACAAAAAAGGAAAATCTACCCGTCACCCACCTTCCGGTGGCTCAAGGCACTGAGGCTAAGAGCCATCTAAGGAGAAACAAGCGTGACCACTATGGCCTGTTTAAGTTCCCCGTCACAAGTGAGTCAGCCTGAAGGAGATGGAAGATAGCAACACACTTGTGTTCATTGTGGATGGAAGATAACAACTCACTTGTGTTCATTTCTAGGTCAACAAGCCCTAGAAAAAGAAGCTGTGAAGTTCTCTGACACTGACGCAGCTAAGGTCAACGTCTTAATTAGGCCTGAGGGAAAGAAGGCAGATCTGTTTGTGTTCGATTGGCTCCTGAATACGATGCTTTAGATAACGCCCAACGACTCATCTCAGCTGAGTGCAGCTGGCTAATTCTAAATACGAACTTTTCCAGTACAAAACTGAAAGGAAGGAAATATTTGCATTCATGTTTCCATCCAAGGACTTGTAGCCAGAATATTTAAAGAGCTCCAACAAATCAATCAGAAAAAAGGAAGAAACATAGTTCTTTGAAAATGAGGAGCTGCCATGACTCAAATTCGACCTTGCAAGTCTGGCTAGACCAGAGGAGGTACACTGGTACAGATAGGAACTGGAAATACAGGGAATCC
>NW_022111372.1:73978291-73979865 GCF_000313985.2 Echinops telfairi
GAATTCTATGAACCCCCAATAAAATTATTAAAAAAAGAAAATGGGGGCTATCCAATGACCAATAAACATTGCTTTTCAATCTCATTAATCAGCAGAGAAATGCAAATGAAAACCATCAAGGTTTCTGAGACTATAAATCTTTACGTGAGCAGCCACTCCAAGGGAGAAAAATCAGCCTGTCTGCTCCTGTAAAGATTTACAGTCTTTACTGATATGGCCACTCTTTGAAACTGTGCATTCATTTGACTATATATTATACTTCAATAAAAAACTGGAAAAACAAACAAACAAACAAACAAATAACACTGTGATGAGACCCTGGGTAGATATATCTTTGTACAAATCCCTGATTTTTATTCATTTGACTAAATTCCTAAGGGTAAAATTGCTGGGTCAAATAATTTGAAGGTCTTTACAGTTTTCCGCTTGTCTTGACATTTGAGCATTGTTTGTTGTTGTTGTGTTAGGTGCCATTGAGCCAGTTCCACCCCATAGCGACCCTCTGTGCAGCAGAAGGAAACACTGCCTAGTCCAGCACCAGCCTCACAATTGCTGACAGAGACTGCTTGCATTCTCCGCCTTCGCCTGTGCCTCACACTGTGCTAGGCCACAGCGTGTTTGTGGAACGTAGGACCACGTGAATAGATGGACGCCTTCTCTCAGTTCCTTGAACGAGCCCAGACGGTTCACGGCCGTGAGCAATTGCTGTCCAACTAACTGTAAGCTGACAGAAAAGCCTCCCTGACCATATTGCTTAAAGTAGTCTTCCTTCCTGATTCTGTTCCTTGTTTGTGGGGGCGGGGTGGTATTTTTGTCTTTTAAATTCGTGTTGTTGAGAATTTGCACAGCAGAACATACCTTCGTCTGACAACATGTCCAGTTCGGTGACATTGATTACGCACTTTGAGTTGTGCAATCGCCCTCACCTTCCTTTTCTGACTTGTTCCTTCCTCGTTAACATGAACCCACTGCCCTCTAAAGCTTCTCTCTTTTTAAAAACCTGTGTTGTTGACATTAAGTTCACATAAAATCATGCGATACCGTGGTTTAAAGATGTCAAAAAGAATTGGACAGCCATCACCACATAGATTCTCTTTTTTAGTCCCTCTTGTTTGTGGACCTCAATGTACTGTTGCCGCGAGCTGTCATGGAGGCTGTGCAGCCTCCTGGGGACAGAATGAAAGCGGTCCTGCACATCCTCACGAGTCTTGACAAGGTTGAGCCCATTGGTGTGGCCAATATGTCCACCCGTTTTGTTGAGAGCCTTCCTCTTCTCCGCTGTCCCTTTACCTTCGCAACCTTCCTCCTGCCGCGACCCTTTCATACTGTTCCTCATGTTATGGGGAACCCCCCCACAACCATAAAATCATTTTCATTGCTACTTCATAACTGTCATTTTGCTACTGTTATGAATCGGGCGACCCCTGTGAAAGGATCATTTGACCCCCCCAAAGGGGTCGCGACCCACAGGTTGAGAATTGCTGCTCTACAAGCATGCTGTCCTTCTCCAGGCGCTGACGGATCTTTCCTATTAACATGTCCAAAGTCTGTGAGACAAAGTCTTGTCATCCTTG
>NW_022111372.1:73979965-73982849 GCF_000313985.2 Echinops telfairi
CCCCCCCAACCATAACATTATTTTCATTGCTACTTGATAACTATAATTTTGCTACTGTTATGAATCATAATGTAAATATCAGATATACAAGATATATTTTAATTGTTATAAATTGAACATAATTAAAGCATAGTGATATATTTTTAATTACAAATAAATGAAATTTTGTCTTGAAGCATGGTGTAGCAAGGGTAATGGAGTCTCTTAAAATCATTTTATTGGGGGTTCATACAACTCATCACAATCCATACATACATGCATGCATCAGCACATTTGTACATTTGTTGCTATCATCATTTTCAAAATATTTTCTTTCTACTTGAGCCCTTGGTATCAGTTCCTCATTTTCCCCCTCCCTTACCATTCCTCTCCCTCATGAACCCTTGATAATTTATAAATTATTATTATTTTGTCATGTCTTACACTGTCCGACATCTCCCTTCACCCACGTTTCTGTTGTCCATCCCCCTTGTAGGGGGTTATATGTAGAGCCTTGTAATCAATTTCCCCTCTCTACCCACTTTCCCCTTACCCTCCTGGTATCAGTGCCAAGGATATAGAAGGCCTCTCTACCGAGGAGACTTTTTCGGCCATACGTGACAGATTCCTGCCTAACTTGGACTCAAACCAAAACACAAGCACATTGCCCTTGAGTCGGCGCTAACCCACAGCAACCCCACAAGACAGGGGCGAACTGACTCTGGATCTTTCTGAGACTAACTCTCTCAGGGAGTAGAGAGCCCGATCTTTCTCCTGTGACCCGGCTGGTGGTTTCAAACTGCTTCCCTTGCAGTTATCAGCTCAATGCACAGCCACTACACCACCAGGGCTCCTTCAGTTGGACTAGCTTAAGCAAAACAAGAAAGCAAAGAAAGCTATTGGCACATATAAGACATTCAAAGGGAAGGTTGACTCCATTGGATCCCCTAGTTCAAATAATATTATTAGAATCCTCTCTCTCCACCTCTTGCCACTATTTGATGTCATTCCCCAGCAGGGTTATCTCCTGATATATTATGATAGCAAAACAAACAAACAAACAACAGCTACTCACAGTCCTAAAGTTATACTGTTCTCTATTTCAGTGGGAAAGGCAGCTTTTTGATGGGGCTATCAAAGTCTTGTGGAAGATGCTCACTGGTCCACTTAAGGGCCACACACCCAGCACGGAGCCAAGTGCAGTGATGATGGAAATGGAGTCCTAGAGCTAGGCCTTGGTTCCATCGCTATCTCTGAGGGCCAGATCGATCGGAGTGGAGATCCACCCCGTGTGACCCAGAAAAGCACACTTGTCAGGCTCAAGGTCACCTGGGTTACTTATTTGCCTACCCACCACTTCAATTTACCACTCAACCTGCTTCAGGGACTCAACTCTCTTCACTGGGCATGTGCAGCCATTCACTTAAAACGAGGCAACTGACAGCTAAGTTGGGCCAGCTCAAATTAAGTGCTCTCTTGAACCTTAGTTCCCATATTTAACTGGGCAGTATTTGGTAGATTTTTCTGAATGCCTTTGTTTTGTGCAATTTATTTACCAGTTAGGTGGAAGTCTGTCTTTTGTAAGCAGCATAGGGTGGAGTTCATAGAACATCTGCCTCCTTCCTAACCCTAATCCTAAACTGGATCTGCTGATGCAGTTTTCTTGATCAGTTTTAAAATTCTATGTCCACCTCCCATGCTTCCGTTTTCAGCCATCCCCTTCTCCTCCCTCAACCTGATGAACTCAGAGTTGAGTCAGCGAAGGTGAGTGACAAAGAGCATGTTTCTCACTGGTCTGCAGAGGTAGGTCAGAGACCACGAACTCACTGGCAGCC
This sequence comes from Echinops telfairi, assembly GCF_000313985.2. NCBI lineage: Eukaryota > Metazoa > Chordata > Mammalia > Afrosoricida > Tenrecidae > Echinops > Echinops telfairi. The sequence goes on from NW_022111372.1 coordinate 73,981,780, forward strand.
ACTGTACTCACCGCCTTGCAGACTCATCACTTTAGATTTCCAACTTAGCTCCTTATTCAGGCTTTGTCCGTGACCTTGGGGCAGCCACCTCCCTTTTTCTGGACCGTAGTAGCATTAAAATGAAATACTTTATAAACTGTCATTGTCTTGTCTACAGGACAAGATGGTTTCTGATTCTGAAATTGCCTTTCCCCCACTCTTTAGCAATCTGGAGATGAGAAGGTCTCCACTAGGTGTGGATCCCAAACCCCGGGTGCCTGCAGGATTGGCAAATCCAAGGCAAAATGAACCTTCAGAGTCCCTTGCCCTGAGTTCCGAATTTCAAGATGGCAACATGAGAATATTTAAGTCAGCATGGATCCTCTTCTAGATAAAGGGACTTGTGTGACTATTAAGGTCTCAGGTCTGTGAAGCCAGCTCTGAGTAGCTGAACTAATTGGAGAAGGTGTGCAGACAGGAGTCAATCATCTGTGTTCATGCACCTCCTCACAATACTGCGTTATGTCGCCTCCATCTTTCGCAGGGTTAGCAAAACCAAATGCCTGAAATATCACAGCATAACGTGTGTAGGTGTGGGTGTGGGTGTGTGACACATCGGAGAACACATATTCCATTTAAGGAAGCACCATGAGAATTTAGGCTTCATATTGCTTGTCCTTCCAAGTTGTCAAGAGAAGCCAGAATCAGGGTTGTTACAAAATAACTCTCCTGGTTTGGGATGTTGTTGATGGCAATTATCGAAAAAAAAAAAAAGTATCCAAGACGGGAATTCAGCAAATTCCCGTTCCAAGAGCAGCCACCGACTCACTGCCAGGGACTCAGTTCTGACCCATGGAGACCCAAAGCTCTGTGCGGAACCACGAGGGCTCCTCAGCATCAGCCTGCCCCTGCCGTACTGGGGACTGGGAGTGGGGCCGAGCATGGAGGGCTTCCTCCAAGGGAATCTGATTTGAGCTCAAGTTGGCGAAGCTCTGCCCTGGAACTTGGAGCGCTGGTGGTGGTGTCAGGGAATCGTTGGGTTGCTAACTGCAAACTCAGCCATCCAAGCCTACAAGGGACGGGACCTGCAG
>NW_022111372.1:73984240-73986010 GCF_000313985.2 Echinops telfairi
TTGTCCCATTATGATGCTCAGCCTTCATTTGTGTTTCCGTAATTCCTCTAGATTACATTGCCCTTGATTAAGCCCTCCTAGGCCTCCTATACCCTCCTCACCATCGATTTGGGATCACTTGTTGTTCCTTTGTCCCTGGGTTTGTCAGCACCCACTTCCTTTCCCCCACCTCCCCATCTCCCATGTCCCCCAGGGTAAGAGTCTTACTATGACCACAGTAAACGACATTGCTTTATTTTATGACAGTATGCGTAAAAAGCCAACGTCAGTAGGAAGGTTGCAATAAGATAGCTTCATTCTCACCAGATCAGCATATCTGAATGTGGGCGGACCTGCCTGGAGACGGATAGAGGAGCAGTGTCTCTGTTCCTAAGACCATGGGATATATGTTTTCTGGTGGTCATAGGCGACCCCTGTGAAAGGGTTGTTTGACCCTCAAAGGGGTGGAGACCCACAGGTTGAGAACCGCTCTCCATTCTCTGGATTCTACAGCCTCAGAAATCCCGATGTAGTGGTTCTGCTCTGTCCTGGAGGGTCAGTATAACTTGAGATCGATTCGGTGGCAATGGGTGGGCTATGAACTTCTGTCTCAGATGCCCAGAGTCTTGTCCGACTCAAAGGAAATACAGATTTGCTCGATCTACTCTTTACTATTCTTTGTTACTTAGGGTCCCCGGCATTTTAGTTAGATATTAACTTGTAGAAAAACAAAAACATGCAGAGGATTCTCTCTTGTCCATAGGGCGACAGATGATTTCTGTCTGGCAGGAGATACTGGGTGACTGAGACAGTTGTGAACTGTCTGCTGACTAACGTTCAAGGTTCAAGTCCACCAAGAGGTGACTTGGAAGAAAGACTACTTAGCCATCTCCTTTCAAAAGGTCACAGCCATGAAAACTCTGGGCGCGTGGCTGTCATGAGGCTGTGTCACCTCGCGGCACTGGTTTTGGAGCGGATAACCTGAAAGAAGGGCTATTTCTTGAAGTCATTTACCAGCCTCTGGCCTAACTTCAACAGTCATAATTTTGACACCTGCCCACTTGCCTGTGTCCTTTTTTAAAAAAACCCCACCTTGTCAGCCTGCTTGTTCTCTTATGATAAGTAAAATTTGACAAACACTCACCTCTTTGTTTGATCAGTGCCCCTTTAACATTCTGAGAGTTATTATTATGACTGACATAGCTAAGTGAAATTATTTTCAAACACTGAGTTGACTAATTTTGGTCCACAGTGCACACTAACTTATGACCAGTGACGATGGCTTTCAGCCTGCCTCCTTAATCACAGAGGAAATATCCTTGTCTATCTGCTTCGAATATTCTTCACTTCACCTCCTACTACCTCCCACTGCTCCAACGGAGAGATCTGCCTTCGACAAACACCGAGAGCAGTTCCCATCTCTGCACCTTTGCTTGTGTGGACTTCCCTACTTCAAGACTCAACTCGGGGCTTTTTTTTTTCTCCAAGCAGTCTTCCATAATCTGTATTTATTACCAAATGCTCCCCTCTCTTTTGAACTTCCTCAGCTTCCAGCTCCCATTCCGGGAATTTTTGCCCCCCTTCTCATTCTTCTGTCTGCCATTTGTAAAATCAAGTTGGTTTTTTTAAAAAATCATTTTATTGGAGCTCATACAACTCTTATCACAATCCATACACACATCAATTGTGTAAAGTGCATTTGTACATTCATTGCCCTCATCATTCTTAAAACACTTCCTCTCCACTTAAGCCCCCGGCATTAGATCCTCATTTTCCCCCTCCCTCCCCACT
>NW_022111372.1:73987037-73995007 GCF_000313985.2 Echinops telfairi
ACCCAATTTATTAAACGAAAAAGGGAAAATACAGTAAAACATTTTGGACGTTACAATTATCATTTATTATTTATTATATTATTTATGGCATTAAGAGTGTACAGTATGAGCCAATCAGTGGCAGTAATGACAGAGCATGCATTGTTACCCAAAAACCGCGATAGAGTGAAGCCGCGGAAGTCGAAGCGCGAAGTGGCGAGGGTTCACTGTATAGCATAATCATTACCTTTGATAATAATTAAACAATCAATGAATAATTAGATTCTTCACACAGCACGTCATGGAAAGTACAAGCTAAGCATTATGTATCACCCTTGCTGGTAGTTATTAGCAGCAGAACAAGGGAAATAATATTTATTGACTTTTATTGACTGTTTACTATGCGAGAGGTGCTAGTCTAAGTGCAGTAAATACACATTAAGTCATTTAAGCCAAGGGAACAAAGTCACAAAACAGTTCCTCAATTAAGCTAAGGCCACATAGTTGATCAAGGACAGAAAAGAGCAAGGTAGCCACATGTTGCCTTAATAACATACTGTCACGAAAGAGGACCAGGAAGGAGACCTGGGGACACTGTCAGGTAAGTGTCCAGCTGCCAACCACGAGGTCCATGATTCAAACCTACCCGTTGCTCCCTGGGAGAGAAAGATGAGGCTGTCTCCTCCTGTAAAGAATCCATAGTCTCAGAAACCCTATAGAGGGTCCCTATGGGTCAGAATCAGCTTGGTGGCAGTGGGTTTGGGTTTAGAGAGGAACACATAGTGGGACCTGACTCACTAGAACTCTTGAATCTGAAACTGGTGCTCTAACTCTGCCTCCGTTTTTCTAACATATCTGTACCATATCTGGAGAGATCAACTATGCAGATCTGCCTAAGTCACCAGGAGAAACTATTCTTCTTTTTGGGTTCCTTTTCTATGCTTGCCATATACCCATTATCCATTACGAAATGAATACATAATAATTGTAGCGAATAGAAGAAACAAAAACAAATCTAAAGCAGAAATCTCCACTACAGCCTACAAAAACAACAACAACCCAAACCTCCCTTATCCAAAATCTCACCATCCAGAGGTCACTACTGCTAACATTCTAACACGTTTCCTTCGGCCTTTTAAAAATTGTATTTGCATCGCTGAGATCATACTGTAAATGTCATGTGGAACCTGGGTTTATCGTTTTCCCTATTTCAGAACATAAACTCTTTGTACATAGCACTTTAAACGACTGCAAAAAAATAAAATCATCCATCACACAGGCTCCCCATAATTCATTTAGCTGCGCCTTCACAGTTGGATATTTAGATTGTCTCCCATTTTTCACTACTATAAATAGCACCACTATGGACATGCTAGTCCACAAATCTCTGAGCACACTGCAAAATTTTTTCTTCAAAACTATTTTTTTAGGACAGTTTCCCAGAAATAGAATTTCTAGTGTAAATGCCATGGATTTTTTAAAAGATTATGTAGAGATGTAGTATTATTCTTTGTAAATAACAAATAAATTCTTTATAAATAAGTGGAAATGCTTGCAGGGGTGGACCCAAAGCTGTGTCAATGTTTGCTCTTGTGCGTATATGTAGATAAGGAGGAAGTGGGTGGAGCAGACAGGTTTGGGGATTTTATCTCTTTTATCAGACCCCTGGACTTTTTTTCTTCTGAACTACTTCTGGATTTTGGGCTACGTGCTGATTAAATATTGATCAGTGGATGCCAGCAAATGGAAGTGAATCTCAGGTAGGGAGCTTGCATGCCTTTTCCAAGTAAGCTCTTCACGGTGTCAGTGAGATGTGACCCCTCAGCAGTTACACCCTGGCACAGCACTTGCACTGCCATTCTCTCCACAGCTCCTCACAGATCCTGACCGAGATGGGACTGGGATAGCCATTATCGTTCCCAGTTCATTCATCAGAAACTCAGAGAGAAGTGGCTTAAGCCATCACAGAGCTAATTGGAAAGAATGTGGGAGTAGAATTCTTATTCCATGCTCCAGAACATATGTGATCGTTAAATACAGCAATGGCAGGAACCATATTTCCCCCTCTCCATGCAGGAACTCTGATGGCATCGTGGTAACGCATTGAGCTGCAATCCACAAGGTCAGCAGTACAAGCCCCCATCTGCTCCATGAGAGAAAGATGAGGCTTTCTATAGTCTTGAAAACTCACAAAGGCAGTTCTACCCTTTTCTATAGGGTTATTATGAGTTGGCATCTACTCGATGGCAGTGAGTTTGGTTTTGGGTATGAGTACCCAATGATTTTGACAGGTCCACCATTCTTCAGGGGTGCCTTGTCCTGTCAACCCACAGCTTATTTAGTTAGGTGAATTTGAATTTGAAGAAAGAGGTTTAGTGACAGGAACAGAGAATAAGAAGTCTGGAGGCTTGGGTTCTAAGACAAAGGTGTGTCAAAAATTTCTAAGGGATATGTCAAGCTGCAAACTATCTCTCTCTGATTATCAGTTTCTCCATCTATGAGAGGTATGCTGGACCAGCCTCTGGCGTTCTATGAGTGCGGGCTGGACTCCAGGATCAGTGTGATCTTGCGCACGTCACTTACCTGGCTCAGTTTTGGTCGTGCAGTGGCTGTCTTCAAGGTCCACAGTTGTAAACCCAGCCACTCTTTGGAGAAGAAAGATGGAGCATTGCACTCTTGTAAACAGTTCCAGTCTCGGACTCAGGTAAACAGTTCCAGTCTTGGAAACTCAGAGGCAGTTCTATTCTGTTCTATAGGGTCATTATGAGTTGAGTTTGACTCAATGGCAGTGATTTTTTAAAAAAATCAGACTATTAGTGGCTACCACACATGTAACTTGCTATTGGGCAAATTACAAGAGATAATGTATGCAGAGTCCTTGGCACACAATAAAGACCAATGAAAGGCTGTTCTTTCCTTTGATTAAGTAAGTTAATATGTAAAATGCTAAGGACGGTGTCTGCCACTTCGTAAGTGTTAGTTTTAGTTCTGGTATTAGCTGTCATGATCAGTTTTCAGGTAGCTGATGGGTTTGAACTGCCAGATTTTGCTGATAATTTCTCTTCTAGCAGAGACACCTTCAGTAACTGATCACTCACTCACTGCCATGAGTCAATCCTGTCTCCGAATTATCCCCAAAGGACAGAGTAGAACTACCCCTGTGAGTTTCTGAGATCAATAAGTGATTCAGTTCAGTCCATTGCCATCAGGTGGATTCTGACTCATAGTGCCCCGACAGGCCGCCTAAAGGACAAACTGCCTGTGTGAGTTTCCAAGGCGATATAACTCTTTAGAGGGGTAATAGAATGCCTCATCTTTTCCCAGCGGAGCTGCTGCTGGTTTCAAACTAATGACCTAGATGAGGTTAGCATCCTATGCCGCCAGGGCTTCTGGACCAGTGATAGTCATCATTATTGTTTTCTGGTCTCATCCCCCTCCATTTCCCTTCAAAGGCCTCATCCCAGCCCTCCCAATGTCGGGTTCCACTAACAGTCCAAGAGCTTTCACACCCAGCGTTTGTCTGGGCCATTTCCTCTGCCTGGCGCTTGGTTCCCCTCCGGGACTCCTGGCTTTCACCAGCCCCTCCTCCCAGGCTGAAGGAATGGCTCCTTGATTTGTGTCCGCCTAAAAGAAACCCAACTCCTTATAGCTCTTAGTCCCATTGTGCCTCACGTTACAACAACACTGTCATTTCTGCTACCAAGGGTGGCGGCCTCTGAGAATGAGTACTTCGTCTCCCAAGGCATCTGCACCCAGTGGACAAAGTCTACTGGCCCTTGTGCAGAGGGGTCCAATTGAACCCCTGGAAGGCTGAGTTCCCCGTCTCTCCCTTGGCCAAGCAAATGCAACCTTCTCCCCCAACTACGCTTCCCCCCTCCCCCACCGCTATAGGGACTCAGTCTGCGTCCCTCCCGCACAGCCCCGCAACTGAACGCGCACAGCTCCCTAGGGGTCTTGCCGGCCCCGCCTCGGTCCTCATCCCTTCCCCCTCTCCCTCCTCCGCCTCCGCCCTGAAGGCGGAGCCTAGCGGTCCAGGGATTGGGATCCTGGTGAAGAGGAGCTGGGCGAGCAGGGGGTTCCCGGCTGGGGCCAGTCATGGTCAAGGTTGTGTGAGTGCGGAGTGCGAGAGGGCTCGCTGCCAACATGTCCGGGGGCGTGGGCGCTGCCCAGCTTTGCCTACTTGCTTTGGCTTTGCCTCTGTTCCCGCCGTTGGCTGCGCGCATGAAAGGATGGGCCAGAAGTAAGTGGCGGCCGCCGGGGGTGGGCCGGCGGGTGGGCCGGGTGAGGCGAGGGCTCGGGAGCCGTCCTGCGCGCCCGGCGCCCGGGAGACGGCCTGGCAACTCCGCCCGGCCTGCGTCCCCGCTCGCCCCTTTGTCCCCGCGCTGTGCGTCCCAGGAACCGGCCTCCCCCCGGTTTGCATCCCCCTCTCACTTTACTGTTTTGTTGTTGTGTTTTGTTTTTGACCCTGCTCTGCCTTCTTTCCCAGCTGCTCTTCCCTTCTCCGGTCTCCGTGCTCGCAGTCCCACATCTCCGCTCCGCCGCTCTCTGAACCGCTCCCGACTCTCTCAGTCTCTCCCTCCTAGCGCCTCTCTTTCTTTGTCTTCTTTTCTGTCTGTTCTTCTCTTCTAGGGACGAGGTCAGACTGTTCCCCAGCGCTCCTGCCGCCAGACCCAACTGTCCTCTGAACTCTCATTCTGAAAGAGAAACTGAGGCACAGGGCGCTCCCAGCGAGTTCGTGAAAGCTCTCGCTTCCAGGGGAACCTGGGTCGCCTTGAAAGGGTAGGGAGTCCCGGATCGCAGCGCAGGCACTTTCTCTGGGTTCCGAACTCTTGGAGACTGCTAAGTGAGCTAGAGCCATGGACAGCCATGAAAAATGTTCAATGAAACGACCCGTATCCCCCAAGTCCACATTTGCTGTTAATCTGTTGTTTGGATCTGTCTCTCGAATCTTTGTGTGTTCCTATCCATATATATTGACAACTGGAACCATGCCACACATGCTGTTTAGTGTTTGTGCATTTTCACATTGTCTTGTGGGTATTTTTCACCTTAAATTCTGCCAAAATATGATCTTAATGGTTTTATAAATCCCATCAGGAGTGCTTTATGTTCTCCTATAGAATGAAAATGTGGCAAAGACATTCAGTTCATCAATGAGTGAGTCAAGGAGCAGGCTACTTCAAAGGAGCATTTAAGGAACAGACAGGAAGAAGGAACTGAGATCCTAAGATAAGGACATACAGAAAAGTGATAAGTGCCCAGCAAGTGTGTATGTGGGATGAGGTGGGGTGGGGTGGGTGGGGGTGGGGGAGCAACTCCCTCACAGCTTTCCTGTTATTTTTCTTGTTGTTAGTTTCTGTAAAGCCCACTGAGACTCCTTTAGGGTTCTCCAGGCTGGAGCCTGTTGGAAGAAGATGGCCAGCGTGCCAAGCTGCCAATGGGTGTATTCACACAGCAAGCGTTTCTACAGATAGTCAAGCTTTTGATTTCTTGTTTAACCAGTAAGGGCACCAGGGCCCCTTTTATCTGACAGAAGTGGACACTAACACAGGACTTCAAGGCGCTCTTTTGGTGTTGTAGTGGGTATGTGCTGGGCTGCTGACCACAAGGTCGGCAGTTCAAGACCATCAGCTGTTCTGCGGGAGAAAGACAGGTTTCCTATTCCCTTAAGGAGTTAGTCTGAGAAACCCACAGGGGTAGTTCTAGTCGGGAGCAACTTGATGGCAGCGAGTTTCGTCTGAGTTTTGAACATGTGACTTCACAGGGACTGGGCATTCTCAGGGACTAGTACATTCTCCATGCTTTTTGCCTTATTTGCAAGTTTGAAGATTTTTTTCCTTATGATGTAACGTGCTTAGTGCACATTTAGATTCCTGTGAATATTTTGTACCCTTAAGTATCATTAGACTTCTTTAAAAATTTTGGCCTTTATTAGTGTCACCAGTGCAGAGACTATGCCTGTCTGTCCCCCCCACGGATATCAAATGCCGTCAGCCTGTCATACTCTGATAGTTTATGTGTTGCTATGTGGCTGAAAGTTTTGTCACCCATATTTCAGATACCAACGGGGTCACCCATGGTGAACCCATTTCGTTGGTGCTTCCAGATAACAAATAAAGGCTTGGTAATCTGAAAATTACCCTCAAAAGAGAACATTGTTTGACTCACTTGCCTTGCATAGATCATCAGGAGGAATCAATTGCTAGAGGAGGATGTCGTGTTTGGTGAAATGAGACTGAGGGAGGTGGATGGGCCCAATAGTTACAAAGATGGACTCTCTGTTGACAATCATGAGGAGGACTCGGGACCAGGCAGTATTTCATTCTGCTGTTTGTCAGTTTAACAGTAGCTATCCACCTCTAGGGCAGTGAGCTTGGCCTTCATGGGATCTACATAGTGTGTGTTCAGAAACTATCTGGATAATAAATGAATGCACTGCTTCTGACTTTTACCAGCCCAATAAGATGAATGCTAGCTTGGCCAGGTGAGATGATGTTTTAGGATATATATTAAATGAAACACACTGTATCAGGAAGGAGAAAGGAAAATTATGATCCCATCACTCATTGTGCAAAGAACTGGTCTTTTATCCATCTTTTAAGCCAGATCAAAGGTAGTGAAGGTACCTTTATGGAATGGATGGCAAAGATGAGTCTTGGATTTACCAATGCAGAGAGCACAACCCAATCACAACATTGACTCGGCGGGGCTATTGTGGAATAACCGCATTCGAGGTAGAGCGGCCATTTCAGAAGTTTATGGTGACTGTTTTTTGGATTCCAGGAGAGTAATCTTTAAAGATTTTCTCAAAGGATGCAGGATGATCATGGAGGCTGATTATGAAGAATTTTTTAAGAAAATCGAAAACTGGTGGGGAAAAGGCCAGGGAAAGTTCCCCCAGAATGTTTTTGCCATCACTATGCATCTGTTCACTCTTCATTGTAACTTTAAAACTTACTTGAGAGTCATAAATATGTTTTTACAAACCAATGGAACCACCATGATCTGAATAATACCCTTTAACATTTTTTCAGTTTTACTTCAGAGCCACATGTCCATATTGGTAGAGCTGAATATAGCTCAAGAGCTGCAGTTGGCCAGCCGTGGTAGAGGAACAAGGGCCATGCTACAAGAATTTCATTGGGAACCCTAATCTGATTGCTCTGCAGTCCTGATCTTGTCTCTCCAGGGGTCTTTTTGTTTCCCAAACTCAAGGAACTTTGAAAGGGAACACAATTTGAAACCCCAGAGAATGCCAAAACTGCCACTCAACACAATTTAAATCGAAGAGCATGGGATTTTTAAGGGGAAGAGTATAGAGATGGAAATCCTGCGTTCAAACTTTTCTACATCTAAATGGAGAATATGGAGCCTTGGTAGAGTGGTTACTAGTTGGGCTGCTACCTGCGAGGTTCAAATCCATCAACTGCTCCTGAGGAGAAAGATAGGGGTTTGCACTCCCAAAAAGAATTACAGCTTCCTAAACTCAAAGAGGCAGCTCTGTCCTAGCCTATATGAGTCATCGTGGACTCGATGACACCGAGTTCGGAGATTCTGAAGATGACGGATATGTTGAGAAACAGTTGCTTCACATATGTTTGCTTAATAAAGGCGTTTATAGCTGTGTAGCAATACTTTTTGACTTCTCACTGCCATTGAGTCGTGACTTATAGTGACACTGTAGGACAGGGTAGTGAATTTCTGAGACTGTCACTCTTTTTGGGTGTGGAAAGCCCGTCTTTCTCCCTTTCGAATGGCTGACCTTGGGGATTGCCGCCCAGTGTGTAACCACGATGCCACCAGGGCTCCTTTTCCACTTCTGCCGGGACAGATGCACCCTCGCTATTGCCAGTACTGACAGTTGGTGGTGCTTTCCAGTCATGTCATTGATGAGTAACATTGTCTCCTTTTTGACCTATGAAACAGGCTCAGTGGGAACACGACCCGTGGGCTGGACCTTTGCAATACTCCGAGCCCAGCCACCTCGGTCC
>NW_022111372.1:73995189-74005605 GCF_000313985.2 Echinops telfairi
CAGTGAAAGCTTGCATACTCCCCTGAGCCAAACCCACCTAACACACACACTAGGAACAAAGACCTGGCAATCTACTTTTGAGAATCAGCCAGTGCAAACCCATGGATCGCGGGGCTGGCGCAGGACCAGGCAGTTTTGGTCTATCGTGCTTATGGTTGTCAGGAGTTGGGGTCGACTTCATGGCAGCTAAGAACTATCTCGGACTTGTCCCAGTTCCCTCAACAGGCCAAGTCCACTTCTGTTCAGGCAGGGCCACCGCATTTGTGGGCCCCCACCTGGAGCACTCAGTCCCCAGATCTCTGCATGGCTGCCTCTTGTCCCTTCTGGTCTTAGTAGCCCAGCATTTTCTCTAACTATTCTTTCTAAATAGCTACCCCCCCCCCCTATTTTCTTTATTCCTTGATGCTGTTTTATTGTCCTCAAGGCACTTAGCGCTACCTGAGAAAATGGGTGGATTGTTTTATTAGCCCCTCCAGAAGGTAAAGTTCCTGAGCGCTGTTTACCCCCTTGTCCCTATTTGCCTCAGTATTACCCACACCTTGGAGACTGGCCCATACTAGGTGCCACCAACCACTTAGTCTTTCCAGGAAGCCAGCCGGTCCTCTAGAGCCCCAGAATCGAGTCCTTCCCACTTGGTAGTGCTTGTCCTGGCAGATGCATGCTCGGCTTCGTTAGGGTGTGGCCATCTGAGGTTCCAGTGCTGTGCCTTTGTGTTGGCAGGAGGAAGAGAGGAAGGTAGCCCACAGCTGCAGCATGAAACGATAATACCTCAGTGGAAGACGACAGAAAACTTCATGAGAGAAAAGGTAAGGCTCAAACTCTCACTTTCTGCTGTTTGGGTAGGAAGCTTGGGGCCATCCACTCACCTTCCCTGGAAGCCCAGTCAGTCCAGTAGTTGTGTTTGGCCTCCTCTGTCCTCTCTGTGAATTTTGGGAATCCCAGGTGGGGTTTTCCATCCTTATGTGACAAACTTCTAGGGCATTTCCCAGTGCTATGAGCTGGGAAACATTTATTAAAGAAAATAAATCACCTTGATGCTGACAGAAGCAAAATGCAAATGTGATGGTGGGACACAGTCATCTATCATCAACTGAAATGGATTAAATATTGTAATTGTTATTTTTGCTCTGCATAATGCGGGCTTCATTTTCTTGATGGGATAATGCACTTAGAGCAATGCCTATTCACACCATATTTAAATTTTTTCTTTTTATCAGAGGCAGGGTAAGGAGCTGATACTGGGAAATGTGGCATGAAATGCAATAGGCTGCTCGGACCAGGATAGGAGTGGAAAGCACAGGGTTCTTCAAGGGAATCGGGAACCAGACAGAAGATTATCTTATTTTCATAGACTGGATCTGTGCACCGAGGCTATTCTGTGCAGTTTGGGGTTCCGTCCCTCAAGTGACGAACGAAAAAGCTGGGAGAAAGTGTAAGATGTGGTGGTGTGTACTAGTAATCAGTTCTGTGCTCTTTCTCCCCAGCCCCCTCGTTTTCCTGAGGCTTCCTCCTTTTGAACTTTTTTTTTTTTCATCTCTGGAACGGGGCTCACAGGGACTAAGGAGTAAGAGAGCTGGAGTGGAGGGTGGTTCCTAGTTCAAAAGGTCTGTGATTTATTAGGCAACACTTTGGAGCAAGATTGCAGTGGAAGCACAAGATGAGAGCTGTCAGGACAGCCCTCAGTCTGGTTCTCAAGTCTGGAATGCCAATGAAAAAAATGCCTGCAAGTTTTGAAGATGTAGCTAGAGTTATGCAGATATGTCCCCAAAGGCTCCTGCTTGCATTTGCTAAGGGAACGTGGTGAACATTTGAGAACAAATGGAAGTGACATTCTGTCCAAAAGACAATACGTGGATGGAATTCATTTCACCAAAAAAGGGGAGGGGTCTTAAAATAGCTGCAGGAAAAGTCTAGACAAATTAATGGATGGCTATCTTCCTAGAGCAGGTTATTTTTTGAAAACAAAACAAAACAAAAACAAAAAAAACAACACCAAACCAGAGATCTTGTGTATTTCAGCCTATCCGTTATTGCCCAAGGAATGGATCTATCTGATGTTTTTTATAGATGGGGGCTGCTGGGCATCCTCAGGAAGGGCCTGAGAGACCAAGTGGGGCCAGTTCCTGTTTTTGTTCCCACCCATTGTCTGCCAAGACCATGGGTTCTTGTCCTCCTGGAATTGGGAGCACCATGCCTGGCGTCCTTGATATCTGCTGAATGAACAAACGAATGGACGCCAGAGAGTTATCAGTAGAATCTGGGTCTCATGTGGGGCTCTTGTTTGCATTTATGTGATCCATTTATTCGTTTATCAAATATTAACCCAACAATCACTGTATACTAGCTTTTGTATGGGATAATAAGGGAAGGCAGGTGCATTTGATCAATTTCCAGTCCCCTAGAGTCCTGAAGCAGAAGAAAGATGGAGCTGTGTGCTCCCACAGTTTTACAGTCTTAGAAACCCAAAGGGGCTCTTCTCTTCTGTCCCGTAGCGCCGCTATTGAGTCAGAACCGACTCAATGGCAGTGAGTGGTGGGTGGACTTACAGACTGTACCCTGGTGGTGCAATAAGCTAAGTGTTGGGATCCAAATGAAAGGTTTGGTGGTGTGAATCTTCCAGCCACTTCTAGGGAGAACAGTGAGGCAGTCTGTTTCTGTAAAGAAGTACAGGCCTGGAAGCCCCGTGGGTCCGTTTCACTCTGTACTCTGTGGTCACTGAGGCAGAATTGACTCGATGGCAGTAGTAGGTAGGTACGGAGCTGAAGATCTGCTGAATCTACGCATAAGGAGAAAGGACATTTCACCCACCCAACCCTCTAAGGAGCCTGGTGGTATAGCGTGTTGAGTGTTGGGCTGCTAACTGCAATGTTAAAAGTACCTGCCGCTCCGAGGGAGAACGATGAGGCTACCTACTCCCATAAAGACTTATAGACACGGAAACCCAGGAGCCAGGTCTGCCCTGCCTTATCAGGTTCCTATGAGTCAGAATTGACTAGATGGACGTTTGTGTGGTTTTTTGGATCCATCCAACTAACCGGATTCTGACTAATGGTGATCCCTTATGTGTCAGAGTAGGATTATGCTCCACAGACTTTTTAATAGCTATTTTTTTTAAGTGGAACTTCATTCCTTTCTTCTGAGGCATCTCTTGTGGACTTGAACCTCCATACTTTTAGTTAGCAGTCAAGTGTGCATCCATGTGCTCCGGCCATGTAAGGCTTGAACAAGAGGTAGGTTATCTAAGGGAAATAATACCTGTGTCAATTAGATTGAAACTGCTGAGTGATCTCTTACAACTGATGATGGCAATTCCTCATGACATCACTCACACCCCAGCCGCCACCCAAGTGTTCCCTACTTGCAGTTCCTTAGAGACCCCCTGGCTACGACTCTTCTCTATGAAAAATCTAAGCAGCGGACCAACTTTCTATATTCCCTGGGAGGTGATGCTGCTCCTCCTGAGCAGGGAATGATGTTGCAAGAGAAAAGCTATTCAGGAGAGCTGGGACAGGGTGGCTGCATAGACCTTTAAAGTGCTATTTCATCGTTTTGTTTGCAATGCCTCCTGGAATCATGTCATATCAGTGTCTAGCACCTTCCAGACTAAGGAGAGATATTTTTGGTTGCCCATTTGAAAATAAATATTAGTACTCATGTTGCAGTTGTGTCTCTTCTGGGGAGAGGTGACAGTGCTTTGATTTATGTCACATTCTTTTTTCTATGTGGGTGGTCACAGCCACCTACATAGGGATAAGGGATTTGCCACTGTGGCTCTGTTACCATGTTCTCTTTCTCACATGCCCATGTGGGTCTGTGTCCCTGGGGCTTAACATGATTAAGCAGAGTGCCTTCTGAACACCCCGTGGAAAGTGCCTTCCAGAATAAGCGTAGAATCAGGGAAGTCAATCTCTTAGTGAAACTTATTGGGCAAGCATCTCTCTACCCGCTGCCCTAGGGGTTTGAAGTGCTCCTTCTCAAGACGAGGTAGGAAGATGAATTAGGCAATGGCCATCGTTGCCCAAGAACTGTGGTTAAGACATTCAGGTCCTAGAGTCCTCGGTGGCTTGAACTTCTCTGCATTTCTACTCTGAATGCTAATCAGAAGTGGGGTTTGCAGCAAGTTAGAAGGGAGATGGGTTTGGCAGAGGCAAGCCCCACTCAAAGGTAGCCAAGTAGGTAACCCTCTTTCTCAGACACAGCGAAGTGAGGCTGTGAGGTCGACTTGAACTGGAGGCTTTTGTGGACTAAAGGGCTCATGGGTTTCTTGGTTTCAAATCATCAAGCTCAAAGTAGAAACCCCTCCGTCCCCGCCCCAAGGGATGGAACGTGCTTTAATATGTTTGTGGTGGTGAGGACAATCTGGATTTTTTCCTTTTTTAAAAGCTCAACAGCCCTAAGTTGACATCGATAAAGCTTATCAGGATAACGTTTTTCTTATTTTATTCATTTTTCTAATTTGTTTGGAATTTACTGTAATACATAGGTAAAAATGGATAAGAGCCCATTTCTTAAAACATATACCCAATTATAAAAACATGGACCAATACAAAAAAAGAAAAGAAATTAACTAATGATCCCACTGCCTCGAGAACTGTGATAACATTTGGGTGCACTTTTCCTCTCCCTTCTTCCTTTCCCCAAAGTGTGCCCCACCACCCACGGCACAGAGTCAATGCTGACTCATAGCAACTTTGTGTGACAGCGTAGAACTGCTCCAAAGGGTTTCTGGACCTAGCAGACAGCTTCACCTTTCTCCCTTGGAATGGCTGGTGGGTTTGAACCACCAACCTTGTGCTTACAAGCCCAGTGTGTAACCCACTGAGCCTCCGGGGCTTCTTTCCAAAAGTCTATTTATATAAAATATGTAAAATATACAGGGTTATGTTTTGAAACTCTGTGCTTCATATTTATTAGATATACTTTCTCAAGAATGTTAAAGTTATTCAGTTACCCATTTTTAATGACTATTTAGAGTTCTGTCATATGGACGAATTGTTATTTATTTAACCATTTGGCTATTTTTGGATATTTAGATTGCTCCCAAGTTCTCATTATTATAAATAATGAGCACACGTGTGTATAAGTCTTTGCCTGAGCTTCTGCTTGTTCCCTTCGGCTGTATACTACTGGGTCAAAGAGTACAAACGTTTGAAAGTGGTGGGACCTTTTCCTTAGAGTTCGCACCCATTTCAGTTCTCCCTGGTTAGCTGTGGCAGCACCTGCTTTATCTGATGCTCGGCTGCATTGTGATTTATGGTTGTTTCTTGTTTTACAATAGCATTACCATCTTTATTTTTTAGAGGTGTCTTTATAAGAATTGTGGGGAGGCAGGGAAGCAGGGGCTGGATGTGCACCATGCTTCTCCTGCTGATGGCTGCTTGTGTGACGTCTTGCGTAACCTATTCTGAGAATGTAGCCACTTGGGCCAGCCTGTCCTCTCTTGCATGTAAATGTTTCTTGAGCCCTGCATTTGAGATGTTCTGTGTTGTTTCCTCTGAAAGAGTTGGGGGTTTTCAAAGCAAGGGATGAAATAAAATAAGGTCAGCATGATGCAGAGGCAAGACCCTGTGATTTTATGAGACCAGAGCTAAGCATGGCCAGGCAGGGAGAGAAATGCTTTATGTGCATTTTCCATGGACTGCTCCTGAGATCTCTAAGGTTGACCATTATTATTCTCTCTGTATTATTCAGGAGAAAGATGGGGCTTTCAACTCCCAGGAACAGTACACTCTCGGAAACTCCCAGGGGCAGTTCTGCCCTGTCATGTAGGGTCACTGTGAGGTGGCTCCGGCTCGATGGCAGTGCGTTTTGGTTGTTGTTCTGGATTATAAACCAGGAGACCGAGATGTTGGGAGTTTCCATCAGAACTGGAGTTCCAGGAGTTCAGCCTTGGACTCCATACAGCACTGATTGTCTAAGAGCATCGTACTCCTTCATCAGACTGGCAGACAGACAGACAGACGGACATGCACTGCATGTCATCCCCGAGCTTCTTTCCTTTGTCTTCCAGGAGAGGCCAAGTGGGGGGAGGGGAGCTGGCTGGCTGGGCTTGAGGTTACTTCATGTTTGGGCTGGAAATGCAGCTGACCCTTTCTGGCCCCTTCCTGGGGGCCAGTGTCTGCACTGTGCCTTGGCCCCACTGGGTGGGGACTGACCTTTTTTTCTCCTGACTTCCAGCACCCTCGTAAGGCTGAGCTCAGAGTGATGGCGGAGGGCCGAGAACTGCTCCTGGACCTGGAGAAGAATGAGTAAGTGGACCCTCCTTTGTCTAAAACGGAACAATGAACTGCTGTGGCCTCACGTCAAATGCCGGACGCAGGTGTCACTATTCTGGAAGGAAGCAGTTTGCAGAGTGACCCTAATTTCGCAGTCCTTGGGCTTAGGGGAAGAGCATTTTTGCAAAAACACCATCTCTTGGATTGCTGGTGAAATCAGCATGTAGCATCATAACAAGTTTCCTTCAGCTGTGTTTCTAGAACTTTAGAACTTCCTGCAGGCCTGCAGGGCTAATTGTGTGTGTGTGTGTGTGTCAGAGAGAGAGACAGAGAGAGAAATTAAGGGAGGGATGGACTGGGGGACTTGGGCAGCTGTCTTCCTAGCTGCAATCCATCGCATGGCAGGAAGTGAAGGGGCTGAGAGACAAATCACTCTGAGGGGAGAGGCCAGGCAGAGTGGGTTGGGGTTTGGAGCCCCCGACCTGGGCTGCTCTGTGTCCCTGGTTAGCTAGCCGGGAAACTCCATCACTAAGGGCATTGTCAGCAGTCTCCTGATTGCCGGGCCTGTTTCCTCCTCTTTCCTAACCGCATTCGTCTTGGGTGGCAGCCTGGCTCCACTGTGTGCCCGCACTGATTTGCCACCAGGCACCGCTGTACCTGGATTCCCATTACTGAGCAGGTGTGCAAGCCCAGCGCACGGCTACCTCGGTTTCTTGTTCTGGAGCCGCTCCCAATTTGTTTGGCTTCTGAAGGTCTCTTTGTCCTGGGCCAGCGGGACTGAAGTCCTGTGGTATTTCCCCACCCATGGTCCTGCTTTCCTCTGGCTACACAGACATCACAGATAAGGCTTTTGTGGCTTGGAGAGCGTCTGTCTCCTCTTGGCAGCCTTGGGAACCTCTGGAAGCAGATGAGTAATAGAACGCATCACTGCCAAGAAAGGGATGGATAAGGGCCTCTCCATATCCAGAAGGATGGAATGGCTGCTCCTCTGGGCTGGGAAGGGAGCATATAAATTACTCCAAATTTGGGCTTTTCAGACACTTGCAAAGGAGAGTGGGCGGTGTCCGAAGTGTGTGAGGGCAACTCAAGAGTATGTACAGGAATGATCTTCATCTGTGTCTTCCCTCTGCTTCCGGTATGTGGCTGCCAGATAGATGGGCGTGCCGTCTGTCCTCTGCTGGTCTCCTCCTGTGAGGACCGCCAGTCCAGCAATCTACTCTCCCTTCTCTGGAACCGACCTGACCGGCTGGGCCCCCAGATGGCGTCGGCTGTCCTAGCCCTGATTCTCTCCAGGGACTGCCTTCCTCTCGTCTGGAGAGGGTCTGTTTTTGACAGCTGCCCAGGGCCTCCTTCTGTTTCTCCTGGCCCCAGCCCTGAGTCTCATTTGTCCCATTTTGTCCTATGTGGAGCAAATGACCCTTAAGTTTCCTTAGGTAACCTAAGTGGTGGTGCTGATCAACCAACCAACCAACCAACCAACCGCCATCAAGTTGATTCTGACTCATAAGGACTCTATAGAACTATCTGAGGCTGTACATCTTCACTGGAGTAGAAACCCTCATCTTTTTCCTGCTGAGAGGAACAAGAGTGGGATTGAACTGCTGACCTTGTGATTAGCAGACCAGCACATAACAATCCTTTACATCCCCAGGGCTCCAGTGTTGATACTGTGAGCAAATCCTGAAGGAATTGGGCAGACCAGATAGGATGCCTCAGACTTGAGTTGCAATCCTTGCCTCTTAGTTTGGAAACTTTGGAAGCATTTCTAAGGAGTTAAACTGAAGATGGTTTACATTTTAGACATTGTGACTCAGAGGGGCAAGCGGCTCAGGCACCACTGCTAACCGTGGATGAGAGCTTTGAGTTGGAGAGCCCAGCGGGACTTTGAAAGAAAGACCTGTGGAGGCTTTAAAGAGTCAGCCACTGGGCAGCTGAAGCCACAGTGGTGTAAGTGGTGGAAGGCCACCCAGCACATCTGTCAGAGAGCTGGGACCAAGATCGTCTGTGCTCGTGGCCGGGGTCTGAGATCAGAGACCCACAATAGCTGTGGGGCTTTGCGCAGATTGCTGAATCTTCTGGAATTTGGCCGATCTGCAGGGAAAAGGTGTGCTTTCGTAAACAAAAGGTGTGCTTTCCTAAAGGAAAGGTCTGCTTCATAAGGATTCACAGCCCTGGGAGCCCTATCCTGCTCTGTCCTAGAGCGTCAGGATAGGACCGCAATGAGTCAGAGTGGGTTTGGTTTGGGGTTCTGTCTGTAACTAACCTCTTGGGTGGCTGTGAGGATGGCGGGCGCTGTGGTGATTGTGGATGTTTCGAGAAGAGCGGTGGGTGTGGGTCTGTTGTCTGCGGCTCTGCATGGAGAGCAGTGTGGAGCTGGAAGTGGCTCCTGGCCTCCCTCGCCGGGTTGTCAGAAGGCAGGAGGCTTCACCAAAATGGAAGTGGCAGAGCCAAGCAATATGACCTCATCAGGTACCCCTGGGGGATGGCTTCCTGCTATTTTCATCCAAATTGGGCTTTTTGTTTTTGGACATGTGTTAGCAAGCGGAACTCCAACTGCACACGACTTCCTAGTGTGTTTATTTCCCAAAGCCTCTCATTCATGATACGTGGGAGCCCAGAACCCAAACAGCGTGGGGGAGGGAAGAGCCTTTCCTGAGTTTTCAGATGGCTGTGTTCAAGTTGTAATAATCCCATGGTACTTGAGGGTGGGGGTGGGGGGTGGGGGGAACTAGGCCCAGCGCTGAGTGATTTCCCAGGCTCTGGTTCTCATCTCCTGAATGGGTTCATGGGCCCTTCTTTCGTCTAGGGTTCTGCACCAGTGAGGACAGAGCTGCCAGCCAAACAGTTCTGCCTTTATAGAAGGACCCTGGAGGCACAGTAGGTTAGGTGTAGGGTTACTAGCCACAAGATCAGAGGTTCAGACCTTCCAGCCACTCCTTGAGAGAAGCGAGGCCGTTCCCCCCAGCCCCCTCTCCCACCCGTGTAAAGATTTACAGGCTTGGACATTCTAAGGAGCAGTTCTGTAGCGTCACTATGAGTTGGAATGGAATGGACTTGGCAGCAAACCTTTCTAGGGCTTCTACTTTGGAGTGGGGAGGTGCAGACAGTAAACAAACAAAGGGCATGGTGTGTCAGATGACAAAGGTGGTGGAAGTGAGGCAGGGAGGGATGGCAGGAGGCCATTGCTAAAACATGTCAGAAATCATCCAGAGGAAATTTGCAAGCAAGCAGAGTGCCTAAAAACCACACCGAACTGTTAAACCCACGTCTTGGAAGGAACGGGCAGGTTGAGCGCACCACCCTCGATTTACAGTTGTATTTCAGCAAACCTAGGTGCCAAACATACTTGGTAAAAACGCCCACAGGTAAAAATGCCAAAGACCACTGCAAGCATTTGAGTTATCTGGTCGTAAATTCTGCCCTCTGGTCCCAGAGGCCCTAGCACGCAGAGGCCATCTTGGAGAACAACTGCTGTGTCCCCTTTTAACATCGCCCCACTTGTTCCGCTATTTTAATCAATATGTATCCATCCGCTGCCACGTTTTGGGAAGCTGAGAAACCCTGAAACCCCCTGATTCTGGAGCAATGAGGCAGACATGGTCAAGGCCCTTCTTGGAGCCACCATGGCTCTCTTCTCCAGCCACGAGTAGCTCACGTGGAGACTTTGTGCCTGTGCTGGTCATTCTTGGGCGGTAGAAGACAAGAACCCTCCCTGTAGGGTTGGGTGGGATTCCCCCAGGGACAGAAGAAACAGAGGGTGTGGGGGAAGTGTCCTTTTGGAAAGGTGGTTAGGGAAGGCTTGGGGGTGGGTGGCGACCTCAAGGAGATGAGGGAGGGAGGCATGAGGCGCCTCTGGAGATGGCAATTCCAAGGAGAGGGCACAGCCAGGTTCAAGACCCTAACAGCCTAGGTAGGGTCCTGCCTCCCATCAGCTTCTCAGGCCTCCCAGCAGCTGTGGGGCGGCTTCCAGACTTAGAGGGGCGGGAGAGGACAGCTCTCATTTCTCTTTCAGCATCCTGAGGTGTCTGGCCTTCTCCCTATCAAATCAAAGTCCATGTGCTAATGCACAGCCCAGAATAGCAGTGAGCAGGCCCTTAATGGAATTCACACATGGAAAGATTGCCAAGAATGGCCAGGACGGAGCAGCACAGAGGATGGGCAAGCAGAGTTTCAGCTCCTCCAGCAGCAATGCCTCCCCCCC
>NW_022111372.1:74005705-74029944 GCF_000313985.2 Echinops telfairi
CCCCCCCCCCCCCCCCCCCCCCCCCCCCCCACCCCCCCCCCCGACACACACACACACACACACACAGAGTCCTTGTTTTATGATGCCGTGTAGTCTTGAGTTCCAATCCTGACTGCCCCTTGCTCGCTGCCTGTCTTCTTCAATTCTCAGTTTTCTCCTCAGGGGCTATCACGATGGTCATTTGGGGGATGCATTGAGAGTGGAGGCATATAAAGGGCCTCACGCAGTGCCTGGTTTGTATGCCATCCTCAGTGGATGGCAACAATCATTTTTTCTCATTCGTCATCTTTTAATTACAAAAGCAATCCGGGCTTATCGTAAGACATGTAACAGCCCCAAGGAGAATATACTCTGAATTGGTAGCCACACCCTGGAATTGTTTATACACAGAGAATACACACAAGAGCATTCTCTCTCCTTTTTTAATTATTGATCATTTTATTGGGGGTTCTTACAGATCTTATAACAATTCATAAATCAACTGTATCAATCACCCTTGTATATATGTTGCCGTCATCATTTTCAAAACTTTTTCTTTCTACTTGAGCCCTTGGTACCAGTTCCTCTTCTTTTTTCCACTCCCTTCCCCACCCTCCCACCCTTGAGAATCCTTGATCAATTATATATTATTATTATTGTTTTTTTTTGTATCTTATACCGTCTGCTGTCTCCCATCACTCACATTTCTGTTATGAGTCCCCCGGGGGGCAGGGGGGATGTTATATATCCATCACTGTAATCAGTTCCCTGTTTCTCACCCCCACCCCCCCAACCTCCTCCTACCCTCATGGCGTCTCTACTCCTACTACTGTTCCTGAGGGATTGATCTGTCCTGGACTGTGTGTTGAGAGAAGAGCATTCTCTTCTTGGTTTGTTTGTTTTTTTAATCATTTTATTGGGGGCTTGTATAACTCTTATCACAATCCATACATCCATCCATTGTGTCAAGCACATCAGTATATTTGTTGCCATCGTCATTCTCAAAACATTTGCTTTCTACTTGAGCTTTTGGTATCAGCTCCTCGTTTTCCCCACTCCCACTCCCTTCCCACCCCCCTCCCTCATGAACCCTTGATAATTTAGAAATTATTATTATTTTGTCATATCTTACACTGTCTGATGCCTCCCTTCACTCATTTTCTTTGTTGTCTGAGCCCTGGGAGGGGGTTATATGCAGATCCTTGTCATCGGTTTCCTCTTTCTACCCCACCTTTCCTTGTCCCTCCCGGTTTCACCACTCTTACCAATGATCCTAAGGGGTTCATCTGTCCAGGATTCTCTTTGTTTCCAGTTCCTACCTGTTCCAGTGTACATCCTCTGTTCTAGCCAGATTTTTAAGGTTTAATTGGGATCATGATAGCAGGTGGGGAGAGCATGTAAAAACTAGAGGAAAGTTGTATTTTTCATCGTTGCTACACTGTACCCTGACTGACTCGTCTCCTCCCCATGACCCTTCTGTAAGGAGATGTCCAGTTGTCTACAGATGGGTTTGGGGTCCTCTCCACATTCCCCGTCATTCATAATGATGTGATTTGGGGTTCTTTGGTGAGCATTCTCTTTATTCGCACTCATATTTATACACGTAATTTGCAGGCACTGGGACATAGCTGCTTTTGGTAACAGCATAGTTGTTAAACTCGGACTGACTGCCCTTTTTCACTGTATTTGGCAGTGGTAGAGTGGAGCCTGTGCTTTTGGTTGAGGCAGTGTGCGACAGTGAGGAGGGCACTGGGCTCGGAGGCTGACCATATGGAATTCATTAACCAGCCACTCGCTTCTCCTGGACCAAAGTGATCTTAACTGTAAAATGGGGATTTTTGACCCAGTTGGACTCTAAGAGCCCTTTCTGTGTTATTTCTAGAACTATGTATAGGTAGAAAATGGAAAAAAATGAAAATTCCTTACTGAGTTGTCTTATTTAAAGTTATCTACTTTATCTCTTTATGTTCCTATTTATCCCTTGTAATGGTGACACAGAACCCACAGAGAAAATTCATGACTAAAGGGTTTATTAACAAGGTGACCAGATGTCCCGCTTTTGGCGGGACAGTCCCGACTTTTAACAATTTTTCCCATGTCCTGTGGCGTTTTTAAAAAGTCCCGATTTTGGAAAGAATGCACAACAAGCTAGGGTATATGGTTTTCGGCCGCCATGTGGCTATTTCACCAGGATATGAGTTTTATCAATGGTGTCCCGCTTTACCAATGTTAAAATCTGGTCACCTTATTTATTAAGGAAGTTACCAAATTGTAATGGCATTGAGGAACGCTGAGGACCGGGTTCTCAGGACGTGTCACACAGTTCTTCCCGGTCTGCTAGTAACGGTCCTATTGGGCACCCTACTCCAGTAGGCCTCCGCCCAAAGGCACTCAGCTCCACTTCTGTGGCTCAACAAGGCCCGCTCCCCCAATTGAGTGCTCAGAGGCACCCCACTCCTGCACAAAAGCACTCAGCTTTCTTAGTTCCGTGCCTTGGGAAGTCCATCACTCTGTACCATGCTCTAGCTCCTGGCTCTACTGCCGTTCCTCTAGATCTAGGGGGGTTCACTGCACAAGGATCTCAGGTCCACAGCATGCCTTCCACTCCTGGCTCTTGCTGATAATAAGAATCCCTCCTTCTGCTTTCCAGAGGTCTCATGGTATACACAGCAGTGAATCCTGCTACGATTACTCACAGGTGAATCCTATTAGTATCTTCACACACCTTACCAGACCCAGGCGGGGCAAGGTCATTTGATGGGAGTTGGAAACTTTGGCTAGAAGAGCCACGTTACATAATTCCCTGCTCCTGCAGATGCCTTATGCTCTCATCCCTGGAGATACAGGGAAATGGCCGCTGGTACCAGGAATTCTGTGAGCTGCTAGCTCAGGGCACAAGGAGCTGCTAGCTCTGGACACACTAGTTCAGACAACCTAACACTGGAGAAGGGCAATGACAGGGCAGAAATTCTAGGCTGTTATTTCCACCACCCCCAGTTTTGTGGAGGCATAACTCCACCATCATTTTCCCCTCTATGTAATTTGCTTCATTCTCTTAGGACTGTCTCTGTAGCTCATGAGTCACACATGACCATAAACCATTTGCTGAAATCAACCAAAATCTGCTTTAACGATGGATATCGAGGGAGATGGCATCTCTGAGTGCCCTCACTCCCTCTCCTTTCCCTTCTTCACTCATGCCCAAGAGCTGATGACCCAGTGCCCAGGAGTCTCTGGGGACTGTGTGGTAGAAAACAAGACGACCAGCTATTCAAAGGTCACCTTCAACAGCAGACGAGAAGCTGTGTGGGCGCTCTGCCCAGAGGACCTTTGGCCTTATGCTTTCTCTGCTAGTCCCTTAAGCACCTCTAGTGCTCTCATCTCCTCACTATCCTATTCCCACTCAAGTCCAAAGAATGATGAGATTTAGACTTTGACTTGAGAATGGGCAAGGAGCCCTTTGGTCTTGGCCCCAGTCATTGTACTCCCGCCCGGTGAGCTAAAGATAGATCCTGTTTGAGAGATCCTTTTTGCAGAAAACTAGCTCATAAGAATGGGTATTTGTTTTCTTTTCTGTGTATTATATTTACTTCAGAACCTCCTGGGACATAGTCATTGTCAAGGAAGAATTTGAGTATTTTGAGGTTAACGGGTTATCATATCACTACTTTTGACTGTAATCGCTTCATGTACAGTACAACCGTGCTCCACTAAGTTTTCAGAGGCTGATTTTTCAACCGTCCATGGCCAGGATTTCCCCCTAGGAACCCCAACCCTTTGATTAGCATCCGAGCACACTGTTTGGACCACGCAGGGAATCCACCCCAGAGAAAGGGACTGCTGTGGTTGCCCTAGAAGTTAGTCTATTACCTGGAAAGTTAATAGTGATTGTTTCCACGTGGAACTATCTGGCTCTCGAATTTCTTCCACCCCTTTGCCCTTCTTCTGCTCTGTTTGGATGGTATGATACTGGAGGAACCGAGAAGGAAGGAATTGGCAGAGAGGAAAAGAGTTTTTCAGCAATGGACTGGATGGATTAGTTGCCACCTCTCATTCCTGAACTTTTCTTCCAAGGAGACCTGCTAAAATATGTAACCAATCTGGAGAAAAATGCTGAATACCACTCGGGCTATAGAACTCACCCCATCATGCCCTGCCTCCTTTCCCTTCTCCTTTCCTCTCTCTCCCCTGCTCCTGCCTGGGTCAGGACTAGACCTCAGCACCTCACCTGTGGTAGGAGACAGCTCGCTGTCCTTTGGCCTCCCATGTCAGGATCTTGCATTTGTTCAATGCCAACATTCAATTCCTTGCACCAAGAAACAGCTTAGAAAGGCTTGAAAGGCACCCTGGCACTCTCAGTCAACGCTGTTGCACTGAATCGCATCTAAAGGAGCCATAGACATATGGGTTACATTTTACTTAAAATACACATGGCTTAAGACATTAAAGGGGAGCATACTTTAACCAAGTATTTGGCAGATCTAAAGTATCCAAAATGTTTTTCTAAACTCTGCAATCAGCTGGGCTCCCCTTCTCCACCGCTACCCCAAGGAGACCAGGCTGGTGCTGAGGAAGTGGTGGGATCATGGTGGGGACGCCGATATTTGAGGAGAGCAGCTCTGAGTTTGTGAAATTTTCTTCAAACGTTTTTTTTTTTTTGGAAGTTTCAGCAATCAATTGAACCCTGCTGTGTTGACTACAAAGGCAGTGACTGCGCAAGCGAATTCAGACACCACATCCAGCCACACTGTGGACTGGGCATATTGGGGGTGGACAGATTCTGTTTGAGATAAGGGTTTAGGTTGCTTCATAGACTAGAGGATGGGTTCATTTGCAATTCCCATTTTATTTTTGTTCAGACCCCTCGTACTGCATGCCAAATAGATGTTGCCAGTTGCTGAATCCTTCAGATTTAAGGCAATCCCAAGTGTGAGGAATAGAATTGCCCCATTAAGGCTGTGACCTTGGGGGCAGTGGGAGCTGATTGACAGGTCTGTCTTCTTATACACTTCTGCAGGACTGTCGGGGAAGGTTTAGAAACACCAACTTTTGGACTAGCGGTCAAGCATGTGGCCAGTTGGCCCACCCATAGACTCCGAATAGATTCCTGGCCAATCTGATGTGATCGCTGTACAAGTTCAAGTTCGCAGCCCCACCCCTGCTAAGCACTGTCTCCAGTATTTCTGAACCATTGCACACATGATATTGATTTCTCAGGGCCCATAGCTTAAGCTCAGTCTCAGTAATCAGGATGGCCGTCTGAGGCCTGCAGCGACAGTTGTGCCCCGTGGGGATTAGGGAGCATTCAGGGTCAAGGTAACCCAGGCCTGCTGATTCTGAAGGCAGGGAACACACACTCAAATAACTCATTGCCCCCAAGTCAGTTCCAGCTCATAGTGACCCAAAGGACCAAGTAGAACTCCCCTTGTGGGTTTCCCAGATGGTACATCTTTATAGGAATAGAAAACCTCATCTTTCTCCCTTGGTGATGCTGGTCGGTTCAAACTGATGACCTGGAGGATATCACTCCCATGCGTGACTCCTTACCCAACCAGAGATCCTTGTGAGCACAGAAAGGTTCAGGCTCTCATGCCAGGCAGACCCAACCTCAACGACCAGAGTCTGGAAGTTTCTGGTCAGTTGACCCTTTTGAGTTTGACTTTCTCCTCTGATTTCGTACTAACAGGCTCCTTCACGAGCCAATCTCCGCACGGAAGTAAGTTACTTCACAAATTCTTACTTAGTCCTCATGAAACCACTTGGAGATTGTTATCGACATTTTATGAATGAGGAAACTCAAGCTTGAGGAATTTAAGCAGTTAACCCAAGGCCAAGCAGACCAGGAACCAAATCCATACTTGATGAGGTGAGGTGTGAATAAGTTGGTTCCAACGCCTAGTGACCTGTGTACAATGGAACAAGACCCGACTTGGTCGGGTGCCACTCTCACATTGGTTTCTGTGTTTGAGCCTGTGTCCGTTTGTCTCGATGAAGGTCTTTCTCTCTCTCACTGCCCTCCTCCTTTACAAGCACGAGACCCTTCTCCAGGGGCTGCTCCCGCCCGACACCATGGCCGAAGGATGTGAGAGGCACCCTCTCTTCTCAGGAGCATTCCGGCTTCACTTGTTCTAAGACAGATTGGTTCATTCCACTGTCAGCCTCCCATCCAGGGAATGTTCTTTACCAACATCCTAATGCAAAGGCAGCAACGGACCATCCAGCAGCCTTCTTGGTCCTTGTCCCACTTTCACTCGCATGGGAGGCGAGGGAAAGCACCTGGTGTAAGTCAGGGCACCATAGTTTCTTTAAGTGATGTCTTTGCTGCTACCAGTTTTAAAAAGGGGGGTTGCAGCATGTTTCTCCAATGGACGTGCTGGTTGACTTCAGCGCCATGGGCAGGGGTCGTGGGTCCAAGCAAGATGGAACCTGTGACAATTCTTACCACCTCTTACTCTGTTCGCCTTCTGCAAATAGAGACCGCGACGCTGTGTTGCAGGATATGGTCAGCTGAACTACGAGGTTTCTGGAGAATGTGTGATTATGTGCTTAACACAGGATTTGCAACATGGTAAAATCAAACCCCAAATCGAAAAACACTACCCTCAGTTGATTCGGACGCAGAGTGATCCTGTGGAGGATTGCTGGGTAGGCGCACCATCGAGAGCAAAGGTTTCCCAGCAGAATGTTATATGTGGTTCCTGTGGCTTCCCGAAGGGTCAGGGTAACAAGAGAGCCACACACTGAGAAATAGGCTGCATAGTGACTGCCTTGCCAACATTTCCTAATTCCACCATCTGTTCTCTGCTGCTCGTCTGCCCTCAGGAACCTGCTGGTGGAGGTGCACTTGGCATGATAGGGAGAGATCAGTCATAATATCAGAAGGCAATAATCATGACAATAGTATGTGCATAGTAGCGGGTTGGTAATTCCAAACTTGTATGGTCTTGACATAGTCCACAACAGCTCTGTGTGGTGTGGGTACCCGCATCCCCCCTATTGGGAGATGAGGGCCCTGAAGCAGACTGTGGCTTGGTCCAGGCAAGATCCCCACTTGACTGTAGAGCCCAGGCTCTTTTTTCCCACCAACAGCGTTTCCCGTGGGATTCAGTGACACTAACCACGCCCATCAGGATGTGCAGCCGTTGGTATGGGCCGTTACTCAGGGACACTCCCCGGGGCAGGCTCACCGTGTGCCAGAGGACGTCCTCGGCTGTGCTTTCCTTGGGGACAGCTGCACAGCTCTTTCTGTGGTGGAGCAACTAGAAGAGCTCCAACCCGCAGCCTCTCAGTCAGCGGTCTCACAACCATGCGCACTATCCTTTTCCCAGGTATTCTGCCACTGTGAACTGGAACTCGGCGCTTTCTTAAAGAATGACTTCCCCACAGTCTTCCCAATTTAAGTGACTCCGTACCAAGGCTCAGAAATAAGGGGTCCTTATTCAGGCACCAGTTGGGTTTGGGGATAGGCATGGAATGGAAAACGTCTCAACCTTTGGGAGTGTGATGGGGAAGCAAGGAGCCCTGAGAGTGGCATCATGATATGCAGAGCTGCTCGCGGGAAGGGCAGTGCTTAGGGCCCACCAGCCAAAGGGCCAGGTTTGTAGCCACAGCCATGGCTCTCACATGCCCTATTCTTAGTTTGTATGCTTTGAACGCTGCTTTTTTTAAAAAACAGATTTTTTATTGCGATTGGGGTGAAAGCTTACAAAGCAAAGTGGCTTCCACTGAGCAGGTCATACGCATTTTGAAACTGATTGCAATCCCCGCGATGTATCAGCACTCTCCCAGCTCCTCTGTGCTTCCTGTTTCCATCCCTCCTCCCTTCCGGTCCCTTCCTGCCTTGTGAGCTAGATCCCGGAACAAAGGCTGCCCTTTGGATGTCATATGGTTGGTTGTCCCACGGAGTGTGTACCTCTCTGATGTGACTGGTCACCTTGTAGACCACCTGTTGTTTGCCTGAAAGTTAAGCTCTGGGGATGAGGTAGATTCCAGGTTTGGAAGATGTCTAAGGAACATGGTCTTAGGAGTTCCGCCAGTCTCTGCCAGACATGTGAGCTTTGTGTAGTCTTTGAAGCTTGATGCCACATTTCTCTCCCACTCATCCAGAATCGTATGTTGCGCTCCCTTTCAGGAGTGGTCAGTAGTGGTAGCCGGGCACCATCCAGTTCTTCTGGTTTCAGGTTTGGGGAGGTGGGGTTTGCATTATCCATTAGGCCATTGGACTAATGGTTTTCTTGTGTCTTCCTTTTTCATCACTCCTCACCCTCGTGATACCTTAGATGACTGCTCAGGAGCTTTGAAGACTCCAGTTGGATTTCTTCTAAGATGGGTATGGGCGTTGTTTTGGCAGTTCATGCCACAGTCACTAATTCTTCACCAGTACCATACCCTGTTTCCCCGAAAATAAGACAGTGTCTTATATTAATTTCTGCTCCCAAAGATGCACTAGGTCTTATTTTCAGGGGATCTCTTATTTTTCCAGGAAGAAGAATACGGTACACATATATTGTTTATTGTTTTATTAAAAGAGACCTTGCGCTTCCTGTCTGCTCTGGCTGCGCTGTGGCCAACAGTGAGCTGCGTGGCGGTGCCCACTGCTACGGTCCAGAGTCCAGAGTTATGCTAGCTTCTGGGACCTTATTTTTGGGGAGGTCTTATTTTTGGGGGGGATGCCTTATATTTCAGTGAGAGGCAAAACTGTAAGTAGGTCTTATTTTGGGGGGATGTCTTACTTTCGGGGAAACAGGGTAGCTCAGATGCGTCAATTGTTCAGTTTATCTGTTTATCCCCAGCTTCCCTGTGCACATGAGACCACTGAGGAGACGACATCTCCAGTCAGTCAGGCACATCTTTGTCATCACAGTGAGATCACTGCTTTTTGAAACTTCTTACTCGCTGCAGTGATGGATGGATGGTGGGGGCTGTGGATTCTGCCACTGGGGGTTGCATTGATGTCACGGCCCTGTAGGACAGAGTAGAACTGCCCCATCAGGTTCCAAAGGCTGTCACCTTTTTGGAAGCAGACTACCGCCACCTTGCTCTCTTGTGGAGCAGCAGAAGGGTTTGAACTGCTGATTTTTCAGTCAGCAGTCAGGTGTTGACTTCCTGTGCCACCAGGTCTTCATCCCGATGACTCTGCCTTCTTCCTGCCTCGGGTACTGCTTAGAATTTCATCTCAGTGCCGCGTAGTGTGGTAGGTAGTGAAGTGTGATTTGAAATTCTGGGTACACCAGAGAAGCACTCCCTGGCAGTGTGAGTTTAGGCACGTCACTTCAACCTTGGGACCCTCGGTTGCCTCATCTACATGACGGGTTAATAATAGTAATGAGATCAGGATGTTGTGTGGACTCAGTGACCTCGTGTATGTAAAGGACTTAGGACCAGCACCCAGTGCGAACGCTATAAACAGCTATTATTTGATTTTTGCCGGGTCTAGGAAAAACGTTTAGGAATGAAGTAAGAGGGAATTCCCCTGAGTTGGTTTCCAAATGTAATTAAGAAACGCTGACCTTCCAAACCGTTGGCCAGGCAGGAAGTTCACTTCTGGCCTCCCGTGATGCCCAGTTTGACCTAACTGTATCTCACGAATACAGCTTTGCTGCCTGTTCTAGTTGGCCAAACTGTAACTCTTTTCTGTGGCTGCGAAATCAGGACCGGGTCACTCCCTGGCAAGGCCCTGGACTCTCTGATAAGGAGGGTTGGGATTTATTCACCGATTCCGGCTCTATCTCCTTCCACGGTCCCACTGCTAGGCTGCCTGCTCAGCAGGAAGGATGTACATGGTTTCTTTTGTTTCAAGTTTATTTCTCCTGACTGCCCTTCGGCAGGGTGCCCAGGCTAGAGTGAATGGGAGGAAGCTGTCAACTGACCGGCTGGCCTTGAATGGACCCTGGTGGTCAGCTCAAGGGAAACTATGGATTTGGAGAAGGCAGGGGCTGATTCTTGAATTTGAAGACCTGTCTGTTACTATCTTGAGCTTGTTACTATCAGGCTGTTTAAAGAATCAACATCTGTAGCTAGCATCCCATTAGCATTTGCCACAAATTAAAACTTTACATACTTTTTTTTAACCTCATGTAGAGGAGCTGTGAAATTGAGGAAGGCCCTCAACAAGATAGATTGGCATGGTGACTGTTACCATGGACTCCAACATAAGAACAGTTGTGGGGATGATGCAGGAGTGGGCAGTGTTTCCTTCTGTTGTACATGTGAATCGAAACCAACTCAATGACACCTAACAACAACAACAATATTTACCAAGGGAGGTGTGTTAGTCTGGGTAGACTAGAGAAACAAATCCATAGACACACATATGTGAACAAGAAAAAGCTTTATATATGAGAGCAATTGAATATTGAGAAAACATCCCAGCCCAATTCAGATCTAGTCCCTACGTCCAATATTAGCACATATGCCTGATACCAATCTATAAATTCCTCTTCAGACTCACGAAACACATGCAATGATGCCAAATGCAGGAACGACACAGGCTAGTGGGGATAAAGTCTTGTGGATCCAGTGGTGTTGTAAGCATGTAGCGCTGGCAGGGGTCTCCACGTGGCTTCTCTAGCTTAGAGCACTAGTGTAGTTCCATGCATCTTGTCAGCTGCAGTGTCTCCCAGGGAGTGAGCAGAGAGAGAGATTGTCTCCTGCCTCCAAGGAAGCATATCGGAGTTCCCAGAATCTCAGGAGAAGGCCATGGCCACACAGAGGCCTTTTTGACTATGACCTGATTGACAGGCTAGACTCCATCCCTTCACTCTGAATCCTCAAATTGACACCAGATTGTGTAACTACCACAGTAGGTGAAAAGGATTAAGTGTTCAACTGCTAGCCAAAAGGTTGAAGGTTCATATCCACTCACGGGCCCCTCGGAAGGAAGACCGGGTGATCTCCTGAAATGTCGCAGCCTTGGAAACTCTCTGTAGCAGTCCCACCCAGACACTCAGGGGTTAACCTAAGTTAGAATTGACTTGACAGTAGCAATTTTTGTTACTGTTTGTTTCTTATATTTATTTTCCCAAGTGGGGCCCTACCATACCCTCTGTGTTATAAATAACCCGTTTATCACTGGGAAATAGAGTGTGCGAATCATCAAAACATTTTTAAAATTTACATAAGAACTTCGTACAGTGCTCAGAAGTTTTCATAATAAAATGTTAGAAAAAATAAGAGTCACCATTTGAAAATAAGTAAGATCATACTACATATTCTCTAATTCATCTTTGATCTCTTTCTAAATTAGTACATTCACGAACCTACTTTAAAAAGGAAGGCTTAGGAGTTCATTGAATGGATGAACCATAGTTTGTTTATTGAATGTCCCCATTGATGGCCATAGGGTTCCAGTTTCTTACGTCACAGATAATGTTGGGGGCATCACCTTGCATATAATCTTCAGGCACATTGATAAGCCTTTTTGTAGGATTTTTGCTTAGCTGTAGAACTGCAAGGGCACGGTTTTCCGATTTTGTCCTCCCTCTCCACAGCCCCTCCCCCAGAGACTGCCCCAGTTTGCCCCTGGATAGCAGAGGGATTTTGTTATGGTGACACATCCATGTAAATCTTTGGTGTTATTATTTAATGGCCGTATGAGGTTAACTTGTATGTGTTTGTCATAATTAAGTTTCACATTTTCTCAATCACTTCTCGGCCTTTTGGCTAAGACTAAGTGAAGTTTTACATTTTCTTATGGTGAAAAATTAACAAGCCTGTACTGAAGAAGAGAGAATAAAATAATGAATCATCAAGTAACCATCATTAAGATTCAATAATCAGGTTTGCAGTGTCTACCCTGATATACTTGGGTAGGTGGCTATCAAAGGCCATTCCTAGATGGGATGGGCCAAGGAGAACTGGCACATAGCTGGGGATATGTAACGGCAAATTGTCCTTGGCTTCTCTCGAGTTTTCCATCCCATCAACCCTGGTGGAAGACTGTCTTTGCACACTCTTACCAATTAGTCAATTTCTGAGTTTGGACAGCCTTTTCATACCCAAACTCTTGATTTTCAGCTTAAACCATACACCCCTCAAACAAACAAACAAACAAACAAACAAACAAACAAACAAACTCACTGCCATCCAGTCAATTCCAACTTATAGTAACCTTATAGAGAAGGTAGAGCTGTCCCTGTGAGTATCCAAGACTGTTACTCTTGACTGGAGTAGAAAGCCTCATCATTCTCCGATGAAGTGGCTGGTGGTTTCCAACTGCTGACCTTGTGTAACCACTACACCACATAATCAGTCTGTCTCTATAGACTTAGCTATTCTAGATAGTCATAGAAATGGGATTTTGCCCCTGCAATATGTGTTCTTTTGTGACCAACTGGCATATTTTGAGGTTCTTTCCCATTGTAGCATGTACAGTGTCAGCATCGTCCCTTTCCCTTGCTGGATTGACACAGTGACTGTAGTATTTATCCCATTGTATGGATATGCCCCGTTGTATTGACCCATGCTTCAGTTGATGAGCTTCCTGCCTTCTAAGCCAGAGCGGACTAGTCTGCTTCATAAGTTCATTTTCAAAGGATAGTGCTTGAGCACCTGCACAGCTCTGTGGTAAGGGCTGTCAGAGGCAGGTACGAACACCTCCTGTGTTAGCTGTCCAACACAGTCAATGAGAGAGAAGTCACACAACCAGCATAACCCAAGGCAGAATTAAAAATGGGCCCTGTCGGGTTGAAAGTAAAATGTGAGAGTTGGGGCTGGAGAGATAGCAGAGATATGAGAGAGTTTCTGATGGGGCTGCAGGGAAGGGTGCCCCGGGAGGGTTAAGTAGAACTCCATCATGTAGGATGAGGGGAAGCTTTTGAGGAGGGAGGAGATGGGAGATGGGAGAACGAGACAGGAATTCAGACTGAGAAAATAATATATAACCATTTGGTCTGGACCAAGGAGAACCAAGAGCTGTGGTGTTAACCAACTCTGTGCAATTCAGAATTCCGACTAGCCAAATCATTTGATTTCAGAAGCTTGATGCGTGGTGACAGAGGGAGGGGTCAGAGGATTTGGGGGCGGCGTGTGTGTGGAGGGGGGCTGTGTGTCAGAGCTCAACTTCAATGCTCCATGTTGACTTTCAGTTGAACTTTCTCTTGCTTCAGGTGAAACCACGTGGTTGGGGAGGTAGGTGATGGTGCTTCCAGGGAAGAGTAGAGGGCATTTTCTATACGTTGGATGAGAACAAGCTCTTCCTCCTGGCATTCCCCAAATGAAGAGACATTCAAGCAGAGCTGAGTAGATGAAACCCGGCGATGGCCAGAGACTGAGCACCAGGCACAGATGGTTTCTTCCAGCTTTCGCAGGAGAGGCCGAGGTCTCCTGAGGAGCTGGGCAGAGGTTGGGGGGCATGTGGAGTGGGAGGGGAGGGACTAGTAGGCTTTTGCATTTGGTAAAACCCTGCAAGTTCCACTTCTGTACTCAGTAGACTCCTGGCATCCATTGTTCTTTCAGTGTAGCTCTGAGGAGCTAATTGGGTTCTTCATCCTGGCTTCTTGGACCATGGGGCACGTTTCCTATGATAGCCAGCCTTTTTGCCTTGGCCATGGAGCATGACTGTTCTAGGGGGAAATCTCTGGGAGAAAGTGGCCAAATCAGGGGCCTAAGGACAGGCTTTGACCTGAGAACAAAGCCGCTTTTACACTTGGCTGGATATATTTTGATGCTAAGGAAATCAGATTTACTCTTTCTCTGTTTATATAACTCGAGTCACACATAAAGCTATTTGGCTGAACCTTTGGGTCCTAATGGAGTGGGATTCTGGGCACCTGGAGCAGGGGCTGGCTCTGAAGGAGCAGGCCCCTGGCTTTTCTGACTGCCTCCTGTGTGTGAGACTTGATGCTGGACGACCAACTGAGACGTCTCATCTTTCTTTCTTTCTTTCCTTCTCTGCCCTCACTCGACAAACATTGAGGCTGCCAACTATGGGACAGACACTGGACTAGGTCTTGAGTGTTCCCAGGTGGGCACTGTGGACCCAAACAGATGTACTGTCTGTTATCAAAGTCTAGCAGAGGAGACAAAAAGCACCAAAACATGTGGAGCAACAAGCAGGATGGATCCAGGTCAGAGCCCTGGGAGTCGGTCGGGGGGAGCCCGGCTTGGGGCTCTGTGACAGCTTCTAGGAGGAAGTCGAGTCATTCATGATGGAGGGAGCAGTGGATGGGAAGGAGAAGGAACACAATGTGCTTCCCCTCTGCCCTCCACAAAGGAGGAACACGGCGCTTTGTCCCAAGTAGAAGGGACAAACGCCCAATTGCCAGAGTTACATTTGCAAATGAAAATAACCCCTTAAGGTATTAGGGTGTGTGAGGAAGGAAAGACTGAGGGAGGAGGCTGGAGAGGTAGCTGAGTCCTGGAAGAGGCTTGGTGGCCTCCTTCCCACATGTGAGCGCTTGCTTTTAGGGCAATGGGGAGTTAATGAAGGGTAGTTGAAAAGCCAGACCGTGGCATTCAAAGTGCATTGGAGAAGGATTACTGGACAGAAATGACCCTTGTTTCTTGGTGTCACAAATAAAAGACCATTCAAAAAGCTCGATTGGGATCTGGGTGAGGTGCCGGGATCGAATTCAGGAAGAGGCAGATGAGATGGGGAAAAGGGAACGGCATCCAGAGAAACTTATGGGATGGAATCATCAAGACGGGGAGATGGGTTGAATATGAGGCAGAGGAAGAGGATGGAATCCAAGGCCAACCTGGGGTTCTGGGTTTCAGCACCAACTAGCAACTCGGTTCATCTTTAGCTTGTGGCCAGGCCTTGTTCATGCCTTGGGGCTTCTCTTCTCCAGTGGTTAGTTTCTTTGTTGCATGGCGATAACCCTCTCCATTCTCTAACCGTGCAGGATCCGGTGGGGTCTGCTGATGGAATCCATGTGTAGTAGTGCCCCGTACTCTTCCTGTGGCCCTCACAGCCCTGGCAGAAGAAAAACCTGTCTGTACTCTGTCTATCTCTAATTTGGGCCTCTTACACAGTCTTTCCTCCTTATCTGAAATTCTGAACACTTGACCTCCCCAGAACTGGGGAAACCTCTGTCCATTCCTACAGCTGAGGCCCCCTGGGGCCACTGAGGGGGGGCAGGGGGCGGGGCGGGTAGAGTTGTGGGGAGGGTTGGGTTCTCAAGCTGGCTTTTATTGAAAACAATGATATCATTGAGTGGGCGGAGCTGACCCAGACCTTCCTCAGCCGGTTCAAGGAGAAACAGGGTCTTAATGGCATCTGTCCATTATGGCTCTTGGCCAGCCTTTTCTGAAGCTCCCGTGCACGTCACCAGCTCCTTCTCCCTGCCTTCGCGGGGTTTCTCCCCCGAGGTGTCGATTTTTCAGAGAACTGGCAGCCTCCACGTTTTCTCCTCTTGCATCAGCCTCCCGGAGAGAGGTCCAGATGGGCCAAGGGTCTATAATGGCTGCATTGTGTGAGACTGGGATTCTTTTTCCAAGGCTCCCCCTCCCAGGGTTGAAGTGGGGCAAGTTGTGGAAAGGGATTCCTTTGGTTAAAGATCAGCCTGCTAGGGAAGGGGGTGACCTGTGTATTCTAGACGTTCTTGGTCTGTTCAATGACTGGGTCTAGATTTGGGTTGTGGGTAAGTAAGCAGACAAAGGTAAACTGGTCTCTCAGGCTTGTGGTGGTTGGAGTATAGCTTTGGAAAGGGGATCAGCAACATTAAGGAAGTCCCCTTCATTCTGGAGTCCCTGGGAGTCCCTCTCGGCTAAAATCAAAACGTTGGAGGTTCAAGCCCCCGCAGAGATGTTTCAGAAGATAGGCCTGGCCATCTCTTTCTGAAAAAAATCAGCCGCTCACATAGATGGGATTGGCATGAGTCAGAATTAATTATAGGGCAACTAGTACTGACACTGGAATCCTTGTTTTCTGATGGCCCTTCCTCTTA
Organism: Echinops telfairi; assembly: GCF_000313985.2. Classification (NCBI taxonomy): domain Eukaryota; kingdom Metazoa; phylum Chordata; class Mammalia; order Afrosoricida; family Tenrecidae; genus Echinops; species Echinops telfairi. The sequence continues at coordinate 74,021,572 of NW_022111372.1, forward strand.
GTGCATACACACTCTCACACACATGCCTCCTGTGTAGCCCCGTGTAGGCCGTTTGCTGCAGGGAAATGGGTACCATTGCTAGTATGCCACAGCTCTGGCTAGGAAAGGGAGGAAGATGGACTGTAAGATGGTGACTTGCCTTCCAGGGAGTGGTCGGCGCACCTACAGAGTGGTCAGTACACCTGCCACCTGTGTGGTTTGTCGGCATTTGCAAAATGCTCTCATGGCAGGAAGTGTGGTCGACCTCAGAACTCTAGGTCATCTCCGAGCACAGGGTTTAGCACCTGCTTGGCCTCAGTAAACATCGGTGGAGTGAGAGCGTGGGCTTGTGGCTGCAGAGCTGTGGCTCAGAAGAGGTACTTACTGTACCCTGGGCAAGGACTCTGTGCCAATAGATGATGAAATCAAGGGACCAGGAACTTGGGCTTTCTGATGCCCCAAATTCATATCATGTAGTGCTGTTGTGGTCGCACCTCTCACTGAAAATGTGCCAATGTTCTTCCCCTTTGTCTTCTCATGGTGTCTGAATGGCGTAACGCTATCTGCCACTGGCGTCCAGTTTGCTTAAACTGATGCAGAACGAAGTGTAGCTGCCTGAGTTTGGGTAGATCATTTTCCTGCTTGGGCCTCTGTTCTTTCTCTGCATGAGTCAAGGGGGCTGGTGAGCAGAACCAGTTGTTCTCAATTCCAAGGGGGCCTCACGTGGGCCAGAGGCAAAACTGTGCTCCATAGGGTTTTTGATGGCTGAGCTTTTGGAAGTAGATCACCAGACCTTTCTTCCATGGCGCTCTGGGTGGATCTGACCCTTCAACCGTTTGGATAGCAGCCTCGAGCATGAAGCCTTTGCACCACCCAGGACTCTGCAGTGTGAGCAGAGGGTGTGCTGTATAATGAGCCTTTGGTTGCAGTAGTGTTTGCAATTTATACACTAAGATTACCTTCCAAAAATATTTTATGGGCCACAGCAGAGGATGAGGAAAAACTGACGAATCAGAGCTTGTGGGGTGTAGAAGCATGAGAGCTGGATCTTTTAATTGCCCCAATTTGGATGACTCAGCTTCAGCCACTCCCTCCAGGTGTCCCTCATCTTGGAATTCAGGTGCCAGGGAGGGAGAGCTGGGATCCAATGGCTCTCATTTGTCACTAGGTTCACTCAGGGACTGTGATTGACTCTCGGTGCCCCCCATGAACATGAAGTCGTGGGGGAGCAGTTCTTGAAATACAAATTGAGGCGCTGTGACCCCAAGAAGGGGCACAAGTGTTGGGCAAGCTGAGCCAACACATGTCCGCTCCAGTCTTTGTTGTTGTTTTTCGTGTCATTGAGTAGGTTCTGATGCCTAACCAGCTTATCTGTGTGCAGCAGAACAAACACTCATTATCCAGCGCTCCTGCTCACACCACAGAGGCCTCCAGCATCCTCATGGTTGTTCCCGTGTTTGAGCTCATTGCTGTAGCGCTATGGTGCTCTTTCATCCTGGCTCTTCCTTTGGGCTGACCTTCTCCCATACCAACCATGATGTTCTTCCCCAAGGACTGGTCTAGAGGGGTTTTACACTTGAAGCACTGTTGGGCTTCAGCCACGACTTGTACTTCGGGCGATGGTAAGAAACCTTGGGCAAGGGTCTTCTAGTTATTGGGATATTCAATCAGAGGCTAAAGGGGACTCCATACCAAAATACAGGGGCTAGGGTCCTGACCATATGTGCTTGTTTCGGGGAATGATCCTTCTCTTCTCTTCTTGCTGAGCATATTTTCAAAACTTGGATGTTCCATTTCTTCATTACCCTGGTTCCTTCTTTCTTTTTACTATTTAGGGAGCATTTATTTTTATTTATTTTTTTCAGTCCTATCAAGCAGTGTTGTACAGTCAGTACCACAATCGTTTTCAAAATAGTTTCTTCCTTCTTGTCTTCCTTGATATCTGCTCCCCATGACCCCGATGGCTTTCTAGTTATTGTCTCTGTAGATTCACCAAGCCGGGGTTTCATGTGCTGAAAAACACAGAGAGATACAGATCAGAGAGTCAAGAACACTACCAACCATAACAAAACCCAACAGAGATAAACCCCAATCAGTGGGATTCTGGCTGGGAGAGGGAGGGTGCTGGGCAGGAGACAGCACCTGACTGCCATCACCCTCACTGTGCCTCCTATGCTAGCTCAGCTCTACACCATGGCTTTCTTCACGTCTCTTCCCAGTGACACCTCTCTTCAGAGTACTGTCTGTTAGTCTGCTAAGCCCTGCAGTGAGGTCATTTATCCAGATATGATTATTGGCGAGGCTGCGGTCAGGCACTATCTTCTCTTTTTTTGTTTTTCTTGGTAAGAGTGAAGATAATGCCCTACTTCCTTCAACTGTTCTTACCAAACATAGTCAATGCCCGTAATGAGCTAGTCAAGACACTGCAAAGGAAGTCCATGAACTCTTCTTGAGGTTTGAGGGCCCCTCACATCGTTTCTCTTAGCCAGTGCATCTCACATTCAGCCACCATCCTGTCCATCAGTGGAACCTGTGTGTGGAACAGGCTTCGGCGTGGCTTCTAGGCTAAGGCAGATTGGGAAGGCAGCACTGGTGGCCAGCCTGTGAAAAGCCATAGGATCGTGACCATCCATTCTGCAGTGGATTGTGGGGATGGAGCAGGAATGGGTAGCATTCAGTTCCTTAACATGTCTCTTCCACCTAGGCTGCCTGGGCCCAAGAAGAAGACCTTATTTGTGTAAGAGATTACTCATCTCCGCAGAGGCAGCCAAGAGAGAGCCACAAAGAGGATTAAATAAAGAGCCCATTGGTCCAAGGAATAAACGGCCCTCATCCAAACATCCTCTGGTATATAGCGCAAAAGCCAAACACAGAACCAGGAGCTGGCGAGAGGGATGCCAGGTCTTTGGGGATTGGGAGAGGAGGTACTGGTGAAAACGAGTGTTGACTTAATGCATTGTTCAGACACTTCCTTAATAGAAGGTTAGAGAGAACATACAAAGTAGAGCGGGCTTTTTGCCAGGCTTATGGGTGGTGCCATCTTGTTTGTAATGCACTTTCTGAAGCTGGTTCTCTGGCACGAAGGATGCTTTCTCAAGAGAATCCTTGAGGAGAAACCCCTAGTTCTTTCCTTGAGGAAGAACCTTTACATTCTCCCTTCCTTGGTCTTCCTGTTCTCTCAGAAGGGAGTACCTCTGCTTCTGGGGTCTGGATAGATCTACCCCCAATTTGATGGTCAGGCCATGCCTTTGGCATGTTGGTGGTTTGTTTCCATTCCTTTGGAGGTAATGAGCTCTGGTGTGGAAATCTTGATCCTGAAACAGCTCAATTCTTCCCCTTCCTTTTTCTTTGAAAACAGAAGAGAAGAACAGCAAAAACAAAACAAAAAAGCAACAAACAAACAGCCTCACTCAGTTCTTACTGACTTTATTATGTGGCCCCAAATGTGGGCCAGCATAGGCCATTGCCTTACAACAGCGTTGCTACTTTTCAAAAACACTTTTCCATGCTTGCTGATTGGTTCTAGGCACCAGTCACCACTTCTGTTAGATAGAAAGGGGAACAGGCTGAGTTGCTTGTGACTTGCACAGTCCCAGCCTGGTCATTAACTATTACTAATATAACATTTCCAAATATACAAAAAAGGAGAGAGGGCAGAAGTTTGAGCTCTGGTGCCCATTATGCAGATCTAACGTGTATAAAGATTGATGTTGTCGAGGATTTCTGTTCACTTGGATCCACAATCAATGCTCACGGAGGCAGCAGCCATGAAATCAAACAATGTAGTGCACTGGGCAAATCCGTTGTACGTGACACCTTTACAGTGTTGAAAAGCAAAGATGTTACTTTTATGACTAAGGTGAAAACCCCAAACTGTGGCATTTTCTATTGCCTCATATGCATGTGCAAATTAGATATGGGATAAAACAGACCCCAGAAGGATTGGTGTATTTGAATTATGAGGTTGGATTTTTGAAGTTTGGTGGACTGCCAGAAGAACAAACAAATCCGCCTCTGCGGAAGTACAACAGAATGCTCATTTGGAGCGAGGACGTTGTGACTGCATCTCCTGTACTTTGAACATGTTGTCAGGAGAGACCAATCCCTAGAGAAGGAGCATCATGCTTAGCAAAGTAGAGGGACAGGGGAAAAGAGGAAGCCGCTCCATAGGATGGACTGATGCAGTGGGCATAGCAATGGGCTCCAACATACCAACCGTTGTGAGAATGGGGGCGGACTTGGCAGGGTTTTGTTCTGTTGTGCATAGGATTCCCATGAGCTAGAACTAACTACAACATAGAGTGAATTAATGGGTTTGTAAAATAACCAGTGGCAAAAGTAAATGTTGAGGTGATTGCTAGAGTAGATACCACCCCGGTGAATAATATCCTAAGAAGACCCTCCACAAACCAATAAGACTCTGACTCCTGGTGAACTCATGGGTGCACATAGCCCTCATGCAAACTGCTCCATGGGGTGTTCAGTGTATGATTGGTTAGAAATAGATCAATGGGATTCTCTTCCAAGGTGTCTTGGGTCAACTCAAACCACTAACCTATTGATTGGTTAGCAGTGATTGGGGGTAATCTTTTAGTAGTGATTGGGGGGTAATCTTTTCTGTTGGACCGAAATAATTGGAATCTCTCTTGTAGCTCCCTAGCTTTCTTAAGTTCACACCAATTCTTACTGTCTTGTACAAGTGTTGCCTTCATTAATGAAAACTGCAAGTCTCACAAAGTTACGGTGCTCCCTAGAGCGTGAAGAACCTTGACAGGCTTCTTAGAAGCTAAGAGGTTGACAAGTTCCCTTGTTTGACATTAAAAAGAGCCATGGTGAGCTTTTGCCCTATTTCCAGTATATGCAAGGTCAGTCACGTAGACAGCAATGGAGCTGGTACTCAAAAGAAAACCATTCTGAGTCTAAACATTCCCTAAGTGCTAGGCTCATATAATTTTTTAGACTTTTAGGGGGTGATTAGCAAGAAATGGTATAATAAATAGATAATGAATGAATGAATGAATGAATGAATGAATAAATAAATAAAATCATGTTACAGTTGATGTAGCCTGAGCAAGTATAACCTGGAAAAACAATTAAAAATACAGATTTCTGAGTCCTTCCCAAGAGAAAAAGATTCGGAGTTGGGCTTGGGAAGGGACCTGGATTTTATGTTTTCATAGACTTTCCGGGTGTTCTGTTAAGTGTCAGGGGTGGGAGTGGGTATGACAACACCAGGAAGGACGTGAGCAAGAACTGAAAGATGTTGAGTTGTTGTGGGATGAAGAGCTTCCAGGTAACAAACATAAGAGGGAGCAGCAAATTATGGACCCCCAGCCCCCACATCCCACCAGGTACACATGCCTGAGTACTCTTGAAAGTGAGCCGCAGGGTGAGTGAGCAGTGAATGTGTGAGCTGCACACAGAATCTACCCAGAGGCTCCCTGAAGAAATGCCTGGTGGTCTGCTTCCGAAGGAGGAGCCTGTGGGGCACAGTTCGACGAGCCTCAATGTCCATACGAAACCCGATGGAGCGCAGGTCTATTCTGACACACGTGGGGTCACCATGAGGCAGAATCCACATGACGGCAACCATCAGCACTTTTCGAAGAGCAAGATGGAGTGCGATTAGGGCAGTAGGGGAAGCAGGGGTGGAGTGGGGGTGGGTGGGAGTCAGTAATGTAACTACAGGGATGAGGTCCCTAGTGCTTGCTCAGGCCGGGCAGTCTGCATAAGTTAATGTCAAAGTATTTTGGAAATTATTACCAGCCTATCTCTACTACCTATTTATCTGAAGCAGGAGAAGAGGGGTTGAGCTCAGGGGATTGAAACGGTCAAGGATTTCATTTTACTTGGATCCACAACCAATGCTCACGGAAGCAGCAGTCAAGAAAACAAAGGAAGCATCGCATTGGGCAAATCTGCCGCAAAAGACCTCTTTACAATGTTGAAAAACAAAGACGTCACCGTGAGGACTAAAGTGCCCCTGACTCAAGCCACGCTACTGTCAACTGCCTCGTGCACGTGAGAGCCGAACAATGAATAAGGAAGCCGGAAGAAGACTTGGTGCATGTGTAGTCTGGCATTGGTGAAGAACATGGAAAGTTCCACGTATTGCCCAAAGAACTTAGGCGCCCTGGTGGTGCTGTTCCTATAAAGAGTTACCATCTCTGAAACCTTTTATAGGGTCACCGTGAGTTGGAAGTGACTTGACGTCAGTGAGTTTTCAAGTCAGAAGAACAAATAAAATCTTTTCTGAGACAAGTAAAGCCAGAAGGTTCCTTGAAAGTGAGCATGGTGAGACTTCTTCTCCAGTACGTTGGACAAGTCATGAGGAGGGACCTGTTTCTGGAGAAGGACATCGGGCTTGGCAGAAAGCCAATACAAACGAGGAAGCCCCTCGACAAGAAAGACTGACACAGCGGCTGCAACACTGGGCTCCAAGAGGAACAATTGTGAGGACGGCACAGACCAGGCAGCTTGCACACGGGGCCTCGGTTATTGCGTATGGCATGACCACTGCAGAGGGCCCAGCAATGTTTTGCACCCCTAACCAGGGTATCAAGGCCGAGATTTGGAACCGACGTGATGGCCTCTAGCAACAGTACTCGTCCGGAAGGCAGTTAGTTTCCCAGGGTAGGATCCAGAAGGTGTAGGTTATGCTTGAGGACTTTGGGGTCTGAGTAACTTGAGTTTAGCGTAAAGTCAAGCTTCCCATGCTGGTTGCTGTTATCATTAGGATGTGCAACTCGGCCGAGAGTGTTATACCATGTGTGCTGGTCCCCGACCTGTGCACTGTGAACTTGGGGAGGATGGGCAGCGAAACTTCAGCAGTGCAGAAGGGTCCTATCAAACGGCTTCTCCTTTAGAACCAGCAAAACGAGGGGGCGGGGTGGGAAAACTTGAATATCCTTGCCTCTTCCTGGACACACATCACTCACAACTAATTTCCTGAAAATCCAAATGCTATCTAGTGGTGAGAGACGACTTCCTGCTGATCTGCTGAGCTAGCCCCTTGATGAGAAGGCTGAGGAGATGAGAACAAGATGTGGTCAGAGAAGGGGTGGGGGTGGGGAGGGGGTGGGGGTTGGGCTGCTCAGTGGTCTAGTAGCCTCAGCTCAGCAGAGGAAGCCTTGTTGGTCCTGGGAGCAGTGCTAGCTAGGAGCACCCTGTGGAGCCCAGTTCTGTTCTGACACATATTCACTGGGTCACCATGAGCAGGAGTTGACTTGAAAGTCCCTGACATAGATACTGTTACTCCTCTGCACGCGTCCATCTGCCTCCTCAGAGCTAACGGCCTGCATGTACACATGCCTCCAGGCTGCTATCACCACCATTAGATTGTGGCTTGGCACGCTGCTCCGGGCCAGGCTGCAGCTCCATGCCTTCCTGCTTCTAAGTGAGACAGCAGTAAACTGCCAGAAAGATCTGGCCAAGGCCAATCGACTTGGGTTTGAAACCGGGCTCTAATCCAGATGTGAGAACTGAGACAAGTCACAACATATCCTCCCAGCCTCAGCATCCTCAACTCCAAGATACTAAAGGAGCCATACTGGCACAATGGTTAGGTCCTGGACTGCATTCAAAGCCCCTATGAGTCAGTATCAACTAGAGGACAGTGGGGTTTTTTCATGACCTCTATTGAGGGAATAGGGGCCCCAGTGGCATAGTGGCTATGCACTGGACTATTAACTTCAAGGTCATCAGTTTGAAACCACCAGCTTGTCTGAGGGAGAAAGTTAAGGTTTTCTACTCCTGTAAAGAGTTATAGTCTTGGGAACCCCTAGGGGCAGTTCAACCTTATCCTATAGGATCGCTTTGTGTCAGGACTCAAAAAGGCAATGAGTGTGTTTGTTTGGGAATCTTTATGAGAACAGGTCTCCTAGGCTTCTTTCCCCAGAGCTGTTGAGTGGGTTCTAATTGGCACCCATTCCATTAGCAGTGGGCACGTAACCATGGAGCCACCGAGGTGCCAAGGCACATTCAAGACCTGTTAATAAATATGATTGCAACCTCCCTGGCTTCCCCAGACTCAGGGTGACCCAGGATGTGCTGGAGGCAGGGAGGGGAGGGGAGCTTGAGCAATGAGGCCTGACCTGTGGTCTACGGTGTGCTTCTAAATTCGAGAATGCGCTACAGTCCCCTGGAAGATTGTGCAAAACGGATCTTTGGGCTCAATCCCTGATTCAGTAGGTCTATCATGGGGACCTGACAATTTACATTTTAAGCTAGGTCACAGGCCGTGGGAAAGGAGCCCTGGTGGCTCTGGGGGGTTGGTGGAGGTTGGAGTGCTAGCCCTTGGTAAAATTGGCAGTCCAAACCCACCAGCTGCTTTGGGGAGAAAGATGAGGCGATTTCCCCCCATAAAGATTTACAGTCCAGGAGACCTCTAAAGCA
>NW_022111372.1:74031271-74035897 GCF_000313985.2 Echinops telfairi
GGTCCTGTAGGGCTCATCCGCCCTGGATTCCCTGTATTTCCAGTTCCTATCTGTACCAGTGTACATCCTCTGGTCTCATAAAAGTATTTTCATTGCTACTTCATAACTGTAATTTTGCTACTGTTATGAATTGGGTGAACCCTGTGAGAGGGTTGTTTGACCCCCAAAGTGGTCGCAACCCACAGGTTGAGAACCACTGCTACAGAGAGTCACCCGAAAGTTGGAATCAGTTTGATGGCAGTGGATTTGGCTTGGGCTGTAGGAAAGGAGTCCTGGTGGCACAGCAGTTAAGTACTTGATTGTAAATAGGTTGGCAGTTTGAACCCACCAGCTCTGTGGAGAAAAGACCGGCGGTCTCCTTCTGTTTAGATTTCAGAGAAGAAAACGCGATGAGGCAGTTCTACTGTCACAAGATGTCATTCAAGTGAAAATCAATCCCCAAGACATTTAACAGCAAAATGCTATGGAAAAGAGTTGTCACGAAGGGGAAAGAGAGCACTTTTCAACATAGGTTGAGGGCAGAGTGAGCATAGTGGGTGTGATAGGCAGTTTGGGGTTCAAAGTAAGAGCAGATAGACTCAGGAGCTCTGTCCCTTGCACTGTTCAAGCCAATGCTGAATGCCCACAGGGCAGATTCCTGTACCAGGTAGAACGTTTTTTTCACTCATTCACTCGTTTACTCATTCTTTTTTTTTTTTTTTTCATCTACTCTCTCACATGCACTGCTTGTTGCTAGAATCCCAGGATGGTGCAAAGAGTTAATACTACCAGTGTGGTCATTACAGAATCGGTTGTCAATTTAAGAGGATTAAGAGTGAAGGTGTGGAGTTTAGCCTGTCAATCAGGTGGCAGCTTGATGACCTTATTTGGAGGTGCTAAGGAGATAAAGAGCTTGCTGGAGGTAGGACACACACTCACTCCCTGAGTGACATCCTGTTGACAAGCCACATGAAGACAGGCTGATGGCAGCCAGAGCCTGGAGCTGGAGAAGGCACGTGGAGACTCCAGCCAGTGCCGAAATGCTTACAATGCCACTGGATCCACAAGACTTCCCACCCACTGGCCTGTGATCTTCCTGCATTTGGCATTATTGAATGTGTTTTGTGGGTCTGAAGAGGTCTTTATCGATTGGTATTGGACATATGAGCTAATATCGGACTTACAGAATTGATCTGGACTGAGCTGAGATATTTTCTCAATATTCAATTGCTCTTGTATATACAGCTCTTTCCTATACATATATGAGTCTCCCTGGATTTGTTTCCCTAGTCTACCTGGACTAACACAATCTTGTTGTTCACAAAAAGGGTTGGAGGTTTATCACCAACTCCTGTTGTTTATGTAGATAGTGTCCATCCAGTCACTTAAGAGTTAATCTGTATGGGTCAACATTTCATGTTTTACTGTCGGAAATGCTGGCCTATACATGTATAATTTCCTTTTCTCGACAGTGTTTTAAATTATATACTGTTGGTTCAATTAATGCCAAAATCAATAGAATTACCTTATGCCTCAGGGAGATGGTTTATAATCTTTTCTGTCATAAAATGATAATGATATCTCTAAAGTGAACCAGAAACATATAAAAATGATAGATAGATATGGGGCTCGGACTTAATTTTAGCCTCAGCTCAAGAGCTTGAGTTCCTATGACATGGCTCTGCTTGATGTTCACCCTCTTGAAGAGATCACTGAAGTTAAGGGTGCATAGCAAAGGGTAGTGAATAAACCAGATGGTGCCTGGCTGTAAGAAAGAGTAGTGTCTGGGATCTTACAAGCTTGTCTTATTACAAGCAGCCATCCGAGTGAGCTGTTAACTAAGTCCACATGAAAGAAGCCTGTGTGATCCAAGGCTTGTAAATAATAAAGTCAAAATCCAAAAGAGGGAATGGTATCAGAGCTTAAATTATGAACACTCAGTTTGAAGAAGACTATGGATGACAGTGGAAAATCCATTTTCAAGGGCCTCACATGGATTAAGCCTTCAAAGAATGTCTCTGACCTTAGTTGAGGGATATGAATAGCCTTGCTATCCGATAGAGAGCACTGTAAGGTCGATAATGGCAGATGTAGTTAGGTAAAATGAAATACCTTATTACCTGATCTCTCTTTTGACCCATTTTAAAGTTGTTTCAGTTTAAAAATTTTTTCTGCTTTCTTCTTGATTGAAGTTTTTTTCTCTTTTGTCTAGTCATTGTTCTTGGGGGTGGGGGGTGTTTGCTCATTTCCTGTTTATGTATTATATGCTGTACTGTTAATAAGCTATCCTCCAATCTTGATGCCACGATCTTCTTCATATAATACAGCTTTTCTGATGTTTTGTTCTGCATACAGATTGAGAAAGTATGGTGAGAAGATACATACACCTTTGCTCATTTTAAACCATGCAGTATTCTCTCATTCTGTTTGCACAACTGCCTCTTGTGCCTGAAGTTCCACAGGAACACAGTGAAGTGTTCTGGGACTCCATTGTTCTCATGGTTATCCATAGTTTGTCATGATCCGCACAGTCAAATGCCTGGACATGGTCAGTAAAACAAGTAAACATCTTCTGGTATTCTCTGCTGTGAGTCAAGATCCATCTAACATGAGCAATGACATCCCTTGTTCTACATCCTCTTCTGAATTCATTCTAAATCTCTGGCAGCTCCCTGACAGTGTACTGCTGTAACAGTTGTTGGATGATCTTCAGCAAGATTTTGCTTGCATGTGATATTGTTTTATAGTTTGAGTCTTCTGTTGAGTCACCTTTCTTTGGAATAGCTACAGAGAGCCAGTCAATTAGGCCAGTAGCTATATTGGAAATTTTCTTATAGAGATGAGGAAGTCTGTCTAGTGCTTCATCAGTTTGTTGAAACATTTCAATTGGAGTCTATCAATTCCTGGAGTCTTGTTTTTGGCTAATACTTTCAGTGCAGCTTGAACGTCTTCCTTCAGAGCCATTGGTCCTGATTCATATACTTCCTCCTGAAATGATGAAGTGTAGACCAGTTCTTGTTTGATACAATGACTTTATGTATTATTTTCATCTTCTTTTGATGCTTCTTGCATCATTCAATATTTTGCCCATAAAATATTTCAACTCAATGTTTGAATTTTTTCTCGAGTTCTTTCAGTTTAAGATATGCTGAACATGTGATTCCTTCTTGATTTTCTATCTGTAGGGCTCTGCACATTTCAATAAAATGTTTTATTTTGCCTTCTCGAGCTTCCCTTTGGAGTTTTCTACTTATTACAAAGAGTTCTACTCTTTGACTTCATCCTTTCTTCCATTTGCTTTACCTTCTTTCTCTATGATTGAGGGCTTGTTTCAGAGTCTCTTCTGACATCTACTTTGAACTTTTCCTTCTTTCCTGTCTTTTTAACGACCTTTTGCTGTCTTCATGAATGATGTCCTTTAGAGTGTTGCAAAGTAAGGATGTTACTTTGAAGACTAAGAAGGGTGTGCCTGACCCCCCAAATTTGATGGAGGTCAGTTCTACTCTGACACATACGGGGTCACCATGTATCAGACTTGATTTGACGGTAACTAGGTTTTGCCTGCCTGTTGGGTGCTGTGGCAAATCCTTGAATAAGGTAGCTTTGATTCCTGTCTTCAGGGAGCCCACAGTCTGGTGAGCCAGACTCAATGAATTCTCAATCTCTCTCAGTGCTAAAGAAGCCCTAGTGTCGTAGTGGGGTATACTTTGAGCTGATAATGGCAAGGTCAGTGTTTCAAACCCACCACCCAATCCCCAGAAGAAAGATGGGGCAGTCGGCTCTTATAAAGATGTTCAGCCCTGGAGACCCTGTGTAATAAGGGTCTGTGAGCCCGAGTTAACTCCGTGGCAGTTAGGGAGAGCGTTTTCTGGGAAGGAACCCTGGGGGCACAGTAGGTTACGGGTCGAGCTGCTCACTGAAAGGTCAGCAGTTGGAACCCACAGTCCCTCCAATCACAGTGATGAGGCTGTCTGGTCACGTAGAAAGTTAAAGTCTCAGAAGCCCTCACGGGTAGTTCTACTCTGTCTTATCAGGTTGCTTTCGGGTCTCTGTGAATCATAGTTGACTTGTTGGCAGTGGGTGGAGTTTGGTTTGATTTCAGGATGGAGACTCTGGGAATTCTGTGACAGTAAGGGTCCGAATGAGAAGTTATAGTGTTTCGTATCCTTTTGAGGACACATGACTGAGAGCTGACAAGGAGACAGACCACCCCATGGCTATATTTGGATTGTCTTTTTGGAGTGTCACAATGTAACTGGGGACATATTTTCCCTCTAAGACTCAGAGGAGTCTGAGAATGTATTTTCCAGGAGTGCATTTCCTATTGGAAAATTCACTCTTATCCACAGCACATTCACGGGCTGGCCTACTAAATTGTATTGCTGATCAGTCGTCCATCACATAGTCCAAGCAGAAGAAAGCAGATTGTATGAAGCGGGTGGCAGGGTTAAATTAATTGCTTCTTATTATCCCTCTCAAATGACTCACTGGACAATGAATGACTGGAGAGAGTTAGAGGGAACAGATACATTTCATATGCTTTTCTGTGTTCTTCCATCAATACTTGCTAGAATAAAAAATGATAGTCATTGTACATCTGTACCAATGTACATTGGTATAGATAGCAACTGGAAACACAGGGAATCC
>NW_022111372.1:74036977-74047359 GCF_000313985.2 Echinops telfairi
AAAAAACAGCGTGCCTCTTTTGCCCCACACACCTGACTCACCTAACCTCACTCCATGTGGCTTGTTTTTGTTTCCTCTAATGAAGAGGGGCATGAAAGGACAGCGATATGACAATGTATAAGAGGTGAAGAAAATAAATGAGCGAGGCTCTGTCAGCCATCCAAACAGATTAGTTTGAAAAATGTTTCCAAGGATGGAATCACAGATTTGACAAATGTATTCACAATGTACTGGAGAGTACTTTGAAGGTGATAAGGTTGTTTTGTAATAAATAAATGAAAACATAGCCTTGGGAAAAAAAATCCAGTTTTTTTTTTTGGGGGGGGGCGGAGTACCCCCTCGTATTTCTCTCTCTCTTTTTTTTCCAAACTAGGAAAACAGAGATGTAACTTGCTCATGGCCAGAGATAGTAAATGTCAGAACTAAAATTAATGCCTCTGTCTCTCTGACTCCAGACCACACTCATGCTTTTAGTATGCTGAACTACTCATTAATTCATCCATCCAGTGATTAGTTCATTGGTCCTTGCCCTGAACCAATGTCAAGCCTCTTTCTCTGGGGATGCTTACGGACAAATGGGCGAGTCCTCCCTCAGATCCTGATTAGATGCTAAAGAGAGACAAAGGGGCTGGGAAGACCAAATCAGGTCCCTTAGCCACTGACACACATTTTCCTCACGATTGAGAACTGCTTTACACAAGCTGCGTTTCTATGCTTTGCTTCATTTCCCCAGTCTCCCGCTGGGTCTCCTTCTTGTTTGGTGAAGGCTTGATGGGTTACAGGAGATGATGCGTGACCAGGAATCTAAGAGTCAGGATCCCTGAGCCAAGAGCTGAGGGCTGCTAGAGGGTCTCTTTCAACTGACCCGCTCTTCCTGAGACGTGACTTCTCTCCCAAAACCTGGCCTCCATTTTCTTTTTAAAATCAGTTGTAAATTGGTCTTTTAGCTTTTAAATTAAATTCATGATCATAGGGAAAAAGTTGAGTGAATCCATGAAATGGACATTTTCTTTAATCCCCTGAGAAAAACACCATTATGGATGAGCATTTGTTACTCTGCTTGTTTTTAATGCATGCTGTCTTGTATGCCATTATTATGTTTTCATCAGAATGGACTTTTATCACACAGTACACTGTCTGTATCCGATTCCATTTTATTTATTTATTTATTTTTAACTAATTTTTTTCTGATTCCATTTTAGACACCTTTGCACATCAGTACAAGCACACTCACACTGTTCTTTTGATATCAACGCTGACTTTTAATGGCGCCTTCCATTAGAACCCTTCTTGTCCCCTTGACTGACTGCTCTAGATCTGTTTTGCTTTTAATGTGGCAGAGCTGGTTGGGGCATCCATTTTATTAATTTCTTTTTTCTTTTTACTATGAAGAGAAATTATAGGAACCTTATTTTGTATTGCCTTGTCTTTGGTGAGGAATTCTTAATTCAACTAAAAAGGCTCTAGGGCAAGAGAGAAAGCAGCGTTCAGTTTTAGCAGTGGGGGTTTTACGAGAGAGCGATGTACAGAATGATCAGCTATAGGCAACTTGAACTCCCAAGTCTCTGAAAGAACAGGCAAAGGCAGTTCTAGGAGGCCATGTGGCAGGGACAAAGGACCAAGTGAATCTGTTTCATCTGCTCAGCCATTGCTACATTAATTCATTGACTTGACTTAGATCATGGGCCACCCTTTGCCAGGACCAGATAGAATACCTTGATTGACAGTCCTACTATACTACTTGCAGCAAGGGTTGGGTTTCTCCCTTTAAAAAAATTAATGGGGTGTACTAAGAATTGGTGGACTGGCTCCATGCTGACAAATCACTTGAGGTGTGCAATAGAGTTCATGAATCTGGAACATTGTGCACAGGTTTGCATCTGTTTCTCCCCAGGACGAAGAACATGTTAGGAACCATTATTTCAGTCTTGTCTACTTCATCTGGTCATGCGTGAACTAAATGATGCTATCAATGGATACCCAAATAATAACAAATGCCTCCCTCTTTTTCTTTTTGGTCCTCAGCCCGGTTTCTGGGTGGGGCTGTCTGGTTCAGTTAAAGTCACTGACTGCTGTTGCCAGGAGGTTTGGGGTTACCAACCAAAGATACAAATTTCGCCTTTGTTTTTTTGCAGGGACCTGTTTGCTTCAACCTACACGGAAACCCACTATACCCCAAGTGGAAGCCCTCAAACTACCAGGCTGAAGTCTGAGGTAAGTTCAATCTCGGTGAAGCACCTGCCCTATCCAGTTGCCATTTGGCAAGTGATGGCGCTGGTAAAGCCAGAAGTCCTTGCTTCCCCTGATGATACAAGGTGCATGTTCCTCACTTTATGTTAATTAAAAAACAAAAAACAAACCAAAAAATCAGTTGTCACCGAGTCAGTTCTGACTCATGGTGACCCCAGGTGTGTGAGAGTGGGATTTTGCCCTGTAGGGTGTCAGTGGCTGGAACTCAGAAATAGATTGCCAGGTCTTTCTTCTGAGGTGCTTCTGGCCATGCAAGTGAACTCTCTGGACCATCTGGGGACACCTAATGATACTTATCCACATTTTAACAAAACCTTAAGTGAAAGAAATTATTTTCCCCAAACCCTGTCATCTCACCTGATCCCATGTCTTTATTTCCTCTCTGTGCATGAGCTTTCCAGAGTTACAACCTCCTTGCACACAAATTTTGTTATGTGCCTTTAAAATGTTTAAACTTCCTATTGTAGTATAATATTTTATCTTGTACTTCCATTTTTTTCCATGAAATTTTTGAAGCCTCCTCATGTACATAAAATGCACTATTTTAACCATTTTTAAGCAGCGACGTTATTACCATATATACTCGTGCATAAGCCGACCAGAATATCAGTCAAGGCACCTAATTTTACCACAAATGCTGCATCAAAAATGTGCTGAAAAAACTCAGCTTATACACAAGTATATACGGTACATTCATAACATTATAAAGCACCATGATCTCTTTCCAAAACTTCTCATTACGCCAAACAGATGCTTAGTACCTACTAAGCAATAACTCCCCACTTCCCCCTGCCTCTGGTAACCACTAATCGTAGCTTGCTTTTTTAAAGCGATTGTAAGCTATCGAGTTTGTTTGCTTGCTTTTCTGTTTTGCTGCTGCCTTCATTCCCTCCCCCACAGTGGTTTTGAGGCGGGACGTTTGCACAGTCAAATATCTGTCATTAAAAAAAGGGCTTTTCAATCGGCTTTTCAGTTTGTCTTTGCCACACACCCCTAATGGGCATTTAAAGGAGTGAATCATCCATATTTCATGGTTTGCTAGCTTTTCGTGTGGAGTTAGTAGGATCAAAGCAGTGATTCTCAACTAGGAGTGCTATTACACACACATACGTACGTAGCTTTGTCTAATGACATTTTCGATGATCACAAACGGGGTGGGAGTGTTACTGGCATCTAGTGGGTAGAAAGCAAGGATGCTGTGGGACTCACCCAGAGGATTATCCAGCCCATAATGCCAGTAGTGCCGAGGTTAAGATCAGAGTGACCTTCATACAGCATCTAAGCTGCTAAGGGAGGGGAAGGAGAAGGAACTAAAAGGTGGGACTCTGGAGAGAACAGCAGTAGCCTTGTGCCTCTGGGGCCAAGCATTAGGGACTTTAGTGACATGGGCACCTGGACAATGTGATGTGGAGGACAGCAATGGGCTCTCTGTCCCCAAGGTCACTCAGAACCAGACTCCCACATGGCCTCTTGTGTAAGATACTGCTGCAGGCTTCAAGAACATCTAGCAAGACAAAGACAGTGACAAGCTTTTTCAATCATCAGGAGTCCCCTGGAAGCAGGTCATTGAGCATTTCTTTACCATCTGAAAGGCTGGAGGGTTGAACCCACCCAGGGGTGCCTCTGAAGACCCAGAGATTTGCTTTTGAAAGGTCCACAGCCTTTCAGAAGTCTCTGGTCAACTGTTCAACCCTGCAAAAGCAGAGTCTCCACTTTTCTGAATCTACTTAATGACAACTAATGGCAATTACAACCGTCAGTTTATCAGATCACCCCTGAGGGACGAAAAGGACACAGGGCAGTTACGTGTTGACGGGAGTGGTCTGGGGGTGAGCTAGGCAAGCAGTGGGCTGCTGATTGCAAGGCCCACAGTTGATCCCCACCTGCTGCTCCCCAGGAGAAAGACCAGACAGTCAGCTCCCTGAAAGATTTAAAGTCTGGGAAGCCCTATGCAGGGTCACTATGAATCATAGTGGCCCAATGGCAGTAAGCTTTTAAGAAATGCTAGCGCTGTGACTAGGTGACTGGGGAGGATTTCTGGATAGTTGGAGGGATCAAGTATCGAAGGGCAAGAGGAATAGAGAAATGAGGATGGTTTGCTGTGAAGACTGCCCTTGAGGTCCAGCTAAGGATAAGGAGTTGGCAGTGTAGGCAGCTGGCATGTTAGTAATTCCTTCTCCCCAGCTTCTGGAAATCTACAGATCCCAAGCACAATGCCCCGTTCTCTGGGCGATGGGGTTAGGGGTGGGTACAGTCATACTTAGAAAGCTCCTAGCCTTGAAGACTTCACAAAATTGCTCTCTTCTGATGATGCCTCCTGCCCCTTCTGTACCCCAGAGCTCAAGAATGGGTCTCAGTCCACAAGTTTGCTATGAGCTCATGCTTCCTGCTGTGAAAGCCCCCGGGGTGGCGCCCTCGGGCCCAGGGAGCTGAGATGGAATGTTGTGAGTTCACGACTCAGATAATTTCCTTGTTCTTGGTGTTCTTTGCCTCAGGCAGGCCTTTCAGAAACAGAGGAACACGGGGTGGGGGGTAGGGGGAGAAGAGCTTCCTTCCCCTCCTCATTAGAACCCTCTTCCTTCTGAAAGGCCCCGCTGACTGAAGCCCATGGACCCAAAACCAAAAATCCTAAGCCTGTTGGGTCACTTCCAGCTCACAACAGCTGGCCCATCTGTGCCAGAGAAGGATTGTGCCCCACAAAGTTTCAAGGCTGTGCCCATTCTGATTGATGGCCAGGTCTTTCATCCACGGCACCCCTGAGTTTTGATCTGTCAGCCTTACCACTAGTCGTCCAGCGCTTCATTTTCTGTACCACCCAGGACCTTGAACTATGAGGCAACTCATTATTTTCTTTTGCCCCTCTCTCAGTTATCTAGTGCCGCTATAATAGGTATGCCACAAGTGAGTAGCCTCCACGAACAGACCTTTATTTCTCATGGTTTAGGAGGAGAGATGTTGGAACTCCGAGCATGGGCTCTTGGGGAATGCTTGCTCGGTTGGCACTGGAAGAGGTCCATAGAGCTTCAACTTCTGCTTCCACGGTTCTTGGAGAGCTGCCCATGTTTTAGCATTTTCTTACCCCATCTTCACCTCTACTCCCTTGTTTCATCTTTTTTTATATCTCAAAAGAGTCGCAAAATATAGCTTACACCAACCCTGCCTTACTAATATAACAAAGACAACCTATTCCCAAATAGGATTAATACCTAGGCATAGTGGTTAGGATGTACAACACATATTCTGGGGGAGCCCTGGTGGCGTTAGCGTGTAACATGTTGCTCTGCTACTTGCAACGTCAGCAGCTTGAATCTACCAGCTGCTCCTTGGGAGAAAGATGAGGCTCTCTGCTCCTGTACAGATTTACAGCCTTGGACACCCACAAAAGCAGTTTTCCTCTGTCCTATATGGCCACTGTGAGTCAGAATTGACTTCAGGGCAATGCGTTTTATGTTTGTAATTCAGAGCATAGTAATCCGTTACTGGATTCTTGTGATCTCCCCGCCCAGTCCCATGTGACACCCAGACAGCGCTCTTTTTTGGAAGCTAACTTGAAGAGAAATGGGAATGCAATAAACCATTGAGCTGTGCTTGACCCAAGCTTTGAGGCCTGCACTCTCTTTCCAAACTTGGCCTGGGTTATCGGGCCTTCTGGGAACCTTATCAAGCCCCATCAGCTAGTCCTGTAGGCTGTAGCCTAATCTGGGTCAGGACATTGGGGGAATGAGCTGTGAATGTGGTCCAATAAAAAGAGCTACAGGGCTTGGGGTCTGAAGGCCAGGTCTGTAGTCTTGGCTTGTCCCAGCTATGTGACCTGAAGCAACCCTTTTGACCACACTGGTATTGGGTTTCCTTGCCTGATAATTGGATATGCTAATATTTGACTCTCAGGGCCTTGGAAGGGTAAGATGAACCATTCATTTTTATGGGAATTTGAATTATGAGCTTGTCCAACCTCACATTTTACAGATGAGGGAATTGAGAGGAACAGAGGAAAAGCAGCCTCTAGAGGGGAGAGGGCATTAGAACTGATTGTGATGATATATCTATAGCTCTTTTAAAAATGACTTAATTAAGTGTTTGATATGTAAATACTCTATCAAGAAAACTGAGGGGGGGAAAAGAACTTGATCAATGGTTGCCATGAGTGAAGGAAGAAGAGAGTTTGCTTAGAGGGCACTGAGTTTATGTTAATGGTGGTGAAATCATTTGGAAAGGGCTACCAATAATGGTCCTAACAACACAAAGGGTATAATCAGTGGCACTGAATTATACACGTAGAAGTTGTTGAACTGGAGAATGTTTTATTGTGTCTATTTTTGCCACAACTAAAAAAAAAAATTATACAAATAACAATGAAGACAAGGAAGTAGAAGATGTTTTAAATCTGATTGTGGTCATGATTGTACAACTCTTCTGGATATGATTTAACTATTGAATTGTATGATATGTGGGTGAAGTGCCAAGAAAACTGTGAAAGAAAGACAGACAAGCAGCCTGTGTAAATTCAGATTGCCCATCGTTGGCCAAGCTCCGACTGGAGTTCATTAAAGTCTCAGACACTTTGATGGTGCTATGTGGAGGAGAGGCAGTGCAGTGGGAAGTGGAAACAAGGATGGGGAAGATAAGGTGTGGGTTCAAATCCCATCAGTGTTAGCATCTGCCCCACCCTCTTTCTGTGAGCTTCAATTTATTCATCATAAATTAGAATGATATTGCTTCCTGTCCTAAATGACTCCTGGTGACACTATTGCATAAACATTGAACTGCTAACCACAAGGTAAGCAGTTCAAACCCTACTCTGAGGGAGAAAAATGAAGCTATCTACTCCCATAAAGATTTATAACCTTGAAAACTATATATAGGGTTGCTATGAGTTGGAATCGACTCAGTGGTTGGGGAGGGAGGTATTTTTGATTCCTGGAGACCATTGAGGGACACAAATGGTTTGTTATCAGCTACTAACTCAAATGTTGGGGGTTCACAACCACCCAGTGGCACTGCAGGAATAGGCCTAGAGATCAATTTCCATAGATTATAGTCAAGACAATGCAGTCCTATTGTGAAGCCCAAGGGGTTCCCTTGAGTTGGGACCCACTCACAGCAGCATATGGTTTTGGTTTTGTTTCCCCCCCTCTCCGAAGCTGACATGGTGCTGGGGGAAGAGGAGGGGGACCCATTGCCCTGGAGTCCCAGCACAATGCCGGCACACTGAGAGTTGTGCAGAGCCTGGAGTCTGGACTTGAAGTGTGGCATGAACTCACGCATGATAGAAAACTGCAATTCTTGAACTTTTCCTTTGAAAAATGGCAATGGTAATATATACCTCATAAGACTGTGGTCAGATTATAAAAATATCATCTGTGCATGCTTTGAACAAATCAACCAAGCTGCACAGACCTAATAACAGTTAATGGCCAGTCATCACATGTGATTACATATGTGGGAATTCTTTGCAAAGCATGTTGTGGAAACTGTGCTATTTTAGAGAGTGCCCAGGCTTTGATGAATGTTAGCAGCATTCCAAAGACAGGAAGATATACAGGGATTCTTCATACCTGACATAGTTAAAGTTTATTGTGCCAACCTGGCCAATAAACACATGTGGGGTTAATTGAAGGGCAGAGAGATAAATGGCTCAGTCAGCCTCACCTTTCCAGTTCGTGGGTCCCTTGCTTTGTGATGATCAGACCAGGGTGCAGCTGCCTTAGCCAGTTCCCTGTTTCAACTGGCAAGGCCCACTTCCTGCAAGACATCCCCAAGGAGAAGCTGCTTGGACCTACCCTGATGTAGCCCTTAGTGCTGGAGCAGCCGTGTGGAGACTCCTGCCAGTGTTGAGATGCTTACATGTTCACTGATTCGGCTTTCCTCCTGTAGTCAGCATCATACTGTGTGTTTTGTGAGATGGAGGAGGACTTTGTGGATTGGGGTTGGACATATGGATTAATGTTGGTCTTGTGGGCTTGGGCAGCACTGGGTTGGGATGTTTGTTTTCTTGATGTGCACTTAACCTTTATACAAAACTCTCTCTTATACATGAGTTTCTATGGATTTGTTTCTTTAAAGTACCCAGACTAATACAATACCTATGCTTGGATTTGATTTCTGTGTATCCGTGGAGGTAGGATTTTCCTAACCCCTCCTTCTCCCCACTTCTTGGAGCACCATTTACCCTATGTTATCCTGTCTCCCCTCCTCAGGAGAACTGGCCTCCTCTTCACCTCTGAATGGCTTTGGAGTACCTGGTCCCCCCAGCTGAGTTCCAGGGACCAGATTTGGAACTTCAGGTCCCAGAGCCCAGCAATGAGTGGAGAAGCCAGGTGCTGGCTGGCACCTGACAGCAGGGCACTCCTGGCTGGATGACACATTTGGTCTGCTCACCTTTTGTCACAGGTGCTGGGTGTAAAGGTGAAACTGAGGCACAAGGAAACAGACAGGCATAACAGACAGGACAAGGGAGAGCTTTATTAGGGGGAGCTCCCAGATGAGGTTCTGTGACCTAGGCCAACGGGTCAGGGAAGTCTTGTTCAGTAGCTGGGGACTAAGATTTTTAAAGGAGTGGTGAGGAATGTATGGCAATTATGGCAATTAGCATATGGGGTCTGGAAACTATGAGAATTGCTTGTCAACTCCTTGCTGCTTTCTTCAAACCTGGAATATCTGGTTTCACTGCTTATCTTATCTGATGCCGTCTGCTGCTGAACCCTGGGGGACTTGCAGGGAAGTACATGCAGGGCCCTGACCTGCTTCTGCTTAGTCCGAACATTCCAGCCTTTGTAGTGATAAAGGGGAATGGATATTTGATCTGACTACTTCCTGCTAGTAGGGGGCAACAGGGAGAGCATTAGGTGCCGGAATGGTTTGGGCCAGCATTGGCAGGTAGGGGGCTGTAAGGATGTAACAAGAGTTGGTTAGCAGTTAGATTGGAT
This sequence comes from Echinops telfairi, assembly GCF_000313985.2. Taxonomy (NCBI): domain Eukaryota; kingdom Metazoa; phylum Chordata; class Mammalia; order Afrosoricida; family Tenrecidae; genus Echinops; species Echinops telfairi. Next base: position 74,046,154 of record NW_022111372.1, read on the forward strand.
ATGGCTTTCATTCACTCTTGAAGGAACTTAAAACGACAAGGAGTTAAAAGTAACAGCAAGCAAATTATTACCAGGACTGTCCTTAGGGAGCTGGGACAGAAGACTTCCTCTTGTGTCTCAAAGTGCAGGGGGTACGGACAGAGGGGAAGGGCATCCCCTGGTCACTGTTCACACCCATCAGTCGGAAAGTGATCCAGTAACCCTGAGGGTGTCCCCATCAGATTTAGGGACCCAAGGGAGCGTCCAGGACTCCCTGGGACAGGAAGGCTCCCTGGCACAGATCTGTGGCTTTGTCCAGCAGACAGGGACCTTGGATCAGAGAGAGACACAATGGAAGCTGAGGGGGGGAGTGGGACCTGGCTTTAAGGCTGGTAAAATGAAGGTTGGTCAGGTCTTTTTTCAGGGTGAGAGGAAGGGGAAGCAGGACATTTTAGAGAAAGCACTGCAGGGCCACAGACGCAAAACACACATACAGGTAGAAAAGGCTCAGAGACACCCTCTGTGTTCCATTCCAGGCAGAAGGTGCAGCGACTGCTATGCCTAATGCTAGGAGTCCTGTTATCCACGGGAATCCCAGGGAGTAAACACAAAAGGCTGGAGGCCACATGAAAGAAAATAGACACAGAGAAACGATGGACACGAGAAACTGACCTTATTGTTGCACCCCTTTCGTGGAAAGGCAATTATTTCCAGCTAGAACTAGAGTAGCAGAATAAACCCCTGCAGTGGCGCCCTGAAAAACAGGGACCCTAAGTTCCCATATGAGTTTGCTGGTCTTCAGTGTCCAGAAAGACAAACAAGACAGAATGAATATACACAGAGAGATACTGACTAGAAGTTGCTCGTTCAGACAGGCTCCAGAGGTTCGATAGGAGAAGAGGGGTGGGCTACATCCCAGCGGAAGCAGGGCTGAGCCGTCAGGGAGCCTGCGTCCCTACTTTTCCTGGGTTTTGGGCACCAAACTGAGGTACAGGGAGATGTACAGACATAACTGACAGGACAAGGGAGAGCAGAAACAGAAATAGCTTTATTAGGGGGAGCTCCCGGATGAGGTTCTGTGACCCAGGCCCACAGGTCAGGGAAGTCGTGCTGAGCAGCCAGGGTTTGGGGCTCAGGTTTTTAAAGGGGTGGTGAGGAATGTATGGCAATTATGGAAATTAGCATATAGGGTCTGGAAACTCTGAGAATTGCTTGTCAACGCCATGC
>NW_022111372.1:74047459-74049396 GCF_000313985.2 Echinops telfairi
TCAGGTTTTTAAAGGGGTGGTGAGGAATGTATGGCAATTATGGAAATTAGCATATAGGGTCTGGAAACTCTGAGAATTGCTTGTCAACGCCATGCTGCTTTCTTCAAACCCGGAACATCGTATCTGAAGTTTCACAGGTTATCTTATCTGATGCCATCTGCTGCTGATCTCCAGGGATGTGCAGGGAAGCATGCTCAGGGCCTCGCCCTGCTTCAGCTTAGTCCAAACACTGGGGATGTCCCCTGGCCTGGGCAGAGTGGGAGAGAACTTCCTATATTTTGCTCTGAAGGTTAAAGTGTGACTTGAGTGAAGTTGTGGAGCATTTGATGCAGGAGGACACACACGGTAGTGTCCCTCTGATCCGTGAGCTAGACTGGACCGAGGAGCTGCTCACCAGCAGATGAAAGGCCGCTGGTGGTCCAGAGAATTGCTGTGAGCTGAGTGCCAGCCTGGCCTGGATGGCTCAGATGGGCAGGATGTAGAATTGTAGCCAAGGACACCTGGCGGCTCTAGACTACCTTTGACGATGGAGCCTCAACTTTTGGTTGTATCACCTCTCAGGTGTATTGCCTGCTGCTTTGGGCCTGGCATACCCCCTAGCTCCTTTTTGTATAGGCTGCTTATAACTTCCATGCAAGGTAGAGGCTGTAGAACCAGAAGGTCAAAGAGGCAGGTGAACTGTTATACAGTATGCAGGCAACGGGAGCTTGGTTGTAAACCCAGGCCTGGTTGGTGCCAAAATGCAGGAATTTAATTATTTGGCTGTATTGATGCATAGAGCTGGGGGTGAGTGGAGCCAGAGAAGATAGAGAACTGGGTTAGCAGTCTCCTGGGTCACACCCCTGCCTGCTGGGGACAGAGCACAGCAAGCCAGCATGGCTCACTTGGACTGCCCCGTAGGCAAAGGCCAGGGACATTTAGAATGGACCTTTTTCAGGTGTGAGGGGGAAAAGAGGAAGTGTCTGTATCTGCAATTATATAGTTTGTATTCTTCTTTAGACCTTTCCAGAAGGGGAAGTAGGCGGGCAGGCAAGCTGATGGGAGCTTGCCTCTCTCTGTCAGACCAGCTTGCTTCTCGTGGCCTATTTGGGAAGAAGCTTGTAGAAATGTGTCTCTTGTTGTTACATGTCAGTTTGCCTGGGACAGTCCTGGGTTCCCTATTTGCCTGAGGTAGCATTTTAACACCTCAACAGTGTCCTGGTTTCTATCAGAACGTGCTTTGGTTGCTCTATTTATAACACTCCACCAGCACCTCAAACTTTTATTTCAAGTCTCCCTTGACAGTGTTTAATTATATCTTTTCATTATTGACTGGCTCTCACAGGCCACAAGCCGCCTGGGTAAGCTGCTCCTTGTGGCATCTCCGGGGCCTGGCACATTGTGCTTTTCAACAGTGGTCTGCTGGGATGCAGGAAACCAGCCTGGATGAGAAGACCAGACGGCCGCGAGGCAGTGGCTAGAGAGCAGCAATACAGTCCTGGACTTCGCTACTGAATTGAGTGTGTCCAGGTGTGGAGGCTTTAGGAGAGGAAGAGCATGGGCCGGGCAAGAGGTGGGGTTAGCTCTTAGGGTGTCTGTACAAATGACCACAGCACTGGTAGCCCAAACAACACAAAACACAAAACAAATAAAATGTGCTCGCTCACAGTTCTGGAGACTAGAAGTCCAAAATCAAGATGTTGACAGGGTAAAGTCCAAAATCAAGATGTTGACAGGGTCATGCTCCTTCTGAACGATCGTCCCCTGCCTCTTGCTAGCACGTGGTGTCTGTCAGCCATCCTTGGTGCCGTTTGGTCAGTGACAGCAGCATGTCTCTGCCTCTATCTTCCCCTCGCCTTTTCTATGCGAGTGTCTTTCTGTGTCCTCCTGTCCTGATAAGGACTAGCCAGTAGAGTTAGAGTTCTTCATTCCGATCCAGTATGACCTCATCTTCACTT
>NW_022111372.1:74049496-74109350 GCF_000313985.2 Echinops telfairi
ATGCGAGTGTCTTTCTGTGTCCTCCTGTCCTGATAAGGACTAGCCAGTAGAGTTAGAGTTCTTCATTCCGATCCAGTATGACCTCATCTTCACTTAATTACATCTATAAAGGCCTTGGTCCCAAATAAGTTCACTTTGTGATGTTCTGGGTGGACATGAATTTGGGGAGGGACATTATCTTACGGGGCTTCGCAGAGGAGTCGGGTAGGAGGGGTGGGGGGGGCCGCCTTTCGGGAGCCTTCGAGCCTCACAATCAGCCCTGGGCCATGAAAAGAGCTCTGAACGAGAATCTGAAAAGCTCGCATGCAGTAAGAACATGTGACTGCTCCCTTTGCTTCTCTGCATCTCACCTCTGGGTGCCATCTGCCCATGGGGATGCTGGCCCACCCCGCAGGATCAGTATGAAAATCAAAATGCTGGCCTGGAAACCTCTTTGCAGATCATCTAAGGAGCCCTAGTGGCTCAGTGGTTAAGCATTCAAACTGCTAACAGTGAAGTTGGTGGTTCAAATCTGCGGGAGAAAGATGTGACCGTCTATGTCCGTAAATATTTCTCCCTCTTGGGCAGTTCTGGAGCCCAAGGAATGCCACTGGTAAGCATTGGATTGCTAACAACAAGGTTGGTAGTTCAAACCCACCAGCTGCTACACTGAAGAAATATGAGACTTTCTCCTCCCATAAAGAAACTGTGTATAGGGTCCTATGTATTCCTGGGGAACCCTATCTAGGGTTCTTTTGAGTCAAAATCAACTAAATTGCAATAGTTTGATTGGTTGGGTTTTGTTTCTTTATTTTTGGTCTGAATCATGTGTGAGTTTCGGAAGAGGTCAACATCACCTTGCTCATTACTGCTCGTCACCCTGACCACCCCCTTTCTCCTTGCTAGGACCACTGCTTTTACCACGGGACAGTGAGGAAGGCGGAAGCATCCAGTGTCACGCTCAGCTCCTGCCGAGGGATTAGGTAAGAGTGCGCGGAAGGGTGCCTGACCCTGTCCCCCAGAAACGTCTAGGACAAGTAGGATCGGCTGTGGGCATGAGCCTTGGGAAGGATGCCGCAGCTAATGCGTGCACACCAGCTCTGGGAAAGGCTGGGGCTGGGAGGAACCAGGGAGAGATAACCCACACATTCACAGGGACTGAACTTTCAGTTTATTGAGGAACTTGAGCTTGATGAGCTTGACCTTTCTCATGTCCCGTTCTCTCTTCTGTGGTCGACTCCCAGTCCCTGAAGTCCGAGAAACAGGAGAGGCAGACTATCCATTACCCAAACCGAAGTTCAACGAGATGGCTTTTGGGGTGACTGTTCATTCTTTCTCACTGCCATCAAGTCGATTCTGACCCATGTTGCTGTAGTGGTTACTCATTGGGCTGCTACCCACAAGGCCAGTAGTTCAAAACTACCGGCCTCTCCATAGGAGAAAGATGAGGCTTTCTACTCGTGTGAAGAGTTACAGCTGCAGAAGCCCACAGGAGCAGTTCTGCTCGGCCCTGGAGGGCCACTATAGGTCACGGCTGGCTCAATGGCAGTGAATCTTATGTGCTTCTTGATCCCGGCTACTTTGAGGGTTGACTTTGCAGGTTACCAGTTAGGTGACTATCCCCTCTCCCCCATCCTCAAATGTGGATTACAAATAGGGAAGGAGCCTGGTGGTGCAGTGGTGAAGTGCTCAGCTGCTGTTCTGTGAGAGAAAGATGAGGCAGGCTGCTTCTGTACAGGTTTACAGCCTGGGAAATACTAGGGGGCAGGTCCACACTGCCCCGATGGCAGCTCTGCATTGGCATGGACTCCGTGGCAGTGGAGGGGTGTGAGGATCGCGTGTGTTGATAGACACAGTGCCTTCAGAACTGTGCTGGCACAGGGCCAGCCTCCAGACTCTTGCTTCTCTAGGTTTGGTCTGCACCTGGGCAGCATTGACATCCCCTGGGGGCTTGTTTGGGATGAAGAATCTCAGGGTCCTTCCCAGACCCACTGCATCTGAATCTGCAGGTTACCAAGCCGCCAGATGGTTCCAGGTGCATGTACAAGTTCATATTTGAGAATATAGATGTTCCTTGAGAACATAAGTAACATCTCAAATATGTGTTTCTTTCCCCCACTGCCTTGCATATATAGGATCTTGAATTGCATGCCGAAGTAGTAAACATTCTTTATTGATACCCCTGCCAATTCCTCCTCCATGTTTTTTAAACCTGTTGTTGTCAAGTCAATTCTTGACAATTTATCACAACCCTCCGTGTGTCCCAGAGGAGAACTGTGCTCCACAGAACTATCAGCAGCTGATTTTTAGAAGTAGATTATGGGGCCTACCTTCCAAAGCACCTCTAGGTGGACCTGAGCCACCAACCTTTCAGTGAGCAGCCAAGCTGTTGACTGTTTGACCACCCAGAATGTTATCCAGTGCTCTGGAAAAGCTGGCTCTCTGGGAACAATCAAACAAACTTGGTTTGTAATATCTACCAATATGCTGGTAGAAATATTCCTACCATGACCAATTTTCAGTAACCACTGGGACACAGTGCTTGGTAAAGTGGAGGGGTAGCAAAAGAGGGGCAGATCCTCGACAAGAGGGATTGACACTGTATCTGCAACAGTGGGCTCACACAGAGGAACAGTTGTGAGTGTGGTGCAGGCCTGGGTGGGGCTTCGTTCTGTTGTTCATAAGGTCCCCAGGAGTCAGAACCAACTTGACACCTAGCAGCATCTAGTAGCAATAATGTGACATCGCTCAAGGTGAGGTTGTGAAGTGAACGCACAATTGGTGCTATGAAGCGACTCTATACCCTTCTCTGTATCAGTGGACTGACTCGTTCGGTAATTTCATTCACTCAGCAAAAAAACACGATGAGTCTCCTGTATATAAAGAAGCTCTGTGGGTTTGGCGTTGGACTGCTAACCACAGTGTTGGCAGTTCAAAACCACTAGCTGCTTTGAGAGAGAAAGATGAGGTTGGCTACACTCACCAATATGCAGTGTGGTAATCCTATCAGCTACATTGAGTTGGAATTAAATTGCTGGAAGCGTTTTGTTTTTTGTTTTTTTAAGTGTAGACCCATTCCTTTCTAAGGTGGAGGAAAGACACATTGAGAAGCTACCGAACCCTCAGCTTTCAGCTTTCCTGTCTGTGAAATGGGTACCCATAATAGGGATGGTAGAGATGATTGCTTCCATGTTGTGTGAACGTGACCGTGCTCTGCAAACATAAGGGATTGGGAACAATGGACAACAGCGAATCCCTGCCTTGGAAGGCACTTACCCAGGCTCCAGTGGGAGGGCTTGTAATGTGGCAGGCCCCATGTGTCTGTTTACAAATTGGGCCACATCTCTTTGTAAAGTTTCTGTGGTGAGTGGACCGGGGGGAATTAGGCAGGAAGTAGGCTTTGGCGGGAAGTGATAACAGAGTGATCCCAAATCCCTTGCTCAGATGACCTGATTGAGCCAAGTCAACTGCTCTTCCAGTGGCATTTGCAGGCCCAGCCACCACCACCTGCAGTCTGCGAATGCCCGTACATTCCAAAGAGAAGGAATGGGGACACACAGGTGTGACCTGCTTCTCTCTGCCTCTCCCCTGTCCCCTTGCTCTGGGGCAATGTGGACTTGGCTCAGCCTCTTGTAAATCACTCCAGCAGCTGGGCTGACCAGGGAGCCGGCCATCTGTTTCTGTTTTGCATGCTTCGCTCTGGGGACGGGGGTGGGTCCCCGGCTTACCTTCCTAACCTTCTCACTGCACACCTTAAAAAACCGAGGATGTCTGCTGGCCGGGCTGATTTAGGAGCTGAAGATGCTTGCCAGATGGCTCTGTTCCAACCCTGGAGAAGGAGCAGCTGCGGCAGCAGCCGTCTTGAAACCCACATACCCCCAAGTTGCCTCCCAAGCCTCGTAAATCGATGCTGCAATGGAAAATCTCCATAGCAATTGTTCTCCTCGCCGAGAGTATGTTCGATGTGATTGGAGGAAACAGATACACTATATACCAAGTGGGACCTTCAGGCTAATGATACCAACACAGAGGAATGCAGCTTACGTTTTTCGACGGTTTCCGGGCTCCCTCTTCTCTCAGTTATTTGGGCTAGTTTCACAGGATGCTGTGCATGCACGTAGGACACATACATTCACATAGGACAGCAGTGTACAAGGAAGACCCACTCTCTTTCTCATCTCACATTCCCCCTGCCCCACAGGCAAGCACTGTTACCGGTTTCTTATGTATGTTTCTGGAAACATTCTTTGCAGAAAGAGAGAGAGAAAGAGAACATAATTATCCCACACAGTGGTCTTCATTCTTTTTCAGGCCACAAACTCCTTTGAAAATTAGGTAGAAACTAGGAAGACTAATCGGTACTGTGGTATGCCATTTCATTGAGGATGTCAGGTGTCTAGATCCTCTGTCTGCCACCCCCACCTGCCTGAGCTTACCTACATTAAAGACTTCTTCCTCTGAATGATTATGCAATTTCTTAGGTGCACAAATAATTGTAAACTAACACGGGGTCATTGTGAACCAGAATCGACTCACCCATGACTAACAACAACACACTGTACAGATGTAAGGTGCAAGTTTTTGGTGGCGTCATCTCGACAGAACTGGGCTGCAGTGTCCTTGATTAAACCTGGGGATTCTGAGAAACTCTGTGTGTGTGTGTGTGTGTGTGTGTGTGTGTGTGTCTATTAGTACGAAGGCTGTTGTGCTAAAAGTCACTGCTGTAAACTTCATCAGTATCTTTTTTTATTTTTAGAGAAAATATTTATTTGAAAAATATTGTGACATCATGATATTTTTCACATGACATACTGAATGCAGGTTTGTGATTGAACAGGCAACTCGTGTTGGTACAAAATTAAAAAGTGATAGTTCTTTATCCTGTCCTCATCCTTCCAACCAGACCTTCTCCCCATCTAGACTCCTTCTTGTGTGTGTGTGTGACTTTTTTTTTCAAATGAAATTAACTTCTACGTGCTGTTCTGTAACCATTTTCTCACTTAACATCATGTCTTAGATGCACATTTAATGGCTTCATGGTCTATCTTACGGATGAGCATCTGGCAAGCTTGATTCTATAGAAAGTCTTTCAAAGCCATATAGTAAATCATGCATGATGATATATTTGATAGATCACCTTGGTAGTTTAGCGACTCTGTCCTTGAGAAACACAAGTTGGCACCCACTGTGGTCAATCCCTGGACTCAGATTCTGTGAGGAAAAAAGGGAGACTATGCAAGTGAGACAAAGCAGGAGAGAAAGAGAGCAGGCATGGTGGCCTGGGATGAGTTGGCAACGTAGAGTTGGAGGACTTGAATTTGAGAGTCTGCTCCACACCTCCTGGCTGTGTGATCTCAAAGTTGTCCTCTCCTCAGCCAGGGTGTCCCTTGTCTTTGCCTTGCCAGGCAGTGCCTCCCATGGGCTGTAGCAGCCCTGCTGGTGATGCTCAGAGATAAGGGGGCTGCTGAGCCCTGGGGTGGAGCCAGGGCTGGAGTCGGGGTCCCATCCTGGAATGACAAGCCTGGATGGACATTAGGGGACCTAGGACCTGCTCCCGGCTCTGGATGGCCAGTTCTTTCAGTACATTCCTTTCCTTCTGCAGATACTAAATGCTACCTGTGTGTCAGGCATTGTGTGGATTAAGCCTCAGGAGGAAAGTATGAACAGTTAAAATTGAGATTCTAAAGTCAGACAAAACCTGACAGTTTACCTCCCCTGACCCAGTTTTTTCACTTGTAAAATAGGAACACCAATATTAGCATCACTGGTGGATTTCAAAGGAATTCTGGTGGGGCTTTGGGTTAGGTATTGGGCTGTTAGCCTTGAGGTCAGTGGTTCAAACCCAAGAGAAAAATGAGACTGTCTGCTCCCAGGAACACTTACAGTTTGGGGACCCCTTTAGAGGTCCGCTGTGTGTTGGGCTCAACTTGATGGTCATGGGCTGGCTTGGATTGCTTTGGGTGGATTTAAAGTAGGTGATGAGGGAGACTGTTGGAGCAGGGTCTTGACTTGGATCACACGGTATCCCCAGTTATTGGCACACAGTAGGTTCTCAATAAATCCTTGTTAAATAGCTACTGAATGTAAACCTTTGCACTGCACTTGAAGTATAAAACACAACCAATAGCGTTGTTGTTGTTGTTGTTATGTGCTGTGAGGTTGAGTTTTGAGCTGCCCCGTGGGGTTTTCTAGGCTGTAAGATTCCTGAGAGCAGATGGCTGGGGTTTCTCCCATGGAGCTACTGATGGGGTTTGAACCACCACCCTTTTCGTTAGCAGTGGCTTGTTGAATGCTCCTGCAGCAGGTCATATGGCCCCTACTGTTATTTTACAGTGTCCCTCTGATTCTTAGTAAGCATGAGCTATGGCTGTTCTTGTTTCGTTTGCCCTGATGCAGCCAGTGATCCCAGTGCTCATAGAAACTCTCTGGGGGGTGGGCAGCATGAGCCGTGCTTCACGCAGGAGACAAGTACGTTCACTTGCCACACTGCTGGGAAGCAGCAGAACCACTGTCTGCATCCACATGTGGAACTTCATAGTGGGAGCCTGTGTTTTACCGCGGTACCCCGGGGCACCAGGGGCATGCCCCGCCCACCGCCCCGCGCGTCCCCCTCCCCCGCCGCCGCATTGCAGTGCCTGTGTGCCTCTTTTCTGTCAAGTGTACTGGCACCTTCTTTTATGTGGCTGCGGGGGAGGGAAGGAGTGTAAGTAGACAATTGCCTCCCAGAGCAGCTCTGAGGTAGGGATCCTGTACGACGTTTCCAGAGTTCAGCCCGGAATTGGCAGATTTCCAAGAAGCCGTTCTTGCTTGTTTCCTTGGAGGCCAAGGCCACCGGGTGAGTCCTTCGTCATTCAGCAGTTAACCAGGCATCACCTGCTACTGGTCTGGCCTGCCACCTTGCTTCTGTACAATTCCACTTGGATGACGCTCTTAATGATGAGCAATAGGCATGTACAATCCCAGGTTCCTGCCTGTACCTTGCTAATGCTTGGCAAATTAGATCTGCTGAGGCTCTGAGAAGGAGAAATGATGGCGGGTGCTCAGTGGAGGAGAGAAATGGGTGGGTGGTGGTGATGGCGGTGGGAATCTAAAATTCCACTACCATCCAAGCTGGGGTTCATGGTCAAGTGCTGGGGCTTTCACTCTCAAGCAGGGTGTGAGGATCACAGTTGGTCCAGGGAGGAAATTACAAGGGACCCTGGGAAGAGGAGTGGTTGGGTGGATACAAAATTCTAGAAGGTCTTCAGTGTCCCGCACCTGTGTCCGTCAAATTGTAATCTACCAACTCCCTGACATTTGCAGGAACGTATGAAGAGGCAGGAGGCCTGGTTACCCAGGGAGTTAAATGTTGGAATGCTAACGGGAAAAGCCAGCAGTTCAAATCCACCACTGCTTCAATGGGAAAACGATGAGGCCATCTGCTTCCATAGAGATTTTCTGTCTCGGAAATGATGGAGCAGTTCTGCTCTGTCTTATAAGATCGATTTGAGTTGGAATTGTTTTCATGACAGTTGTTTCAAGAGGCAGGGCTGCTGCCAACCTCAGGCTCTAAGTCCCTGCCCCTGGTCGTGGCTCTGTGGGGTGGCGCTTGTTAATAATGTAGAACCCAGGTGTCCTGAGTGGGGCCTGGGGATGTGTGTTGTTAATGAATTCTGTAGCGTATTCTAGTAGGTTAGCTATCTCTGGGAGCTGGGATCTTAGAGGTGCCTGACCCACAGGTTTAGGACTGACTCTATTGGTTTTCTCTGGCTGTCATATGATACCACAAATTGAGTGGGTTAGCAGCAAAATTTTATTTTCACACAGTTCTGAAGGTCAGGAATTGGCAACCAGGGCGTCAGCCATGTTGAGCCCTTCCTCTGCCTCCTGGTCTCTCTCTGTGTGTCCACTGATGGGGCCGATAGCACAAGATGTATCAAGGTGGCGCCCAGAATCTTGGCCCTTAAATCTTTGGCCCCAGATTACCTGTGAGATCTTGTTAGTAAGAAGGTTGGGTGGTGTGACGTTTTTGATCAGCTACTAAATGAAAGGTTAATAGTTTGAACCCATCCAGTAACTGTGGCAAAGCAAGGCCTGGAAAATTATTCCCATAAAGTTCACAGCCAAGAGAGCCCTATGGAGTCATTCTCCAATGGAACCCGGATGCCACCTCGAGTCAGGGACCAATGTGAGGGCAGAGCGAACAACAATGTGCTTTTCACTATTCGCTGTGCTACAAACTCAGGCCTCGTCTTTGTCCTATTTGACCCAAGAGGTTGTTTAAGTGAACCCCAATCACTACACCTTTTGGCACTAAACTGGAACTCTCATCGACGTCGCTCCGCAACTTTCCGCTTGCTGGGTGTTTTCTCTAGAACCTCAGCTGGAGCACCCAGCTGCTTGGTGGTCAAGCCCTGTTTCCAGCTTCACTAGCCATCAGGGGAAACTGGCGTGATGGGAGGAGACTCAGTCAGCTGAGAGGAGAAGAAAGCGTGGAACAGGATTCTCACCTCTCTGCTCCTTTCTGGCTGAACTAGGGAGTGGCTGTGACCCATGGCTTTTGTCCCGCTCCTACCCGCAGCTGCACAGGTGCCGCTTGGGCATCTGCATGGGGCTGGACAGGGACTGCTGCGTCAGCCAGGGCGAGGCAACGGGAAGTCGGCAGGTTCCTGGCATCCAAATGAGATTAGCCAGGGAAAGACTGCTGTGGCTGAGAGCTGGTGCTGTCTTTCCTGAGAGCCATGCAGGCCAGTCCCATAGAGCAGAGCCTGGGTGCAGGGGTCCCCAGGGGCTGGAGTCAGGGTGGAAGCTAAACCAAGCCAACCTCATCAGCAAGGGCCTGGCATTGAGAGGGACAAAGACTGGAGTAGAGATGCTTTCGCTTATGAACTTCCTAGGTGGGGACCCGCTGAAGTGGTGGTGCCCACAGAATGCTGCTAGGATGTATTCTCCCTCAGAGCCTCGGGTCCATTTTCTCGTTGTAGCATTCATCGTATAGTGGACCCAAGAGGGCAGATACCTGCTCCAGGGACCTCGGCTCACCCTGCCATCCATTATTTATGATAGTGATAAATAATAAACTATTACGCACTTCCTGCCAAGCCCAGAGAAGTCGTCAGAATCTTTGTCGCCAACCCATCAGAGTGGTGCAATCCTGCTGCTGGAAGCAGGCCTGGTGATCTGCTTCCTTACAGGCGAAAGGGCGCACCCCCACTAAGACATTCTACTCTGTAATGTGCATGCGTTAGAATCAACTTGATGGCAAGCTTTCTTTCATTGTGTTGGTGAGCAGTATGATGATTTATTCCCATGTTTGGATTCTAAGCAACCTGGGAGCAAGTCACTTGACCATCTGAAGCAGGAGCCCACCCTTAACACTAGCACAAGACCTGGCCAGCAGCAGGGGTTCAGTGAATGTTTGTGGAATGAATGGCTGCCCTGGCCTGGCTGTTAATTCCCTGAGGGCAATAATTGCATCTAACACAGAGTCAGGGTTCAGCGAGTGAATGAATAAAATGAATGATGACAACCACCTTGTTTCTGAGCCCTGCACTGGGATCTTAACCAGGGGGACATGCAGTCGCGCATGCCTGGTTGTGGATGGCACTTCACCCAAGTGCTGCCTGATTGTCTTGGTGAAGTTGGGTCTGGCAGAAAAGCATCAGACTAGCGCTGACTTTTGGGCCCAAGGTTGTAGAATGAATCATTCCAATGGTCCTGTTAAATTAGCAACTTTTCATTTCGCTTTGGCAGATGAGGACACTGAGGCAGGGGATTTAAGAGGTTTCTTGAAGAACACGTGAGAGTTTTGTGCTGGAGCTAAGACAATAACCTAGGTCTGATTGCCCCCCGGACAGTCACTGTTCGTTCTCGGTTGCTGTGCTGCCTGTCGAGTCTGAGTCTAAGTTTTAACCTGAGATTTTGTCAGAGGCCAGCCATGCTTGGGTCTGGGAAGCTTTTTGTCACACGGACCCAACCAAACTGTACACGTATGAGCTGTTCCGGTGCAACCTGTGTGGAGTCTTTGAGTTTCTCTAGTCCAGAGGTCCCTGTACCGGAGTCCAGGGAGGAGCTTACCAAAAATACTAAACCACTTTCCCATGGTGTCTGAGTAGAACTATGCTCCATGGGGGGTTTACTGGCCGGTTTTTTCCAAGGGACCTGTGCGTGGACTCCAATGCCAGCCTTTTGGTTAGCAAGTGTGTTCCCCGTTCCCACCATCCGGGATGTCTGTGATCATCTTTGCTGTTGTGTGCTGGCAAGTGGGAGTTAGACTCAAGGACAGAGCAGAACTGCCCCATAGAGGCCTGTTCTTGCTGGAAGAGGACATCCTGCTTGGAAAAGGTCAGGGAAAAATAGGGAGACCTCCAATGAGATGGAGGGACACCGCAGTTGCAACATTGAGCTCCGATATAGCAACCATAGGGAGGATGGCACAGGGCCGGGCAGTGTTTGCTTCTGTTGTGCACGGAGTGGCTCTGAGTCAGTGCTGCATGCTTGCCTGTTTTTCAGAGGATCACTGAGGCAGAAACCATTTAACAGCACCTAGCGATTACAGCAGCCTTTGGGGGAACAGCCTACCAGGTCGTTCTCCTGCAGATCTGCTGAGTGGGTTTGAACTGCCAGCCAGCTGAGCACTTCACGGTGGCCTACCAGGCTCCTTTAACGTGAAGCACCAATCATTGAAGCCTATGGTGTCATTTTGCATATGGGGGGACTAAGATCCATGGAAGGGCTTTTTCCTGGACCATCATCTCTGACCAAAGATCTTCTGCTTCCCGTCAACAGAGGACTGATTACAGTGAACAGAAACCTCAGCTACATCATTGAGCCCCTCCCTGACAGCGAGGAGTGGCACCTTATTTACAGATCCGAACATCTCAAGCTGCCCTCAGGGAACTGTGGTTTCCAGCACTCCATGCCCACTGCCAGAGACTGGATCCTTCCGTTTACAAACCAGACCAAGAAGCAACCACCACGCAGGGTGAGTTTCAGGGCGCTCAGTGCAAGCGTCAACCTTGGAAGAGGCTTGTCCCCTCCAAGGACTCTTACTTTGGAGCCGAGAGATTTCACAAATGAAAGAACATGGTTAAGAAGGAAGTAATTCTTTCCTCTTCCTCTAAATCAGTGGTTCTCAACATTCCTAATGCCACTACCCTTTCCTACAGTTCCTCATGTTGTGATGACCCCTGTAACCATAAAATTCTTTTCTTTTTTTTTAAATAATCATTTTATTAGGGGCTCATACAACTCATCACAATCTGTACATACGTCATCTGTGTCCAGCACTTTAGTACATATGTTGACTTCATCATTTTTACGACACCCACTTTCCACTTGAGCCCCTGATGTCAGCTCATTCATAAAATTATTTTCATTGCTACTTCGTGACTGTAATTTTGCCACTGTTATGAATTGGGTGAACCCTGTGAAAGGGTCATTTGACACCCAAAGGGGTCATGACCCACAGGTTGAGAACCACTGCTCTAAATGATTATTGCATGTGAGATTCACTAGTTAATATAATACATGTATTTTTGGAAACACTACCACATGGAAAGGGTGCGGAAGTGCTGATTTCAGAAAGATGAAGCTGTAAAGATGTGGATATGCTGCTTCTTTTACAGTAGCCACTTAGCCACATGCACCAACATGGTGCATTTGTTGTTACTGAAAAGAGACATATGCGGTTTAAATCGTCTTTGGGAACTTGATTGTCAGAATGCTCCCTCAAATTATGATGGCCTTTGGTTGGCTGGAATGAGCCAGCCGTGGGCTTGTTGTGTTTTGAGAACAAAGGTGTGGATCCAGCGGTAGTAATCCAGATGCCCTCCGTAGGTCAGGAGAGGGTCAGTGGTGACAGCAGCCAGGGCTGTCCTTTCGCAACCATGTGCAAAGTGAGAAAGCAAGTCCATTGCTCACTCACGAGGGCCTGGGTTGTGGAATTGGGCTACGTTCACCATTTCTACTGCTCTGATCTCTGACATTTTTCCCTTAGATGAAAAGGGAAGATTTACACTCCACCAAGTATGTGGAACTTTACCTGGTGGCGGATTTTGCAGAGGTAAGGGGGATGAATGGGCTTCAGCAGAAAGCGTGCTCTCTTGTTAGCTTCCATTACAGGCTTTCAACTACTTTCAACAAAAATGACTTGGTACGCATCCTTCTCGGGCTCATCCTCTAATTTTGACCTGATATCTGATCCAGGACTCTTTCTGCCATTTTGAACATAGGGGGTGGGTGGAGGGGCGGGTTGGAGTGCAGTTATCTGGATTAATATGTCTCATACTGGATTTGAAGACCTTTAGGTTTCAGGGATTCTTGTTAGGGGGCGGTTGGGGGTGTCTATGAATTCTCTACAGAAATTTCCACATGTTGTGTTTTCATGGCAAAGACTATTGAATCTGAATTCAATTTTCTTGCCCACATGTGGGTCCGTGTTTATAATCATGTCGGTGCCCAATGAGGAGCTAACGCAGTAGTTTCTCAAAATGGGCCCCAAACGGAAGTCAGCATCAGAATCTGGAAACTTGGGGAAAATGCAAACCCTGACTCCTACTCTCCAGGAGAGGGGTCCAACAAGCAGTGCTTGCATGAGTCCTCTGGGTGATTGCCATGCAAGGTCAAGTTTGAGAACTCTCAGCCTACGGGACTAGCATTGTAACCTTGAATTCTATATTCCTCCAATTAGACAGCCCTTGAGGGGCCTTGCATGCTCAGATTTTGTGAAGTCACCTCATCACTCATTTCTTCACTTCACTTATTCACCAGCGGTTTCTTGGTTTTCTCTTTTGCCTCAAGCATGGAGATAGAGCTCTGACTCAGACAGAGGAGGCCCTGACATCGTAGAGTTTACAGTAACTGCAAGAAACCATAGTTCCCAGTGTGATGACTGCTCAGGTGGCAAAGTACAGCATGGTGATGGTGCATGTCATGAGCGGGGTGGGGGGACACTAAGGTTTGGGGCACCAGAGGGAGAGAGACTGAGGCAGAGGTGTTTAAGCTGACATAAAGATTGGATTCAGCCCCAAACGCCCAGCCCTGGAATCCCCACATTTTACCTCCAATTCTCACTGTGTGCAGCCCCTTGGCTAAGCTCATCTTCTGCCACTGTGGTGGCATGGTGAGCTGAGTCCTCTTGGGGTTCTAAGCTGGTGCCTGCTTGCCCAGGGCTCCCTTTAGGAAGCATCCCATCACCAGCCAGGCTTGTCTTGTATCCATCCAAATAAGGTCCCAATAGACTCGAGTATAAGCCGACCCAAATACCAGCTGAGCACCTAATTTTACCACAAAAACTGCATCAAAAATGTGCTGAAAAACTCAGCGTATACACGAGCATATTTGGTAGTTACCAGCTACCTTCCCCCACCAAAAAACCCAAAAAACCAAAAACAAACCCAACCCACTGCCATCCAGTCAGTTATTACTCTTAGCAACTCTCTGCGGGGTGTAAAGACTGTCAATCTTTCTCCTGAAGTGGGTTTGGACTGCCTGCCTTGTGATTGGCAGCACAGTGCCTAACCGACAATGCCACCAGGGATCTCATTCTAAGGGGCCCTGTTTTATCTGGAAAGAGCACTGTTGGGTAAGGGTTCCACTGTTAACCAAAGGGTTGACTGCTGGAACTTTCCCAGTGCCTCTGCAGGAGAAAAGAGCTAGTGGTTTGCTTCCTTGGAGACCGCAGCCTAGACCCTGTTGGGAGACAGTTCCTCTCTGTCACACGGCATTGCTATGACTCAGCAATCGTCTTGCGGGCACCCAACTACATCAACCCAGTCTGGAAGCGCAAGGCCCCAATCCTGGGTAGCAAGCAGTGCCGGTGCTCAGGTCAGAGGCCTGCCTTGCACCCTGGCGGCAGGAGGAAATAGCTCTGAGCTGGCTTCCAGGACAAGGAGCAATAAGTGGGCACCGAAGTGGAGGTGAAGGGCATTCCGGAAGAGAAGAGTTTAGCATTTCAATTGATGTTGGGATTGGTTTTTCCAGCAACCGTGTGCTCCCCTCTCCCCGTCCTCTTTCTTTTGTTTGTTTTTTGTTTTCCCCTCTCCAAAGACTGCTGGGTGGAAAGCATGGGGGAGTGGTGCAGAGAGCAAAACCCTCTCTTGCAAGCAAAGGCTCCCCAGCTTTGGGAAAAGGTCCCCCCGGCCGTGCGTCCAGCGTGTGGCCCTGTGTGACATGACCGCCTCTGTGGGAAGGTGGCAGGACAAAGGCTGAGCCCCTCTGGCTCCAAGACACTTTGCAGTTTCCGCTTTGTATGAAAGGTGAGCTTCCACAGCCGCTTATTTCCAGCCCCCGAAGCCCGTATTCAGAAGAAAGCTCCTGTGAGCCCCACTTGGTCAGCAGAGAGCCCTACAGCTGCTCGAGTGAGGTGGGGCTCTCCATCCCTTTGGCCCAGTGGGATCTTGGAGCAGGGTTTAAAGCCCACGGGGGGGGGTGTGTGTCCCCAGTAGCTGGAGAAGCGAGGGCGGCCTGAGATTCAGCGTTTGATCTCTTGACCTCCAGGGTCATGGCAACCCACCATGAAGAACGGTGTCGGGGCAAGGTGTTTCCAGCCCTGTGCTGTCACCGACAGCCCAGTGATTCCTGACCTCCCCTGGCTGGTGCAGAGCCCAGCGCTTGGAGCTCTTGCTGCCCAGGCATTTCCACCGGGTCCCACCAGGCACAGTCATACAGCCCCAGTGGACCCCCCCAGATGGGCTTGCTTACCAGGCTCTGGCACTCCTTTGCCAAAGGCAGTGAGTGATTCATTTGAGGGGTCCTACGAGGCCAGTGTGAGCTCTGGGGCTCATGGAAGTCTCCACACAACCTCTCCCACACGCCCTCCATGTCTGCTGGCAAGGTTAATCTCTGAGGAGGGGGGTGCCTGGAAGGGAGGCTTATCTGTGATTTACAGCCTGGTGCTGAGGCAGGCCAGGCTGGTCCTGGGCTCTGCCCTCAGAGCAGGGAGTAGAACAGAGAGGGGAAGGAGGCCCGGAGAGAGTTGTCCGGCCGAGGTGAGAAAGGACTGCGCCTCCCGTGGGAGCTTCTGAGGGGCTCCCATCCTAGGGTCCCATCCCGACACCGGGCATCTACTGAGGAAAGCGAGCATGTGGAGATGACACTGGATACGTTAGTCTCTCTCGTGGGTTCCAGAAATACCTAGGTGAGAGCTCGCGTATGAGAAATGCCTCAGTCCAAGGCTTCACATGAGAAAGAATCCACGCCAAAGCCTGGTTTGTAATCCAAGTGAGTTTTATAAAGCTTAGACGCGGCACAAATGTGGCCTGCAGCCCAGCTGTGCTGCACTGTGTTTCAGCTGCGGGGAGAGAGCCCCCTCGAGAGAAAACTTCTGGCTTTTCAGGGGCCCATTGGCAGGCGTGGTTGACACTACTGCTGAATTAAGCCCACCTGGCCCAGATGGGGTCCCACCCAGGTTTACCAGCTTCCTGTGTCCAAGTCCTGAATGCGGGCAAGCCCTCCAGCCTTAAACAGCTTTCAGCTTCCAGTCATGGGGGAGGGAGGCTTTGGCATGTAGAGGGACAACCCCTAGTTCTGCCTCTAGCTACCTCACAGCTAGCTGTACAGACAGCACGTAGAAGACTTTCATAGCACCCCAGAATGGAGGGACTCGGAGCCTCATCTTTCTACTCCCATACGTCAGGCCAGTTTGACAAATAGTGACTACTAGCTAGGTCCAGCCTACATTCTGTTTTCATAAATAAAGTTTTATTAGAACAAGCCATGTCTGTTGGTTTGTGTGTTGCCCAGGGCAAGGTCTCTAACATACTCACTGTAGGCCTTTTACAGAAAAGGTGCTGACTCCCCCTGTAGGTGATCCTGGACAAACAAGACAGCGTGTCCCTTAAACGGTGGCGGGCATTACTGGACATTGTTGAAAGATAAGGCTCATATACGAGGGAGCTTCATGAAGTTCATGGGGGAATTTCCATTCATTTAGTTCCCTCGTTCTACGAACTTTTTGATGCCTTTTCCTATTTTGAAGATGTGGGCCTGTTGCCTTGGTATTCCAATATTTCCTATGTGAATGGGAATGCTGGGCACTTTCTGTGATGGGAGGTCGATTTAGAAATGGGATGGGCCTATGATGAGACACTTCAGAGTTAACCCCTTGGGAGGACTGAGGTCACCGGGCTCTGCATTTAGTTTAACTCTGTAGAAAGCAAGAGTGAAGGTGAGATTCTTTTCAAACTTGGGATGATGTTTCGCGGAAGCCTAGGAAAATCCCAAAAGAGGGAGAGAATGGGGAAACTGTGGCTAGCTTCCCAGTCAGGGCTGGGACACAGCCCATCTAAACAAATATCCCAGGGTGTTTTAGTTGGCTGTCCTTGTTGTATCTGGCCTGGATATTCTTGTAGGATGGGGTGCAGGAAGGAAGTGTGAAGGGTTCTGATTGAAGTGGCCTGTGTAGTATGGAGGCAACCTAAGTGGGTTCACAGATTCCCTATAAACCATGGTCATCATTGCACATTTAAATGTCAGTTGTAACATATGTTACCTTTCCACTGTGATACTAATTACTTCATCATTGTACAGGGAAGAGATGGCAGTCTTCTGAGGCTGCATTGACCAGAGTGAGACATTCAAACTGAAATGACCTTTCACTGTTACAATTCCAGTAGACCTCCTAATCAAGCTTCGCATTTCTTCCTGCTGAGTCTCACAAATCTCACCGCAGAAGCACAAGCGGGCACGGCCAGTCGATCTACGTGCCATGCTACGATGAAGCCTCCCTGCCATTCTCACCAAGATCTTTGCTGGCACCCGTTGTGTCATTCCCACGCTGCCGTTGTGGTTATTTCTGTGCGGGTTTTCTCAACAGGGTTTCCTAGCCCGTTTGAAATTGCATACTCTTTAATTACAGGATCTATCCATTGTTGTTTCTGGTCCTCTCTCTGTTTTTATTGAAGTTCAAGATCTCTCAAAATTTGTTATCCTACCTAGTGCCAAGCACAATGCTTTGCACATAGCAGGGGGTCAGCGACTCTAACCGGTATTGATTGTCCTGCACAATGAGATCTATATGTGACTTCATGTTGGGGTGATGACCAAGACAAAGTGGGTCCCTCTTCTAAGCCCCGAAGGAGTTTGTGAGAGACTTACACATTAGAAGATAAGAGAACAAGATTTACTTCAAGGGGAGGAGAAAGATATTTCAATTCATGCACAATTAATGTATGAGTCCTGGTGGTATAGTGGCTAAGGGTTGAGTTGCCAGACACAAGATCAGCAGTTCAAAACCACCAGCTGCTCCGGAAGAGAAAGATGAAGCTTTCTACTCCTGTAAAGGGTTACCATTTCAGAAATCCACAGGGAGTCGTTCTGTTCTGTCAGAGAGGGTCACTAGGAGTTGGTGTTGGCTTGAGTGCAGCGAGTTCCCACCATAAGGTTTACTGTGTGCTCTACTGGGTTAGGAGCTGGGAATCCTGAGATGTAAGAGACCCAGGCTCTGCCCTTCCAGAGCTGAAACTGTTGCCTGGAATCGTTGTATAAAATGTCTGATTTTAGAAGATAAAAGAAATGAATTATTCAAAGATGGGGCACAGGAAAGGTTGGTGGGAGAGGATCTGGGATCTCACCGGACTTTGCTTGTTCCCTTCAGTTTCAGAAGAACCGACTAGACCAGGAAGCCACCAAACACAAACTCATAGAGATCGCCAATTATGTTGATAAGGTAAGACCAGGTCTGTACTTGTGGGAGAGATGCCAGCCCCTCAGAGGGGCTACAGGACAGGAGATGGCATGACCCCTGAGCTACCCTTGCCAGACTAACCTCCGCGGCCAGTTTCCAGATGAGAATGAGGGATGACTCGGAGGTAGACTCTGGAAGAGCCTTGACAATGCTCTGGACTGTGCTGCTTTGAGGCACGGACCTCATCTTCTTTGGGTGGCAAAGTTTTTGTTGGCTTTGTTTGGTAACCGGTGAGATTAAGCAGTTGGCCTTAACCAATCGCTTTCTATATTTTTTTGTGATGGACTCCTTTTTCAAGATGAAATCGTATGCTAGTGTCTGATAGAGAGATGAGACCCCAGAGGGCTGGTCTTCAGATTCCTTCCCCTTACCCCCTGAAGGAGCTAGGACATAATGGAGCCCATTTAAAAAAATCATGACTTTCAGAATTCTTTACAGTCCCTTCTAGGGTTAAAGTTCAAGAATTCTGGGATTCCTGGGGGCATTGAGGTAGCTCTGGGGGTGGGGGTGGGGGGCGGAGAAGGGGGTAGGTCAGCATGCTTGGTAAAGTATCGGGTCAGTGAACAAGAGGAAGACCGTCAACATGATGGATGAAAACAATGGCTGCAGCATGGGTTCAAACGCACGGCCCGTCGAGTGGGTGGCACAGGACTGGCACCCTGTTTCAGACTGTTGCACCCAGGGTCAGAACGGACCCAACAGCACCTAACAGAACCAGCGGGATGAAAGAGGTCTGCCGCCATCAGGTGAGAAGTGGTTGTTTGAGGCCAGCCTGTGTGGTCTCCATCTGTGAAACAGCTCCGAAATGATTTCCTCCCTCTTAGGGAGCTGGACGGTTAACATTTTTCATCCAGGCTCTCGTCCAACATGCTCTTAGGAAACAGCCAAGTACTTCAATTTCACTAGGGCAGCCTAGTTTAGGACTCGGAGATACTTGGTGTTTATCGTAGCACAGAATGCAGAAAAACAGGTAGCCTAGAATGAAAATAATCTCTTGACATTAGCAGGGTATAGTTTAAAATAGTGGGTTTTCACATTCATGGGATTGTAAGTGTCTCTGAGGATTTGATAAAATTACCGTGCACTTTCAGAGCATTTCTAGAACTCCCTATGTCTGGGCCTGCTAGGGAGATGCCTGGATTCCAAGTCTGAAGGGGAAGTCGTGATTTTCTAGAGACGAAATGAATGGGTCTGAAGATTCTTGGGTGAAATCTCTGAGCCAATTGTTGGGAGACTCGGTGCTTTAGCTGGTTCTGGAAACGCAGCTCGGTGTCAAGTGACAGTCAGACACTGGCATTTCCAAGAAGGAAAGACTCTTGGGACACAGTCCCTTGGGGACCTTATTCTTGCTTCTCTGTCTAGCTCTCAACTCATTCAACAGCAGCATTTGAGTGGCACTATAACCCAAACACACTCAGCATCTGGGAAAATGGAAAGCTTGTTTCCCTGGTGACTGTCCAGGGGATAAGTCCTGCTGCCGGCCAAATGATATCTATTGTTCTGGAGACCCAGCAGGTGGGAGACTTGGCCTGGTCTCCCCTTTGTGAACTTTCCAGCTGGTCTGGGTGACAGACTCAAGGATGCTGATGAAACATGGAGGGAGAAGAGAGGCATCCTTGCACGGAGCCCCCTGCCTTGCTGGGAAGCAGTCTTGGTTTTCTCTCCGGCTGCTAGTTTCTCCCCTTTAAAAGAAAGGAATTGGGAGAAAGATGAGGTTTTCTCTTCCCGTAAAGCGCTCCAGTCTCGGAAACCCACAGGGGCAGTGCTGCCTTGCTTGTCGGGTTGCTAGGAGTCAGAATGAACTTGACAGCAGTGAGTTTGCCTGGGGGCTGTGGAGAGGGCCGGAAACACCCTCTTTCTCTGAGAGTTGTGATCCAGCAACTTGAGCGGACGTATTATTGAACCCAAACTGAATGAACTACACTAATTTCATGACTCAATCCAAAACGTTTTTCCTTAACTGTGGAGAAGCCACAAAGTTTTCTAGTGAAGCAAGTTCAAGTTGGGATCTGAACCCTGTTTTCAATAATGATTGACCTGAAGTGAAACAGGAACCCAACAATCGCCTTTGCCATGAACTGGTTTTCTGCCTCCCTAAGTCTGGGACCCACTTAGACTATAACTTCTCAGAGCAGGTTGATTTGGGCTGTGTGTTTCAATACCTCCACCCTTAAACTGTGTAGGGTCATGAGCGGGCTTTGAGGGCTATAATCTGGAACTTTATCTTGGCTCCACTAACTTCGTGCTGAGACTTTGGGCACCTTACTGTGCTTATCGCCCTGGAAGTGCTTGATAAACATTGGTGTTGTGCTTATTCTTCTTAGCTGGCAGCAGGTGTCAGTTTTGGATTAAAATAGTAGTATCTCACTCACGTGAGATACTCACGTGACCTGTTGCCATGGTAGGCGTCAAAGGATCCCTTGTGGCTATACCTTCCTGTTCGATGGCTTAGCTTTAAAGAGAACCCTGTTCGTGTTTATCAGCATATGAGATGAAAGGACCCCTATCATAAGGCTTGGCTATAGCTCTAGTCTTAACGAGTCAGGCAGTTAGATCTCACATACAGCATGTCAGCACCTCTGGGCTGGAAAGAACCCAGATGATTGTCCAGGACCTTTGTCACTCTGATGCTTGAAACTTGCTTCTGGTATTCTTGGCCAAACCTGAATACCTCTAATGGTGGGGAAGGAAAGTTTTGAGAGGAGCGTGTCCTCTCACTTGTATATGTCTACCCATTACTCCCGAAATGAATGGGAGACTCTTGGCAATAAGACATTCGCATGCATTTGGGTATACTGGGCCAATGAATACTCGTCAGCAACTTAACAATGTCTCTTCAGTGACAGTGGTTACACTTGCCACGGTATGGCAGTTTCCCCAGTGTTTCTGTTCTGGTGGGTCTCTTTCCATTATTCTAGCCTCCCTGCATTTTCTGCCCTTTTCATTTTTGCTTTAGGGTTGACTGGTCTCCCAGAGATGCTTTTATTCTTTTCAAGGACTACGGTACTCATAGGTGATACTGTATTTTATGAGCTAGTCTGTTATTGACCTGAAAGATGATCGCTGGGAGTTGAGTCAGTTCAAACTTTAGAGGGTCTCTCAGAGTGATAGTCTCCAAGTTCCTCTCGCCTCTCCTGGTCCGCTAAGTCTCTGGGTTGTTGGTTTTTTTTAATTGTATAAGAATTCGAGCTTTGCTCTACAATGATCTCCCATTCCATCTGGGGCCACCTATTGTGTTCCTGACTAGAATGGTCAGTAGTGGGCTCTCCTCTTCTTTTACAAGGACAAGTAGTGGATCAGGACCTGCTCTACTCCAGAAGTATCATGTGACCTTAACTGGTAACATCTTCAAAGACCCCATTTCCCAATGAGATCACAGTCACAGATGCCAGGGCTTAAGGCACAGGTCTGTCTGTAACACTCCAAGGGCCTGGAAGTTCATGGAAAAGAGAAATCTCGATCTGTGCCCCAAGCTTAGCAGGAGGCTCAGGAATTCCAGGTGGTGCTGACAGATCATGTGGCTTTTCTTTCTTTCAGTTCTACCGTTCCTTCAACATCCGGATTGCCCTCGTAGGCTTGGAAGTATGGACTCATGGAAACATGTGTGAAGTTTCCGGGAATCCATATTCCACCCTCTGGTCATTTCTGAGCTGGAGACGCAAGCTGCTCACCCAGAAGAAACATGACAACGCCCAGTTAATCACGTAAGTAGCCCTCACCGGAGGCGTTGTGGTGGTGGGGACTGGTGCACAGCTAATGCGCTAACCTCTGTCTGCAGTACAGGTGCTCAGCATTTGCCTTCCTCATTCCCTGGGGATAAGGATTGGTGCCTGACCATCTGATGTTCTGTTCCAAACATTCCAGTGTTTGTCATACCTGTACTCTGTGCCCAGTCTTTTAAAACCTAAGAGATAACAAGCCCAAGAAGTGTTCACAACCTAGATGAGCAGATTAGCCTGCGATGTGTTCAGAGGATCTGAAACCATTGAGTACATGTTTTGAAATGGGCTGCTTTGATACAGACTTTGAGAGAGACTGGTCTTGATTTTCGTGGCTCTCTGGTCTAGAACACGAGCAGCATCCCAACACAAGCCCAGGAAAGAGGCCTCCTTGTGCCGTCCAGGAACTCAGGGCTGAGTGTCTTAGAGCGTTCCAGTAGGAGATTGTGCCAGAGCTCTATGTTGGCTGTGAGGAAGACACCAGGAAGGGGTTGTGTTGGATGTTCGTCTGGCGGGGGTTAGTGGAGAGAACAGCCCTTGATAGGGGCCCTAGGGGGACATGAAGGTTTCCTGAGGGCGATCACTTGCTATTTATTAGTGTTGACCTCCACGGGTATTTTGAAAGAGTTAAACAAAAGGCACATATGATGTAAAATCATGTTCCTTCTGTTCCTCAAATATATCGCCAAGTATTCACAGTTTGCCTTTGTTTACCATTGAAGAGGAGCGGAGGAAAGTAGCTACCAGAAATCTGGACGATGTGCCATTACCTCATGTGGTACATGAACCTAGGAAGGGTCTTGGGGTACTAACACATTTGACATGAGCTCCCAGAAGTACATGGCACCCTGTTTTGGGCAAGGCCTTGAATCTAAGTTTACAGTGGTAATGCAAAATAGGTTCATAAAAGAGCCAGTAGGGCTTCATGTAGATTTGCATGTAGGTTGCAAATGCCTTTGCAGAGTGGTTTTCTAAAGGGCAGTTGCCTTGAATTCAAGAGACATTTATTAATCATCCATTGTTTCTCATTGTATGCTAGTCTCAGTCCCCTCAAAGCATACAGATTCGACTCTCAAAGATTCCTAGATAAGGCGACAAACATGAAAATACAAGAATATCACATAATGAATGTCCGCATAGATCCTTAAATTAAATCTTGTATTTGTGGCAGCCATGAAAACACCAGTATTTTAATTATCCCGTCTTCCCGACCCTGGCCACTTACAGCAGAGAGAGGGATGTTTTCAGTAAGTGGGGTGGGAGAGGATGTTTGTTGGCTGTTGGCAGATTAGGGTTGCAATTGCAAAACAGAAGCAGAAATATCTCATTCTTGCCCACAGCTGCACTTTGTGAGGTTTCTGATGGGGCACATCTGTTTTCTTGGGTCCTGCATCATGTGGGGATGAGGCATCTCACACACACACACACACACACACAGGGACACTGGCATGGAACTTGGCAGCTGCTGGAAGTGATCATGATTCACGTCAGTATGTGAGCTGTGTGCCCCCCACCAGTTCCTCTATCTGACCTTTTCCTGTTTCACAGGAATAGGAGGCAGGTTTGCTGGCCCTGCCCTTTTCCTTCCAGGCATAGAGGCTATGGGAACACTCTTTCCCTCTCCCTTTCTGCTTCTCTGGGAGAGTGTGGAAGGAGGTGAGAGGTGTGGTGATCTGGATGTTGTCAAGGTGACCTGGGTGGCAGGGTCTCCCTATGTGGGAAGGTTCTGGAAGGCCTATAGGACTGAGGAGCACCATGATGCCCACTTGCTCTGAGGCACAAAGAATAGCCCTGTCAGCCTCCAGCCCGGTCACTCCCTCTCTTCTCCCCTCCTTCCGCAGGGGCGTGCCCTTCCACGGCACCACCATCGGGCTGGCCCCGCTCCTGGCCATGTGCTCTGTGTACCAGTCAGGAGGCGTCAACATGGTGAGTCTCAGCCAGCATGCTGCTCCGGCCTAGGTGATAAAATGCCCTCACAAGGCAGGTCATCTTGCACAAAGCAGTCAACACTTAGTCATTCAGGGGGTAAAAATCTTGGACACAAAGCCAGGCAGTTTCTTCAAATGAAACCATTAGAGTCTAAGAGCTGCCATTTCCCAGGGGAGAATTTTCATTCATTACAGTTTATTCTCGATTTTCAAACTCAGAGAAGCACCCTGAAGCCATAAGATGAAGATGTCAATAAATCTCTCCTATGTACCAAACCAGAGGCTGGGGAATCGTAGGGTAATAGAGATAAAAGTGTTTTTGTTTCAAATATTAAAGTCTTGCTTAGGAATTACAGTGAACCCTCGTTTATCGCGGTTAATCGGTTCTAGACCCTACCGTGATAAATGAAATTCCGCGAAGTAGGATTCCTTATTTGTAAATCAAATATTTTCGTAGTTAGAACATAGAGGACATGAAAAAACACCCTTTAGTCACCATTACACTCGTATTACCCAGTTTATTAAACAAAAAAGGGAAAATACAGTAAAACATTTTGGACGTTACAATTATCATTTATTATTTATTATATTATTTATGGCATCAAGCGTGTACAGTATGAGCCAATCAGTGGCAGTAATGACAGAGCATGCGCTGTTACGCAAAAACCGCGATACAGTGAAGCCGCGGAAGTCGAAGCGCGAAGTGGCGAGGGTTCACTGTACTGTCTTCTTCTGAAATTTCTTCTGACTTGAGGGGATGCTTTGAGTCTTCATTTCTGGCCTATAAGTCACTCTCAAGGTGG
This sequence comes from Echinops telfairi, assembly GCF_000313985.2. Lineage (NCBI taxonomy): Eukaryota > Metazoa > Chordata > Mammalia > Afrosoricida > Tenrecidae > Echinops > Echinops telfairi. The sequence goes on from NW_022111372.1 coordinate 74,073,591, forward strand.
CCTGGTTTCCATCTGTTGGTCCATCCCTCCACCTAGCTAGTGTTTACTATCAAATGAGCATTTAGTGACAAATGTAGCTTAGGAGATGCAAGCACAGATTCACGAGTCAGAATCCATTGGATTCCTATAGCAAATATGATTTGGGGGCAACTGAACGCATTTCCTCCATTGTAAAATAGAAACAGGAATTTAATAATTTATCATTTTAGGTTTAGAATGAGAATTATAATGTAAGAAACACATCAAGGTGTTTAATAAATCTATTCTTGCTCCTTCTATTCTGTGCTGTTCTGTTCTACCTTTTTCCTCCTCCAATTTTTTCCCTTTTGTTTGTTTGTTTTTGTGTGTGGGGGGGGCAGGGTTTAAGCACTAGGCACCGTGCGAGGCGCTATGCTTGGCCTGTATCTTCCATCACAGGCTCTCTGAGAAAGCCCTGGGCCAGAAGCATTGGCTGTTGGCTGTTTGGCTTGGGTAGCATTTCCAGGGTCTGTTCTATTTTATCCTGAAGAGATCTATGTTAAGAAGAAGAGAGGGGTAATCACGCTCCATCATGCATTCAGAAAGTAGCCATCGATAGATGTGGCCTCCAGCCTTCAGGAACTCGGGGCTTTGGCTTCCTAATTAACACTCTGGTGGATTGGATCCTTCTGCGGACAGCTTGTGTGGAATGCCTCCTTGCTGGTCCTCCCAGGGAGGCTGTGGCGAGCAGCAGAGCTTGGCTAAGGAACCAGCCAGGAGGTGGATGGTGGGGTTACTCCTTTGACATGCACTTTCTCTCTGAGCAGGATCACTCTGAGAATGCCATTGGAGTGGCTGCCACCGTGGCCCACGAGATGGGCCACAACTTTGGCATGAGCCACGACACTGCGGAGTGCTGCTCAACCAGTGCAGCTGACGGTGGGTGCATCATGGCTGCTGCCACCGGGTGAGTCAAGCAGAAGCTGCCGGGAGGATGGGGCTGGGCAGGCGGGCGGGTGGGAGAAATTAACCAGTGTGACTCAGGGTTCCTCCCAGCTGGCCTCGGGGAGTCGCTCGTACTCTTTCGGTGGGGCCTTTGGAGTGAAATGTGGTTTTTCCAATAAAGAAATTGGATGAGGACCGACGGGCCGCTGAAACCCTAAGATATATTTTATTTCAGTCTAAAAACATTTGGCTGTAAAATTAGCTTGAATGCATGTAAAATTAGCTTATTTTCTTATAGTCTTTCATAAATATTTAATAAGGACCCTTAAAAATTTTCTTAAAGAAAAAATATTGATTAAAAAAGCATGTACCTATCCACTCAGCATTTTCTACATGTATGGTTTAATGAGCATGAGCACCTTCTTTGCACTGTCTCACCCTTCTAACTCTCCCATATTTCACCACCCTTCACTTCGACGTTCTGCCCCCTAGATAGATGCCTCCTGGGTTTCGGAGTCACCGTTGCCCATTTGATCTCAGATGCCCTCATAGGGGGCAGGGTTGACAGCCCCTTTGATGACTTGCTGGCCAGATTCCTAACGCATTCCGAATCCTGTCAAAGAGCACTGTGCTCCCACGAGCAAACATTCTTAGCTAGTTGAGATAAACGGTTGTTTAGGTCACAGATGACTTCAAAGCTGAAGGATTAGCTCTGGGTTGCCTCAGTCTCAATGGCTCCAGTAAGTCCAGTTTCTGGTAGAAGCTCTGGTCCACTGCTTTCCTCCTTTTTAAAAAAATCAAGATCCATCTACTGGACCAGATGAGGAATCCTTTTGATAACAGCCACCACCTTTGATGTCTCCACTCCAAGGGTGCATGTGCTTGATGCTGATGGAGCCCAGTCTTGGTGGGAAGCCTGATATGGCTTCCAGAACAAAGAGAAGGGGGGAGGGCACCCTTACACCCCCACGCTGCCTTCATCCTGAGGGAGGAGGACAAGGCGGATCCATCTCTTCTATGGCCATGAGGAATTTTTAAAAACCAGAATATTGAAAGGCAAATTCTGGCCTTTGTTCTAAAACTTATATCCTCATACAGAGTGCTCAGTTCTTCAGGAGTTGGGGGGAGGTTTCCCAGGGGTTGTGTATGTTCTCCCGACCCCAAACCCTTCTTAACTCACTGTCATTGAGTCAGGTCTGACCCACGGCCACCTTATAGGACAGGGTAGACCCATCCCAGTGAGCTTCCACTGTTTGGGGGAGTAGAAAGCCCCATCTGTCTCCCGTGGAGTAGCTGGTGGTTTCAAACGACTGACCTATCGGATCGCAGCCCAGCTCCTAACCACTACACCACCAGGGCTATTTAGAGCCTGCTTTTGGTTTTTAGAGAATGCATTTCCCTAAGAGGGAAGTGCAGCTTTATTGGAAACCCAGTGGTTTTCCATCCCTTCTTGTCCGGGACACACCAAGAATGATGTTCTCCACGCATGCTCCATGGGCCATTTCTGTACCAACTCATGGTTAATCTGAGCTTCTGGTGACTCCGAGCTCACCCCTTTTGCTCCCAATCCCCAAATATATCTGAAGACAAACAATGAAGTGTTCTCTTATTTACAATTTCAATTGGTTTCTAATGTAACTAATTTAACAATTATTTGTACCAAGTTACATTTTATGTGACGGCTAAAACACATTTAAAAAAAAGAGAGGGGGCGGGGAGTTCTCCAGTGTTTAACCTTTAAACCTTTAAAGGAAGCTTTAAAGACTTGGGATCCTTTTGTAGACCAACTGAACCCTGCTGGTGCAGTGGGTTAAACATGGGAGTGCTCATCCAAAGGTCAGTGGTTCATGCCTACCAGCTGCTCCTTGGGAGAAGGATGAGGCTGTCTGCTCTTGGTCAGTGTCAGAAACACTTTGAAAAGTCCTAGGGTCACTGTGAGTAGCAATGGACAGTGGTGGACCTGTAACCAAAATGGCGGTACTACCCTGGGATCAAGGGGAGGCATGGCTCTGGGGGTTGGTTCTGTTTTAAACCAGTAAGGGGGCCCTGGACCCTTCACCCTCTTTTGTGAGAGGGAGTGCACGTTTGTGAGCTCTCTGGCTCAGTCTGAAGTGCCTTCTACATCTTCAGAACAGAGGCCAGGTCACCGGCCCCTGACTTTGGCCTTTTGTCTTGGTGCTGTCTCCTAAGAAACAGCCACCTAATAGCACCTTCAGGAAAGATTCAAGCTGATGTGAGAATGAGCATTTTATTCATTAGTTCTGAGCCTTAAGAGACCTTTTGAAATACACTTGTAATACTTTTGTTATTGCAGTTTTCTCATACAAAGAGCAGAATTGGCCACTTTTAATCCTCAAGTATCTCCCCCATGCAGAGTGAGGGGGCGGGAAGCATCTAGGCTGGTTAATAATAGTTTCTCCTTAAGGATGAAGGGTTCCAAGCTAGCGTGTCGGTGATGGTTACAATGGGGTGCAATGTCGGGCGTGGACTGTGGGGCTGCAGTCCAGGAGCAACCATCGCCTTCCCAGGGAGCAGGATTGATAGTGATCCAGAATGCCAACGAATGAATTCCAAACCTTGTTCCCTTCCAGGCACCCCTTTCCCAGGGTGTTCAATTGGTGCAACAGGAAGGAGTTGGAAAGGTATCTGCAGTCAGGTGGTGGGATGTGTCTGTCCAACATGCCGGACACCAGGACGCTGTATGGAGGTCGGAGGTGTGGAAATGGCTACCTGGAAGAAGGGGAAGAATGCGACTGTGGGGAGGAGGAGGTAAGGCGGCATGGTGGGGTAGTGGGAGGGGAAGGGCATTCCTCTCAGAACTCAAGATCGGAGAAAGCAGCAGTTTAGTGGTTCCTTAAAAAGTGAAGCCTAGGACTGCCGTCCGACCCTCAATTCCATCTTCGGTATACTCAGGGCATCTTTAAACAGCCGCATGCACAGCCTTATGTGCATGGCGTTCACTGCAACACGAAGGGTGGGAATAACCTAAGTGCCATCGGTGGATGAGCAAAAGAACACACTGGGATGACTACACATAACGGTGTCCTATCCCGGCACCAAGGGAAATGAAGGCTCACGCATGCGCCAGCATGTAGGAACCCCGAACACCTCCCATTCAATGAAATATGTCCGTCACGAAGGACAGGTGTTATATGATCTCACCTATATGAAATAAGAAGAGCAGACAGTTGCATCGAGGCCAGAGTTTATTAGTGGTCCCCAAGGGTGGGAGAGGGGCAGCCAGGAGTTAAGAAGCAGTGAGTTTCTGGGCATGGTGATGGGGCCTTTGGCAGTGGTTATGAGTGATGGTTATACAACATGATTAATGTGCTTGATATCACTAACCTGTACATTCAGAAAAGGTGGAGTCATAAAACAGTTGAAAAATGCCAAGATAAAAACTTAAAATGGAGAAAATACTAACCGGAGAGGCGGGAGGAGAGAGCGGGCACACACATACGCAAGAGCTCTGGGAAGATTCTTAATCACAGGCATCCCTTCCTTGTGGCTGCCCAAGACTCCCTCACAAGGTGGATGTGGAGGGGCCGCCAGAGGCATGGGCCATTCCCTGTCGGGGCCTGGCACCGTTTGTGTGCACAGCCAGAATGGAGTTCTCTCTGGAGTACCTGGGTCTCACCAGGGATGCCAATCGTGGCAGCATGTTGGCTGCCTCTTCCAAAGTGGAGCTATAGACAGACTCCTGGCCCCCGTCCCCCCTGCCCCGACTGCCCTGGCTTATTCTGGTGACCACAAAGCTGGATGGAGGGACTTAACCCTGGGCCCAAAATAACGAGCCTGGGCTTTGAAGTCTGGAGAAGAGATGATCGAAAGAGGCTGTCGGAAATGCTGTCACATCTGGGAAGGACTCCTATGCGGAAGAAGGAGTAGAATTGTTCCTGTCTAAGCACTTTCCTTCTGATCCTCCCGGCAATGATAAACAGTAGCTCGGGACAGTCATTTTGAGTAGAGGCATATTTTTTGAAGAAAGCAGAACTGCTTAGTTTCATTACTCGGTTTTGAAAGACGAGAACATATATTTTAATATGTGGATAGCAATTTGAGGAAGAATACAAAAGTATTACTTAACTAGGGGGTGAAATTTAAAGTCCCTATGTGTGGAAAAAGGGATGATTTGATTTTATAAGTATAGTTGATAACTAGTTGTATAACTCCATTTTGATTTTTTTTTAACCCCATCTTGTAACTTGCATAATATAAAAGAATCAGTAGAAGACACTACCACCCACCACCATGAGTGCTAGCAGACCCTTCAGAGAGGAGGTTGCTGTATGAGAATGGAGGCGTGTGTGGAACAGAGGAGTCTGAAAGTGGGCTCAGCGAGTTGGCTTCTACTGGGAGCAGTTACGTGAATAGTCAAACCATCTTTGAAAGCCAAAACCTGTATAAGGCAGAACCCTGTCAGAGAAGGGAAGCCCGGAGATGTTCCCTAAAAGGAAAGTGAGACCAGTGATAGACTGCAAGCAGCCCTGTCAAGTTCTGCCTCTCACAGATTTACTGTGTTTGCCGGGCGTAGTGTGCTGTCTTGGGTACCAGGGGGTGATTGTGTGTGTGTGTGTGTGTGTGTGTAGTTCCTGGGCTTTAGGGATGTTTGGGGCAGGGGTGGGGAAATGTAGGAGGCAGATGAAGGCTCACCCCTCTAGTCTCCCTGTCTGTACCCCCATCCCCCTGACCCTGCTCACACCCCAACTTTGCTGTCTCCCACAGGAATGTAATAACCCCTGCTGCAATGCTTCCAACTGCACCCTGAGGGAAGGGGCGGAGTGTGCCCATGGCTCTTGCTGTCACCAGTGTAAGGTAAGGCGTTTCCCTCCTTGCCCTGGTTTCTGACCTCACAGCTGACTGCTCTGCTGGGGTAGAGGTGGGGATGAGGGGGCGCTGGGGGTCCATGTCTGTCCTCAGGGTAGGATGATACTACGTGTCAGAAACTGGAGCTAGGCAGCCCCTTTGGATAAAGTCCATTATTGCCTATACTGAGCCTCAGGAGTCCCTGGGTGGTACAAACAGTCACCCTACTCTGCTGCTAACCACAAGGCTGAAGGTTCAAGTCTATCAGAAGTACCTTGGAAGCTAGGCCTGGTGATCTATTTCTGAAAACCATCCATTAGAAGCATAGTTCTACTGTGGCATACCTGGGTCACCAGGAGTCACAATTGATTCGACAGCAGCTGGTTTGGCTGGTGGTGTCTACGGGGCCTCACTGGGTTTAAACCACCTACTGGAGATGGGAGAGTGTTTCAGAATATGTGTCCTGGGAGCGTAGGCTCGATTTAACTTGGAGCTAATAAATATCATTACCATAGTTTTGATTGATATCAATGAACCTCTAGTTACTGTGCTGAGTATTTTATATATATTTCTAATCACCACAGAAGCACCATGAAATATGTATTATTATCCTCACTTTAAAATGAGAAAACTCTGACTGAGTGGCAGTACTTGACTTATCCAGGATTGCCCAATCCAGAAGGGTCACAGAGCCCACTTTCTCAACCAGAAAACAAGCTAACAAACAAATGAAATAAAAACAAACAAACTAAAGGCAGGAAAACACAAACCCATAGAAACAAAAAGGTAACACATTGTCAATACCCCTGGGGTATAAGACCATTGCACTGACAGCATGATCAGTTTCTCCGGAGACACAGCCCTGGGGACACTGTCTGCACGAGGAGTCTGTGCAGGTGCAGATCCACCGGGGAGCGCAACTCACGAGTCGTTGTCTTGCACAGTTCAACCTCCACTCCTTTGAGCTCTGTTTGCCCTAAGCCTGGGGATTGGTGCCGGGGGGAAACTGCCTGCACCCATTTTTCTAAGTGCAGATCCCTGCCCCCCAGATCAAAGTCTGTCATGTCACTGGGAGGGGAGCATTAAGGTACTAACTATATGGTGATTCTGGGTTCCTTTCCAATGGACACCCACCAAGCCAGGGGTTCCCCCCAAGGTCCAATGACTGCCACTTCCACAGCCTTGGTGTGGCCACTCTCTGCTCTCTCTCCCATCTGAGTATCCCAGTCCTCAGCCCAAGGGTGCAGGCAACTTTGAGGCAGGATTCAGGTCCTTCAGCCATGCCTCTCTGCTAAGTCATTCTGATATAGCCCTTGCAGAACCCAGGTTTCTCTAAATGGAGAGCCCACACCCTTAAAATGGACCCGGAAGACATAGTATATTATGATTAAAATTACTAAAGGCTCCCAGTCTCAGAATCTTCAGAAATGCTGAAGAAGACAAAGTAATGGAGAGAAGCTGTCAAATTTTTTTAGAATGCGCCATTTAAGCTACAACTGTTGGTCTTTCCCTGTCTGGAAGAAAGAAGAGTGCAGAAATTGAATAGGCAATGCATTGATGAGCACATCAACATCACAGTAACTAGAGCCTGAAGCCAGAAGAACTAGCGGGGCACGGCTACCTTTACCAGCTGCTCTGCAAGGGATCGCATTCGAAGGTCCCAGATAGAGTAGGAGAATAATGTGAAAGAAAACTCAAAACCATAAAAAAAGACCAAGCCTTACTTATTGGACAGAGACTAGTGGAATACCCCAATACCGCCGCCCAGAGACTATGGCCATTAGTCACCCTCCAGGTCCGGAAATAAATTCACCCCATTTTCAGCAAAGCCATATAGACAGGTCTGTAAGAAAAGCAATAGTCAGTAGGTATACACACCTTGGAACACCCATCCGTTTGAGATCAAAAGGGCAACATTCTGAGTGGTTCTAAGAGAAGGGGCCATAGAAACAAGAAACACAAGTGGGGTAAGGCCTGTTACGTCGTGAGGATTGTAGTCAGTGATGTGAAACAGGTTGTCTAAATTGTTACGTGGAAAACTGATCTACTCTGTAAACCTCCACCCAATTCACAATAAAAATATTTTTTAAATAAAAAAAATACAACAATCAGATATCACACCCCAGCATTAATAGCAAAATTTAAAGAAAAGAAAACATAAAACCAGAATGGCCAGGGAGTAGAGAGACTGCAGCCCTGCTACCAAACTGATGGGATTAGACAAGGGTACAGCTACTGTGCGGGGACAGTCCGGTGGAAGGATTGACTGAGCTTTTTCTAAACAAAATCAGGCCTTCAATTGCTTCAAACTGTGGACCCAAAGATGATAGATTTGGGAAACAGTAAGATGTTAGTGAAATATACAAAGGAAAGAACCAGTCGGACAACTCCCACTTGTTTTCTGAGTAGAAACACCATCCCCAATTTTCAGTGACAATCCAGAACCTTCTATATATGGAGTTAGTCCTGCAGTGGCAAAATGTCCATCTCATCCTACTCGTCTGTATTGTCAGAATGCATTTTTATGATTTGTGTATTTTTAAATATATGTAGTAAAATATATCTGCAAATTTGTATGTAATCCTTCCAACCCCTAAATCCAAATAAGGGACAGATTCATAAAGAGGGATAACACAAGGCTATAAGAAAACTAAACCAAATCAAACAGCACCCCTCTTACCCCACCAGCCCCCAAGGTTTTCTACTTAGGCCTGAGTTGTCAGAACCGAACCCCATTATAAGTCCGGAACAACTTGTACTTATGTAATATGCTATGTGATAGGATAGACTGTGTGCACATAGATATGTATATAGTTGTATGCTCATGTCTGGGTATGGGGTCTGCTTTCTAAAATCTAAAACGACTGACACCCAGTTGGCTCCAAGGTCTTGGTGAAGGGGCTGCAGACCTGCGCTTCACCTCCCACTTACTGAGCACTCTTTATGTGCCAAGGACTCTCTGAGGGCGTTGGTCCAACTCGTTTTTTTCCTTGAGAAAACTAACCCGAGAGAGCCTTGCTCTGCTTAGCAGATGAGGACACTGAGGCACACAGAGGTTAAGGGCCCACCCCTGGTTCCGACTGGCTCCAGACTGGCTGCTCTTCCCTTCACCCTGCACCTGGGTGGCGGCTCTGCTTCCCGCCATTTCCTCTAACACACACCACTCGTTCCCACGTGGACGGTGGTCCCTCTTTCATCAGGCGGACCCTCGAATGTCCTCTCTTCTGGGAGGCCCTGCAGGGGGCCAGGGGAGGGGCTCTCTTCTCAGAGGGGCTCTTTCTTGCCTGGGTTAGGGAACTCCTTTGACTCAGGCTGGGTCCAGCGTTTGCCCAGGGAGGTTGGGTTGGTGTGGCCATCTTGTCTCCGACCAAGGCCTCAGAGTGAACCTGGAGACCCCCTGTCTTCCCCAGCCCCAGGGTCTCTAGTGCAGTCTCCAGAAGGGCTTTCTAGAGAGAAGAATGTAGAAACCCTCAGGGCCTGAGCGCTTTCGGTCCAACTTTAGTGGCGTGACTTTGGCAACTGTTCACCATTCACAACCTAAATGCTTCAGCTGTCACATGAGAAGGCTGTGAATAAGACGGAGGCCTAGTGGCACAAGGGTTAAGCACTTGGCTGCTTGCTTTCTTGGTTTGAAAGAAAGACCTGGTGGTCTGCTCCCGCAGAGGTCACGACTGGAAACCCCCCTGTCGTGAGGGGTCACTGTGCGTCAGAATCAATGCAATGGCAGGTGGCAACCACAGTTCGAAACCGGTGGGAGAAGCTCTGTGGGAGGAAGCCGAGGCTTCCTTCTGTAAAGAACAACGGGCTCAGACCCACAGGAGCAGCTCTACCCTGGCCCACAGGGTCACCCCGAGTCAGCATGGACTCGGTGGTGCATTTTATTGCCGATAAAGTGCTTTGTAAAATAAAAGAATATGCATGCTGATTAATGGGTACATCTGGATATATTTGTAGATGCTGTCCAAAGGTGAATGTGTATGTGGAAATTCGTGTGTGAATGGCTATGTGTGTTTGCATATTGGCATTTACATATGCTCACGTGTACGTATTAGTGAGCCTGATTCTGCCACTTTACTAACCATGAGCCTCACGTTGCCTCATCTGTAAAACAGGAATGCTTGTGTTCATAAGATGTTATGCAAAGTAAACTAAGTGACATTGTGCTGGTCACTTCATAAAACAGCCATTATTACCAAAACACTTAGAAAATTAACTGTGATTTCTTACCTCCTCTTATGATTGATGGGAAGAGGAAATGAGTTAGCATTTGTGCAAACACCGGGAACACTAGTCGTTACTATAAACATGAGAAAATCGAATGCTGGAGCTGATGGGTCTTGTGAAAAGTGCTATGAAATCATGTTAATGGGGACTGCCGATGCACAAGAATGCTGTCATGAGCCCTTTGCTGAGGATTGACCGTATTTCTGGGGATTGACTGTATTTCTCCCTCTCCTGCCCTCCCTCAGCTGGTGGCCCCTGGTACCTTGTGTCGAGAGCAGGCACGGCAGTGCGACCTCCCAGAGTTCTGCACGGGCAAATCTCCCCACTGCCCCACCAACTTCTACCAGATGGACGGTACACCCTGTGAGGACGGCCAGGCCTACTGCTACAATGGCATGTGCCTCACCTACCATGGGCAGTGCCAGCAGCTGTGGGGCCCTGGTAAGCAAGTCTCCCCTGGGATCTTCACCTCCTCCCATCCCAGGACTTCCCAATCTACCTCTTCTCTTCATGTGCTCAGGGTAGCTCAGAATGTGGTCCTCAACCTGGCACTCCCAAGATGCCACCCTTATCGTCCCTTTGACTCAGGCTAGGTGGTCAGTGAGGGCCAGTGGGCAGTGTTTTTTCCAATTCCCTGATGCTTTAAATTCTCGACGCGGATCAGTGGAGAAGGCTAGTCCAACCAGAAAATGGACAGGGAGTGGAGATACAAAAGGAAATCCCAATGTCCCAAAGACAATGAAAATATATTTAACCTTACTCATTTTAAGGGATGGGAACTGTCATCTATCAGATTGGCAAAGACTGAAACATCGGATGTTATGTTTACGTTTGATAATCTAGTGCTGAAGCAGTGTGCGAAAACACACAGGTGCAACCCCTATGGAATGCCACCTGGGGGGATCAGAATTTCAAGGCCATGTATCATTAGACCCATCAACCCCACTCTTTAGGATACTGTACTTTCATGTATACCTGTACATGAAGATATGTCCATCAGAACATTCATTGCAGCATTGCTGATATTAGCAGTTCCAACCTATACTTCCTTTGGTAGGGGACCGATGAAGTTAATTGTGGTACATCAATGCAGTGGAGCACTAGACAGCTGAGTAAAAGGAGGCCGCTTTACAGGTGCTGAATTAAATCACTCATCAAAGTGTTGAATGAAAACTGTGCGGCAGAGAGTGGTAGCATGGCTATGTTCTCAGTCTTTGTTAGGCAGGCTGTCTCTAGAAGATGCACAAGAAATGGTTATTGCTGGTGGCTTCTTTATGGTGTAGAGGAATAGAAACTGGATGCTTAGGAAGTCAAATTGAAGATAGCTGTTTTGTGCCTTTAAAAATGTGTGCATGTATTACTTATTTATCAAAGTCCTGAAGTGGAGTCACGACCTCTGTTCTTATGGTGGCTTTGGTATTAGAGCAATGTTAGCCTCAGAGGATGAATGCAGAAGGAAGTGCTGCCTCCTCTTCGCTGTTTTGGAAAAGCTTGAGAAGGATTGAAGTCAAGTGTTCTGTAAATCCTCGGTAGACTTTCTTGGGAAGCCAGCTAGCCTGGGACTTTCCTTTTGTTGAGGTGATTGATTCCTGAGTTAATCTCTTCATTCATTTCATTTATTCTTACTATTTCTTCTTCCGTCCATGGAGGAAGGAAGTTCACATGTTTCCAGCAACATGTCCATTTCTTTTACGTTACCTAGTTTGGTGGCATGGAATTGTTCATAATCTCGTATGGTCCTTTTCATACTTGTAGGTGATTTTGATGTCCAAATCATCTTCATTAGAGAATAGGCTTAGCCTACAACCTGCCCACAGACAGGAATCCTCAACAAAGCGGTGTACTGTGCTGATGTGAAGCTGGTTGCTCTAAGGAGGTTTGGGTGAGGAGGTGGGAGTGGGGTAATCTGTTAGGGTTTCACGAAGAAGTGGCTGAGTATTCTTCCCTGGCCCCCCTCCCCAAACCTTTTCAACTTCCATGATTTTACTAATAACATAAGGGTAAGTAAAAAAATATTGCTATATAACCATAGGAACTTTCATTAAGCAAAAACATCAAAATAGGAAGCTCTTCTTCCCGGACATACCCTTCATCTGGGCCTGTACACTTCTGAAGGCAGGGCTTCCAGCTTTCCAGCCCTTTCTCGAAGAACTGTCCACATCAAAACGGTTTAGGAATTCTTGAGGGACTAAAATTGTGTTTCTTTTCGATATTCGTTCAGGTTGTGGAACAAAAAAAAAGTCTCCAGGGTTAAGATCAGGGCTGCAGGGTGGGCTGGGTAAGGTTTCCCCAGAGTGTCAGAGGACAGCCGTGCTACCCTCCGAGAAGAGCAAATGCACTGGCACGATGGAAAGAAGCTTGTTGGCATGGTTTCCCTGCCCGTATTCTCACCGATGCAGCTTTCAGTTTTTATGAAACTTCTTCATAATACGTTCCCATGATTGTGTCCTGCCTCCCAAGAAAATGTATTCATATTACCCTTTGAAGTCCCCCGAATGGGCACCATAACCTTCTGTACTGAGTTCTCTACCTTGAATGTCACCTGGCCCAGCAGATCCTCTTGAAAGCCGCTGTTTTGATTGCACCTTTTGCTGAAGGCACTGTAGCGATACCAAAATAAGTGAGGACTCACCTCACTGTAGAGAAACCAAGATAGCGGAGAGGACGTGTCTGCAGCTGTTCATTGCTCGCAAGGATGTGTTTAAACGTGTTTTGCTTGGCATAATTCCATGCCATATGAACTGGGACCCTAGTCGCCATATTTTTTACTTCTCTCTTAGAACTTGCCCTAAAGTTGGCCGATCTACTTGATAAATGTTGTTTCCTTTCTCCCCAGGAGCCCGGCCTGCCCCTGACCTCTGCTTCGAGAAGGTGAATGTGGCAGGAGATACTTTTGGAAACTGTGGGAAGGACAGGAATGGTGAACACAAGAAGTGCAACCTGAGGTGAGGAGCGCAGGGCCGAGCCTGTGCCCTGAGGCTTCCCCAAAGGGTTTCTGATCTGATCTCCTCACTTCTGCCCATTGCAGGAGCTAGGTAGGCCCAGTGCTGGCCTGGAAGTACTGAAGTCACTTTTCCAGGCCTAGGGCTTGACAATGCACCATTCGGTCCTGGGGACATATGAGGGAAGATGTGGATGGCAGTGCTTCTTAGAAAACCGGCTAGCTTCCCTTGGAGACTTTTGTACAGTAGGGCATTGGCCCTCAATTTTTCAGGTTGCTAACTATGCCTTAATCTGACTAGCCCAAGTCATTTATTCATTTGTTGAATTAGCCATGCATCTAGCCACCCAATATCTGTTTGAGAGCTTGTTATGCGCCAGATCTCGCGCTGAGCAGAGATAAGGGAGATCAAGACGTCTCTGCTTTCTTGGAATGTTTTGTTATCCACGCCGCATGTTCGTGGTAAAAGAGAGCTGCGATGTTTCCTTGGGCTGCCTGAACAAGCTACTTCCACTCACAGGGTGGCTTAAAGCAACAGACATTTACTCTTCCCTTCACACTTATGGAAGCTGGAAGTCTAAATTTAGATAACAACAGGAATGGGCTCTCTCTGAAATTCTAGGAGGAGAAAAATCTTTCTTATCTCTTCTAGCTTTTGGTTGATCCCAGACATCCTTGACTCCTGGCAGTGCAACTGCAATCTCTGCTCTGTTTTCCTATGGTTATCGTCCTCTCTGTCTGTCTGCCTCTCTGCCACTTTTCTCCTCTGTTGATAAGGACACCAGTCCTGTTGGATCAGGGCCCACCCAACCCGTGTATGTCCTTTGTGTACTAATGATATCCACAAGGATTCTGTTTCCAAATAAGGTCACCTTCACAAATACCCGGGGTGAGGTATTTAAGATATCTCATAACAGCCACTTAACACAGGCGTTCTGAGTCAGGGCTCATTTCCCAAAGGCGGTTATGCATAAGAGGCGAGCTGGAGAAACAGTGCAGATTGACTAGTGTGGGAAGGGTGCGCATGCATGGGAGAACGTTGCAGGCAGAGATGTGCACACGGACCTGTACGAGAACAACTGGCAGAGGAGGAACTGACAGCAGTTTGATGCAGTTCAATCATAGTGCTGGGCTGCAGTGGAGAGGGGCCTGCTGAGAAATGAGCCTGGGAATTAAACAGGAACAAGATCATGAGAATCCTTAAATGCATGACTATAGGAACGTGGGCTTTGTCTTGAGAACAGTGTGGACATGAGAAGCTAGTGGGGCAAGAGGGCGTCCCTGTGTGTCATGAGCAAGTTTGTGCTCAACAACTAAGTTAAGACGGGTGGTTTGACCCTCTTGGCAGTGGCGATTTTCTTCCATTAAGATTACCAGCAAGAAAACCGAGGGAACAAGTCTACTCCTTGAATCAGAACTGGCTCGATGGCAGTGGTTTGTTATTGTTGGTGTTTAGGGGCAGGAGTGGAGGATCAGTTACCTGTGATGCAGGTAAGAAAGGAGCGTGTAGGGAATTAGAATTGATATCTATTAGGGAGAATTGCAGGCATTGAATGGCTTTGAAGCCAAAGATGAGGTGGAACAGGGAGTTGGGGATGCCACTTTTTGTCTGGAGTACCTGGCTGAGTGGCACCTGGCTCAGGTGGGGTGGTTTTCTGTGGTGAAGGGAGGACTCTTTCAGGCTCGGTTCTGGCCTAGGTCTGCTTGAGGACAGGAGCCCTGAACCCTCCCCTAGTGGGATCTCACTATCCTGACTTTTGCTGTTCGGGTCATGGGGCACTGAAGCGCTGCTGAGTCCACACTGATTCCATTGCCCTCCCTCCCTTGTCTTGACCCAGAGATGCCAAGTGTGGCAAGATTCAGTGCCAGAGTCCTGAGGCCCGGCCCTTGGAGTCCAATGCAGTGTCCATTGACACCACCATCATTATCAACGGGAGGCAGATTCAATGCCGGGGCACCCACGTCTACCGAAGTCCCGAGGAGGAGGGTGACATGCTGGACCCGGGCCTGGTGATGACTGGGACCAAGTGCGGCAACAACCACGTGAGTGCCACCTTCGGCAGCTTCACGCAGGGCTAGGCCCCCTAGTGGAGGGGCTGCAGAGTGTGGACTCTGAAGGGAGGGGCCAGGGTTCAAAGCCACCTCTCAGAGCCTTAGTGTGCACTTTCATAATAATAGGCACCCACTCCATGACCAGTTACTGTCAAATTGATGCCAACTCATGGCAGTGCCACTGTGCCAGAGCTGAACTGAGCTCTACAGTGTTCCAGTGGCCTTTCATCCCAGGCATCTCTGGTGGGGATTGGGGCGGAAATTCCAATGACCAACTTGGCGGTTATCAAGTGAATCTGTTAATTGGTTGTACTAGTCAGAGACTGCACTCCCTAGAGTTCTTATAAGTACTGAGCAAACAGAGGGACTAGCTTTTATCCATTTCTTCCTCATCATTACCTGTTTTATGAATTAAAAGATGGACTGGGAGTCAGGGAACTGTGGGGCAAATGATGACACCTGTCCAGGCATTGATGGGAGCCCTGGTGGCGGAGGGTGCTAAGCACATGGTCAGCAGCTCAAAACCACCAGCTGTTCCTTGGGAGCTCCTACAAAGAGTTACAGCCTCAGAGACACCCAGGGGACAATTCTGCCCTCTTTATAGGGCCATTGTGGGTCAGAATGGACTTGCTGGCAGCGAGTGGTTGCCCTTTCCTTATGTAGACAATGAGTTGCTAGCCGCATGGTTGGTGGCGTAAAACCACCAGCCATTCCTTGGGAGAGAGAGAAGGCTGCCTGCTCCTGTCAAGATTCCTCGTCTCGGAAACTCTAAGAAGCAGTTCTGTTCCACCCCATAGGAATGATACAGAGTTGGCTTCGCCTCAACAGCAGTGGGTTTGAGTTTTATCTCATGGGGTTAACAGTGAAGATAGTATCATACCCGGCATAGCGCTGGCTGTTGTCATCCACATCATTTTCCCTCTAATATTGACATCCAGTTCACTGTCATCAGCCAATTTTGACTTAGGAACCCAATAGGGCAGAGTATAACTGCCCTTTGGGTTTCCGAGGCGGTAAATCCTTATGGGAGCAGAGAGCCTCCATCTCTCCAGGGCTGGTAGGTTAGAACCGGTGGCCTCGTGGTTAACATTAGTATATATTCAGTTTATAATACTGTATAACATAATGACACATAGGAGCCCTGGTGGCTTAGTGGGTTACATTTTGGGCTGCTGACTGCAAGGTCAGTAGTTCAAGACTGCCAGCCACTCCAGGGGAGAAAGAGGAGGCTTTCTAATCCCACGGCGATTTCTAGTCTCAGAAACCCCCAGGCACAGCATGACTCTGCCACGGAGGGGGGCGGGGCGGTAGGGGTGGGTGGGGGTGGTGGCTCGGAGTTGGAATCAGCTCTGTGGCGGAGTGTGTTTTATTGTTTGTTATAGGACAGATACTGTTTTTAAAATGTAAGGGTTGTGGCCCTCCCCATTCCCCCATCTCCCTGATAGCTACCAAAGTAAAACCAGAATTTAGATAGCTGCTGCCCTGACCTTAGGTTTGTAGGTTGTTCTCAGTTTTTCTCGCTGGGAGCTTACCTTGACGTGGCTGCCTTTCCTGCGTCTCCTTCCTGTGGTCTGAGTGTCAGAGCCAGGGCTTCTGGTGCCCAACCAGGGTCCCTTCCTTGCGCTGATGGCTCGGTGTTTCTTGCTGCAGATTTGCTTTGAGGGGCAGTGCAGGAACACCTCCTTCTTTGAAACCGAAGGCTGCGGGAAGAAGTGCAATGGTCATGGGGTAGGTGCGGCCAGATGGCTCCTCTCGGCTGGTGTCCGTGGAGAAGGCCCAGGGAGTGGGTGGGGACTCTCAGAAGTGCGAGACTCTGCTGACCTCGACCTTGCCCTCTCCTTGCTCTAGGTCTGCAACAACAACCAGAACTGCCACTGTTTTCCTGGCTGGTCCCCGCCCTTCTGCGACACCCCAGGCGTCGGGGGGAGCATCGACAGTGGGCCCATGCCCCCCAAGGGTGAGTGCTGGCCTGCTGTGGAGTGCCTATGCTAAGGCTGGGTTCCTGTCCTGATGATGGAAACCAAGGAACAGAGAAGCAGAGTGAGCGGGAGGGAGGACTGGGGACTCCGAGGCAGCAGCCTGGAGTGCGTGTTCTGAGCTCAACCGCTCTCCCGCCCTTCCCTCTGGGGTGGGGGGGCGGGGGGAGCAGGGAGCCTGTGGGTAGAGGGAGAGACAGGAGAACCTGTGGGACATTGGGAAAGCCCGTCCCTTTGGGGGAGTGTCCTCTGAGTCTTCAAACTCATCATGAATCTGGGCACATTGTGGTGACTTGGGTTCCCTGGAGTGAGGATATAGGTTCAGAAGAAAAGGTTCAGAGCTTTTTAATGGAAATCTCAGAGGTTCCAGCCCATGATTTCATATATACATATGTATTAATAGTAGCAAAAAACATTTAATAAATATAAACTGTTTCTAGGAATAACCACCTCTCCTACACATCGACATATAAGGCAGGTCAAAGTAGTGTTTCATTGGGAGAAATCTCATTTTTATTCTTAAGTTTGCAGTTTGAGAGCAGTTAGGTGGTTGTGATGACGAAGGTAGAAATGTGGGTTGCCTGCCAGCAGTTCTAGCTGGAGAGCTGTGTTATGTGTATGTGCTGAAAATGAGTGGCAGCCGATACCAGAGTTTGCCTCGACAGGCATCCTCTTCAGTGAGGGGGACTGGAGAAGTGAGGTTCGTGGTTCTGTACAAAGCAAGCCACTTTGGCCATTGATGCCCGGACTACTGGTTTCCCACTGGTCCCTACTGTGTGTGTGTCTTGCTAATGTTTTGAAGTTAAAAATAAGCAATACAAATTCAATGCAAATCAAGTCTCCGCAGAGGAATCAGGGACGTCTTGTTTGAGCTCCATTGTTCTGGCTTGGAGAGTGTCTGAATCTCTCATCCAGGGGAGTTTCTGACCTCATTTTGGGTTTTTCCCGGTAGGTGTTGGCTCTGTGGTAGCGGGAGTGTTGGCAGCCAGCTTAGTGCTGGTGTTCCTGATCCTGATGTACTGCTGCTGCAAACAGAAAAACAAGCTGGGGCAACTCAAGCTGTCAGCCCTGCCATTCAAGTTGAGACAACACTTCAGGTAGGCAGAATATTGTGAAGGGCTCAGGGCCACTGGTGGGCCATAAAGCTCTCTGTGATGGACTCCAAGTTTGCTGCATGTGGGTCTCATGCAGGGAAGGCGAACGGAAGGTGTGCACTGCCTCTCCTTTCTGCCATGCTTCAGGTTTGGGGCAGGAGCCCTGCTGGTGGGGTCGGTGAAGCACTGGGTTGCCGACCTCAAGCGCAGCACTGCAGCAGGTTCTCTGCAGGAGAAAGATGAGGCTGTCTGCTCCCATAAATATTTACAGTCTAGAAAACCTAAGGAGGGCCGTTCTGACTCGTAGTGACCTTCTAGCACACGATAGAACTGCCCCTTTGCATTTCTGAGACCGGAGCTCTGTAGGGGTGTAGAAAGCCTCATCTTCTCCCTTACAGCAGCTCGTGGTTTTGAACTGCTGGTCTTGCGATTAGCAGCTCAGTGTGTAACCCACTACACCACGGGACCTGGTGACTTCAGAATGCCTCTCAGCCGAATACTTCCAGCTACTTCAAGATGGCATTCGATGAATCTCTTTGCCGTCCGTTACCTATTTGCTCCCAATTTTCAAGATCCTGGGAAACCAGGGCAGCCTGCCATGTTGTCCAATTTAGTTCACAATGGTGGGTGGACCTCACTGTGGAGAAAGTGTAACCTAAAAAAACCGCGCTCATTTCTTTGGCTATTAAGGCTGGGTACTCTCCAAATCTCCCGTGACCCTTGTTTTGGAGAGAAGCTTAAACCCTAGGCCTTTGGGGACTTACTCCTGAGTGGCCTGAGTGACGGCTGTCTCGGTGGTATTGATGGTTGGTATATCCTGAGAAGAGAAGGTCTTAACTGGTGGAGAGAAAGTGCTGCAACAGCTCTGCTGTGCTTGGGCCAGCTCTCCTCTCTGGGAGTCCTCAATTGGCCAGACTCAGGTCTCCATACCTAAGAAGCTGGGTGTCGAGGAGACCAATTCCCATCCCTTGTAGAATTGGGCAGTGACATTTGCTGGGGACAAATCCAGCTGCTTGTTGCTAGACTCGGATCAGAATGAACTCGGCTACCAACACTTTGTAAATATCCTCCACTTCCTCCCCACACCCCCAATTCTTATTTCTAGTTGCCCCTTCAGGGTGTCTCAGAGCAGCGGAAGTGGTCATGCCAACCCAACCTTCAAGTTGCAGACCCCCCAGAGTAAGCGAAAGGTAAGGTCCGTGCCCCGTGGCACTTGGTTCCCTGTCCCTTGGCCCCCAGGGTCTGCGGGGTTTTCCTCAAAGCCCTTGTTACGCTCTCGGATTGGTAACCACAGCCATTTTACAGGAGCGGAAACTGTCCCTTGGTTCTGATATCTCTTAGTGACTTTGAAGGTTGGTCTGACCTTGGAAATATTGTAGGAATTTAACAGGCCATCCTGCCCTCTGAGCACCCTGGTCACCTGAAGGGTGGGGGGGAAGCCCTGATTTTTTAAGTACATTGAGGAACTCTGTTTTGGTTGTTCCTTGTCTTATGCATACAGGTGACCTACACCCCTGAGACCCCGAGGCAAGCCCTCCAGCCTCCTCCGCGGCCTCCTCCAGACTACCTGCTGGGGGGGTCCCCCCCTGCATCCCTGCCGGCATACCTCAGCAAGACTGTTAGAAACAGCCCAGGAGCCAGGCCTCAAATCGAGAGGAAGGAGTCATCTCGGAGGCTTCCCCCGAGCCGGCCAGCACCTCCCGCACCCAATCACATCCTCTCCCAGGTACGGGCTCTCAGTGGTGTGACTGTGAAGGGCACTGGCAGAAGGGAATACGCTGGCTGGGAAAACGAAACTTGCCTTTCCTTCATTCTGGTGGATCTAAGGGCACACAGAGCCATGGCCATGGAGGTACATGTGTGCACACACACACACACACACACACACACACAGCACTCTCTTCCAAACCTTGGGGTATCTCTCCCTGCTTGGCCTGTTTTAGGACAAGCTGTTACCCACCTTCTACCTCTAAGGAGTTTGCAGTTCCCTGTGTTCTCCACTTTTCCCTCTTGGTCGTTGCTTACCCACCTTCTACCTCTAAGGAGTTTGCAGTTCCCTGTGTTCTCCACTTTTCCCTCTTGGTCGTTGCTAATGCGGCTGCTGCATGTGCCTGAGACACCCCTCCCCTCTGCAGGGCCTGCTCCTGTTCATCCTCATGTCCCTTCCTTCAAGGAGCCATCTGTGACCCCCAAGCCTGAGTTTGGCATCCCTACACTTTCACTATGAACCTTTGTGGCACAGTGGGTGGAGTGTTGGGCCCATCCCTGCCAAAGGCAATTGGCTCAAATCCATCAAACATTCAGCAGGACGGCTCTCTGCTCTGGTAAATCTCCCAGAAGTCCTAGCAGCAGTTCGATCCTGCATGATTTGGAATAAACTTGATGGCAGTGGGGGGGTTATGCTGCAGAGAAGACACCAGCGGCACTTGCTGGTCTCCACGAATTCAAAAGTCTTCCTGAGGGAGGCGCCCTTGCTGCTCTGTTCTTCTGAGGATGTGTGAGGGAGGCCCAGGCTGCACCCCCACCTCTCTGCTCACTGGTGGCAGAGCCACCCTGCCCAGCAGCCTGCTCACTCAACAAACATGTGCTCTGCCAGCGCCACCTGTACCCTCTGGTGGGCAGTCCCCCAAGGCAGACACAGGTGTTTCCAGGGGTGACTAGGTGGGGACCTTCCTGAGTCGAACCTGGGTGTTTGGGTTGGGCCCCTCAGAGTCCTTGTGGGGTTGCTCTTTTTGGACTTGGTTCCCAGGTCCTCCTGGTTTCTAGCTGGCTTGGATTCTAAGCACTGAGGGTGTGGTTCCCTGGGTCCGCGCATCTGGGGCTGGGTAGCTGGGGAAACTCAACGAGGAAAGAGAGCAGAATGACTGAGTGAGAAGCAAGGGAGGGAGAAAGGAAAAAGAGGAGGGAGGAGGAGGAAGAGAGAAGAGGAGATGGAGAGGGATGGGAGGAAGCAAGGGTGCAGGAGGGTCACAGGTGCAGCAGGAGGGAGAATGCCAGAGTGGGGGAGGGAAGTTGTCTGCTCAGATCCTGATTCCTAAAAAAACAACACATTGGAGGCTTATTCAAAGAATGGATGGCAGTGAGTTTGGTTTGCTTCTGGTTAGATCAGTGGTTCTCAACCTTCCTAATGCCACGAACCTTTCATACAGTTCCTCATGTTGTGGTGACCCCCCACCAACCATAAAATTATTTTCGTTGCTACTTCATCACTGTCATTTTGCTACTGTTATGAATCAGGCGACCCCTGTGAAAGGGTCGTTTGACCCCCAAAGGGGTCGAGACCCACAGGTTGAGAACCACTGGGTTAGATGGTTCAAAAGGTTAATACATTTCACTACTAACTAGTAGGTTGGAGGTTTTAGTCTATCCAGAGGCACATAGGAAGAAAGGCCTGGCAGTCTGCCTCCAGAAAACCAGCTGCTAAAAACTCTATGGAGCACACAACGCTGCTTGGACACCCTGGTGTTGCCATGAATTGGCGTTGACTCCATGGCACTGGGTTGGAGAGGCCATAAAAACTGGGTTGTCAAGAAGTGGCTCTGGTATCTGACTGCAATCCGAATGGTGGAGGGGATGGAGGGCAGCTCCCTGAGGAAGGGAGTCCTGGGGTGGGCAAGGGCGCTTCTGTGGAGAACGGTGCCTGTGTGGTCCCTGGTCAGATGAGACAGGGCTGTGCTAGGACACTGCTTTGGGGGGGGGGGGGGGGGGGGCCCTCACAGGCTGCTTAGGCACCAGGGCCCCGATGACACCCCTGTCCCGATTGCTCGTTTCGCTCGTCAGCAGCGGAGGGAGCACAGAATCTCCAGCTGCACTCCGACATCTGCGCCCAGCTGCTGCTCCCCCAGAACGCCTCTGTCCTGCCTCTGATCCCGCTGATTTGGAGGCTGTCCTGAACTGCCCTGCAGGGAGAGGATGGAGCTACACAACAGTGCTTTTGTCACAGGAGTTGCTGCTCTGCTCTGTGCCTTGGCGTCTGCATTCAGTTTCTGAAGGCCCAGAAGCTTCTTGTGGAAAATCCTGCTTCTCTGACTCTCCCCTTCCCTCTCTGCAGACTTGCTTGTTAGACCTTCTTATTATGCTCATTAGTGACCTGCTTGGAAAGGAGAACAAGATCAAGGGCAGCAGGCATTGGAGCTCCCACCTGAGGGATTGTCTTTGTGCCCAAACCCAACCAGTTTGTGGATTTATGGGGAGTACCGTCCATTCTGTCCTACCTCATTGTTGTTTTTTTTTTTTAGTCATCCACAAAAAGAAAAGCATTTGCATTCTATGAAATCTAGCTAGCTCAGAAACCCATCCGTCTGTCTGTCTGTAATGCTAATCTCAATACTAATTTGCATGATGGTGTAGTGGTTATGAGTTGGGGTGCTAACTGCAAGATCAGCAGTTTGAAGCCATCAGCCATTCCACGAGAGAAAGGGCTTCCTACTCCTGTAGGGAGTTAGAGTCGACCCACAGGGTCAGTTCTGCCCTGTCCTATAGGGTTGCTATGAGCCGGCATCGACCCGACAGCTGTGTTTGGATTGCTTGTATCTTGGAGGCTTTGCTGGGGAATCTTAAGATGTACAAGGAGACTGTGTTAGTCTGGGTACTTTAGAGAAACAAATCCACAGAAACTCATGTATAAGAGAGAGTTTTATATAAAGGTTAAGTGTGCATCAAGAAAACATCCCAACCCAGTGCTGTCCAAACCCACAAGTCCAACATTAACCCATTAACCCCTATGTCCAACACCAGTCCACAAAGTCCTCTTCCATCTCACAAAACAGACGCAATGATGCTGACTGCAGGAGGAAAGCCGAGTCAGTGAGTGTGTAAGCATCTCAGCACTGGCAGGGGTCTCCACATGGCTGCTCCAGCACCCAGGGCTGCATTGGGGTAGGTCCATGTGGCTTCTCCTCGGGGATGTCTTGTAGGAAGTGCGCTTTGCCAGCTAAAGCAGGGAACTGGCTAAGTCAGCTGCACCCTGGTCCGACCATCAGAAAGCAAGAGACCCAAGAACTAGAAAGGCGAGGCTGATTGAGCCATTTATCCCTCCGCCCTTCAATTAACCCCACATGTATTTATTGGCCAGGTTGGCACAATAAACTAAGTAACTCAGAGGCCTTCGGAAGAACATGGAAATTGAGATGGAAAGATAATGGAACTTTTGGAAGCTCTATCATATTAGTGACCCGTCCTTAAACAGTTAACTTCATAAATAACTCGGTTTTATAGAATATGGGAAGGAGGGTGTCATTGCAGGGGGTAAAGTGGAGCAGAATGAAAGGGGCTGGGATTGACCCACGTCATGCTGGCAGTGGCTGTCATTGTGAGGAAGGTAGTCCAGGAGGGCTGCGTGGAGAAGGTGACACAGTATGTGAAAGTGGGAAGGTGAGCTCCCTGTTAATTGTGCCTCTCATAGGAGGTCTCTGAGGAGCGGAAATCTGGGTCTTTGGGTTTTATTTGTTTTCTATCTTTGCACAGGTAACACACAAATGCGCTTTTGCTAAAAATTGAATGTTTACCTAGTTGAGCCCCTTCCCACTCATACCCTCTGCCTGTCCCCTCTCCAAAAGTCACTTCAGTTATCAATTTGGTCTTAGCCTTCCTGACATTCTTGTATTCAGTGTGTGTGCACGTGTGTGTTGTGACTTGTTTTACATGAACCGGCCTCCCTCACAGCCTGTGATCCAGCTTGCTCTGTGCACCTAACAACCCATCTTGAACCTTCCTCCAATGTCAATCTACCTTGTTCCTTTTTATATGCTGTCCCACAGTTCCCTGATGTCTCAGTAGGTGGAAAACGTGGATGTTTGTACTACATAGTGCTGTAAGGAACGTCTTCGTATTATTATTTCTGTGCACATGTGCAGAGTCCTC
Source organism: Echinops telfairi (assembly GCF_000313985.2). NCBI lineage: Eukaryota > Metazoa > Chordata > Mammalia > Afrosoricida > Tenrecidae > Echinops > Echinops telfairi. The sequence continues at coordinate 74,097,449 of NW_022111372.1, forward strand.
CAGCGTAGACAATAGGAAGTGAAATTATTCAAAGAGTTGTTTCTAATTTGAATAAATCCTGCCAAGTTGCTCTCCCCTCTTCGGAGTATTTAGACACATTTTTTTTTTAGACACATTTTACACACACACACACACACACACATGTTTTAATGGGAACTGATGGGCATCACTGGGTGGATTATGTGCTTGGATGCTAACCCAAAATATGGAGTTAATTAAGTCCACCTAGGGGAGCCTCAGAAGAAAGGCCTGGTGATCTTCCTCCACAAAAGCAGCCATTACAAAGCCTGCAGGAGAACGTGATGTATTGTTTACAACCACAAAATAGGGCAGCTGCTGTGGATTGCTTCTGTATAGCCAAACACCTCCGTTTGGGCTCTTTGGTTGGGAGGATTTGGGTCACATTCTTGAGACATCCCAGTTAACTGACCTAGTCAGTTCAGTGCTTCTGCTCTCCCTCCGGAGTTTCCTGTGGAAGATGATGCCGAGGTGCCTGAGCTCCCATGTGTGGTCACTGTGCGGTGCCTGAGCTCTTAAGAGTGTATAAGGTACTATCCAAGGCGCTAAGACCCCCGGTGGCTGAGTAGTTACTTGATGGGCTGCGAACCACAAGCCAGAAGTTCCAAACGACCAGCCGCTCTGTGGGAGAAAGAAGAGGTCCTCAGAAGCCCACAGGGGTAGTTTTCCCTGTCCTGTAGGGCCACTGTGAGTCAGCACAGACCTGATGGCAATGAACTGATCCACAGCACCAGAACTGGTCTCCGCTTCCCTGCAGCCACAGAGGAAGGAGGGTCGGGGCCTGGCGCTGGGACTGATAGCTTCCGGGAACAACTGCTCCCTTCGCCATGAGACCAGAGGAATTCCCTGGTGCCCAGCTATCATTGCGGAACATTCTGACCAGGGGTTCTGTAGAAGATCCTGATTAGAAGGGGAGAGGGTGCAGAAAAGAAGCCACGGGGCCTGGATGAACTCCTGAGATGTAAACTTGCAAACTTCAATCAAAAAAATATCTCCCAGAGTCTCTTAGAACCAAACCATAGTTTGGCTTAAGCAGTTTACAGATGTCCTTGTTGGGCATTATGCCCTTTTAAGAATGACCTTTGGGGATCGACGTGACAGCCCATCCACTGCAGTCGATTCCAACTCCTAGCCACTCGAAAGATGGGGTCACAATCCCAGGGGGAGTCATCGACCGAGAGTGAGAATGGTTACGTAACTCGCAAGGAGGTCACTGATGCCACTGAATTATACATGTGGAAACGGGTGAGCTGGGGTCTGTTTTTCTGCGTACATGCTCAGCAACGGCACAAGAAACTTAAAAAAAACAACAATCCTCCTCTGATACACATGGGGTCACCAAGTTTCCCCAGGGACAATTGGTAACAGTATATCATTGGATTTGGCCCTGGTAGACTGAGAACGTTTTGTTTGACATGCCCCTCTGGTCTCTGAGTAAGGCTTGCTGCTTTCTTTTCAGGCTCTCGCTCGACCCCAGCCGCCCCAGAAGGCCCTGCCAGCTAACCCGGTGCCAGGCCGCAAGGCCTTCCCAAAGCAAGGCGGTACCTCCATTCTGCTACCCTCCACGGCTGACCGTCAGCTGCTCAGGCCGCTGGCAGCACCGCCCCCAAAGGTGAGTCACAGGCTAAAGCTCGCTGCTTCCCAGGGACTCGGTGCGGGAAGTATGGGTTTCAGGACACAAAAGATGAGCAATGAAGCGTGGCGTTACCCATTGGCTTGCCCTTAAATGAGTCCAAGCGTTTCTGGTTTCATGAGGAGTCTAAGCTCTAGAGACAGACATCTGGGGCTTCCAACCCCAGCCCGCACGTGACCAGCGGAGGGACCCCAAGCTAATCACTCTAGAGCAGGGGTCCTCAAACTTTTTAAACAGGGGGCCAGTTCACTGTCCCTCAGACCCGTTGGAGGGCCGGACTATAGTTTTTTTAAAAAAACTATGAACAAATTCCTATGCACACTGGACATACCTTATTCTGAAGTGAAAAAGCAAATGGGGCAAAAACACCGGGTGGGTTGGATACATGTTCTCCTTGGGCCACATGTGGCCCACGGGCCGTAGTTTGAGGACCCTGCCCCAAAGTCTCCTCAACTGTACAAACGCCATAAGGGACAGCAGTAACCAGCCTCCTGAGGTTGCTTTGAAGGCAGAGCAAATGGCCACTCTTCGTACTTCTCTGTGACTGGCTTCTTGTCAGGCTGCCAGTCCTGCGAGGAGGGTAGAAAGGGGATGCGGTGAGGAAACTGGTTGACCGACCTGTCTTACCATCAGGCCCCAGGAAATAACTGTGGCAGGAGGGAGGCAGGAGTCTTCTGCTCCTGATAGGGCACCACTGCCTCTCACTGAAGACCTGCCACAGGGACCGTCCGTCTCTCTTCGGGACGAGTGTGTCCATCTATCCTCCCAACCCCCTGAAAGCATGGGCTCAGCTCTTCACGGAGCCCAAGTGCATTGACTGATGTTTCTCTCCCCCACCCCCTTCTTTCTGCAGTTTCCTGAATACAGGTCACAGATGGTCGGGGGAATGACTCGCTCCAAAGTCTAGACCTGGGCAGGGGCTTTCCCCCTTCTCTTGAGCAGTCCCCAGGGCCCATGGCATCTGGAAGAAGCCTGTCCAGCGTCCCTGCTCTCCTCCTCCCTCCTCCTGGAACCACCCCTCTCTGAAAATCTCCTGGATTCAGCACCTCCCAAAGCCCCGCGGGACCACTGCCGACAGAATCGAAGGGTGGTTTTGTGCAATATACCGTTCCGGGTAGAAAGGGGGACGCACAGGGCAACGAATGGTAGTCTCCCTTCAGCTGTCCCCTCGACCCAGAGGTGATGTGTCCAGGATGTTCCTTGGAGAAACCTGTTCCCATGGGGAGGGCTTCCATGAGAGCTTTCTGTCGCTTCTGGCTTCCTGAAGGTCTCAGGCTGGACACATGTCCACTCCAAGAATGGAGGAAGGGGTCAGAGCAGCCACTGCCAGGGCCCTACTCAGGTCTTGCTGGATGATCTGAGGCAACTGCTTCTGGCTGCACGTGGACAGTCCACTCCCCAAATCCCTACCCCCACCCCCCCTTCCGCCTTCCCTATATCCACACGGGTCACTCTGACTCAGACAGGTACTGTTTGTAAGGCGATGCAGACAGCAGGGGGAGCACCAGGCTTGGGCCTCCTCTGAGCCATAATGCCAAAGGTCGCGACTGTAATTCTCGTTGGCTCTGTGATTTACTTCCATATCAAGTGCTCCGTGCTTTTGATTTCTTCCTTGTTCGCTAGACCGCTCTGATGTGCGCTGCTTTAGGGAAGGGACCCTCAGCCATCCTAACTTACCGGTGGCCTGGTGCTGGTGACCTCAAAGGGTCCTGCCTCAAGGCTTGGCCACCTGGATGTCCTGCGTTGGATCCTGAGATGATTTGACCTGCCTAGACTGAAGCATGGAGTTAGAGCTTTCTTCTTCCTTGTGTCTTGTGACCTCAGTGGGTATGGGTCTTTCTCCCTACTCTTGAGCCTAACTCTAGGCAGAGCCCACCAAGAAAGACAGCGGTGTAGTAAAGAGAGCAGATGTCCTAGGAACCCCACCTATGAGAAGTCTCCCTGGTGGTCTGTTCACTGCCTGGAGGAGGGACTGGTGCCTGGGAGGAGAGAGCAGAAGGCAAGGGGTTGGGGGCGTTGGGGAGTCCTGAGGAGAAAAAACAGGAGTCAACATGGCCTCTGTCTTTTCTAACAGAGCCTGACAAGGACTACCTCCTGCCCCCGCCCTTTCTCCCTTTCCCTCTTCCTTCTTCCCACTGTGAAATGAGCCTCACAGACAGGTCAGTGGAGCCGGGAAGGAAGGTGGGTGTGTTGTAGGGGTTCTGCTGGGTAGAACAATTTCCACAAAGTAGCTGGGGGTGACATTCCTTCACTGAGCAACTCTTCCCTTCTCCAACGGGGCTGAGGGCAGCTGCCTGAGAGCGTTCAGGAAACTCTTCACTTGCACGGAGTTAGGCAACTCCTTGCTCTGGGGAACGTCAGCGCAGGGGAGAAATTGAGCCTTCAGCTCCCTGGGCCCCACCCCTGGGCCTCTTTACCATTCTCTGTGTACAAGCGGTGCTTCTTCGGGTTCTTGTGTTCACAGACAAGTGGGCCTATGAGACATGCCCCTGGGGACACACATGAGGTACATGAGATAGATACCAGGCAGAGAGTTTCTCTGGAGACTTCCATGTGCTCCTCTCTCCCTGCCAAGGGCTGCGCCCTTCTCTCTGGACCCTACTTGCCCCATCTTTGCTGCCAGATGAAGTCGAGGCACAGCCTCCCATGTAAACAGCCTCCCCAGATGCCTCCAGGCTGGGGCCAAAGGCCTGTGGGTCCTTCTCCCCCTGCTCAGGGATGGCCACTCTGCCGTGAACGGGGAACCACCGCCGTGTGACTGCCAAGCTTTTGAAACCCAAAATCCTCTCTCCCGGAGCCACACAAAAGAGAGACCAGAGTTGGCTTTTTGTTGTCTTCACACACCTTCATTCCATAAAATTGTAATGTGAACTGGAAGATGGTAGGGTTTTTAAAAAATCTTTTTCAGTTTGATTGAGATGGGAATTTTGACATGCAGTTCTACTTGCATGTCGTGTCCCTCCTGGCTTCACCCAGGAAGCTGAGAACGGACAGTGTGGCGATTTTTACATGAGTTTCCTGAGAGGGAGACCAGCTGTTCAATCACACTCCTCCTTTCCCTCTTGTGCCCACCGGGCTTTACTTGACGTGTCAAATAAAACCATTCCGACTTGGTGAAAAGGAGGCTTTATCAGAAAATGTTATGACATGCAGGAGAAAGGGAATATTATAATAGGGGTCGTCAGGGAGGCAGTTGCCATAGGGAGGCCCCTCACATCACAAGATCTGCAAACCTCTCAACGCTCAGGCAGAAAATGGATTTTCGTTCATAGGCAGGTAGCAAGCCTAGAGACAGCTAGAGACAGGGAATTTCTTGTGCTCAGAATTTGGTGAGGGGTGGGATGGTGGTGAGGCGGGTGCTATTGAAGATCGTGTGGAACAATTTCACACAGACACACAGGGGGTCACTATGAGTCAGAATTGACCCAAATGCTATTGACTTTTTAAGGGGTCCCTGGGGCTCTGGAGGTGTTGTGGTTACATGCCTGGCTACTAACTGTAAGGTCGGCAGCTCAAAACCACCAGCCACTCCTCCGGAGAAAGATGGGGCTTTCTACTCCCATAAGCAGTCTCAGAATCTCCCAGAGGCAGCTCTACTCTGTCCCAAAAGGTCGCTGAGAGTCGGCATCCACCCAATGACTATGAGTTGGGTTTTGGTGACTTAGTGTGATATGCGTTGGGCTGCTAACTGCAAGGTCAGCACGTTGAACCCAAGATGAGGCTGTCTGATCCAGTAAAGGGTTACAGCCTCGGGAACCCCAAAGGGCAGCTTTACTCTGTCCCGTGGCCTGGATAGCAGTGAGTGGGTGAGTGAGAGGCAGTGGGTGTTGGGGTTGAGGTTGGGTTTGGGTTGCTGTCCGAAGTCCTCTGCTCTGCAGGGAGGAGGGGAGCTTAACTACAGTTCAGTCTGTTAGCAAGCAGTTTGTGCTGATAGAGATGTTGTAAATCTCTTTAAAAGCTGAAAAAAAAGAGTTTTGTGGGCCAGGGATGTATTCCTTAGGGGTCTTGGAGCCATGTTTCTGAAATGTTGAACTCGAGGAGGATCACCTCTCTCCTGCCCCATCTCTAAGAGTTTCAGCAGAGGCACCTGGCTCCAAGGTACACTGAACTGCTTGCCATGGAGTCTGTCTTACTGTGAACGAGCAACGAACCCTGGTGGTCCAGTACTCTTCCCTCTGCTGCTAACCTGAAAGGTTGCCAGGCTTAAGCCCACCTCGGGGCTCCTCAAGAGGAAGACCTGGTTATCTTTCCGAAAGCTTTAAACCTAGGAAACCCCGGGGGACAGGTCTACCTGGTCACACTGGGCCTGGGAGCAAAAATCAGCTCAGCAGCCCCCAGCGCCACCACAGCAAAGCAAGCGCATCAAAGCACCTCTGCCCAAGTGATGAGCGAGGCCTGGGGGAGCATCCTCCCGACTTCAGTCGTCCCCTCCCCTGTTTCCAGAGCTCCTTGTCCTTTCAGGAGTCCTTTGTGCACGGAAGTCTCCTCCCTTAGGTCTGCATTTTTTTATATTTCAACAGAGAGGGTACATGACTTGTGTTTTTAAATTTTGAGGAGTTCAGTTCTAAAGGCAGTGATTGTGCACATGTGTCTGTGACAGCCCTGCTTGGCACCAGGAAACCGGGGAGGGGGTGTGACAACTGGAAAGGTGCCCCCACCCCTAGGGAAGCCAGGGAGGGAGAGGTCTTGCCGAGCTCAAGCCTATGCCACCCAAGTAACTCCTGTGCCCCCACCCCACGCTGTGCGTACGTCTGTCTGGGATCCAGGGCATTGTGCATTTGTTTTGATCTGGGAGATTCTTCACGGAAAACAGAGCTTCTTCTCTCTTGTCTTATTAATTGTTTACAATGATCTTTTTACATCTATGCAAAATACTTGAATGGGCCATTGTGCCTTCCCCCCGCCTCCCTCAGTTTGTATTTAATTAAAATAAATTGTCATTTGAGATGTTACCTAGTGTGGCTCGCTCTCTCTTTAATGACCCACCATTGAGACTGTTGGACCCTTGAGATGTAGCCTCCTCCTCAGAAGGAAATAATTCCCACTGAGTCCATCTGTCCAGCATCTAAGGACGGATCTTTGGAAGGTGTGCCTGGGTGAGGCACATAGTTCATGTACTCAACTGCTAAGTGAAACGTTGGAGGTTCAAGTCCACCCAGACAAGTTTCAGAAGAAAGACATGGTGTGCAGCCATTGCAAGTCCTACAGCACACAGGTCTACTCTCCCATGGAGGATTGCTCTGAGTCCTCATCAATTTGACCCCACTGGGATGGGGGTTGTTATCAGTGCTGCTGAGATGGGTCTGACTCATAGTGACCCTGTGTACAACAGAATGAAACACCACCTGCTCCTAGGCCATCCTCACAATTGTTCTCAATGTGTGGGTCCTTGCAGCTATCATGCCATCTTCCGGAGGGCCCTCTACCAACTGCCCCTCTACCAATCATGATGCCATTCTCCATGTCTCTCCTGACAGCAGGTCCAAAGTACATAAGAAAAAGTCTTCCCATCCTTGCCTCTAAGGAGCATTCTGGCTGTACTTCTTCCAAGACATATAGTTTTGTCCTTTTAGCAATGGTATTTTCAATATGATTCTCCAGCACTGTAATTCAAATGCACTGATATTTCTTCAACCTTCCTTATTCAATGTCCAACTTTCATATGCATGTGAGGCAATTGAAAATACCATGGCTTGACTCAGGCACACCTTAGTGCTGAAAGTAAACTCCTCACTTTTCAACACTTGAAAGATGTCTTCTGCAGAAAATTTACCCAATGTAACACATCATTTGATCTCAACTGTTGCTTCTGTAAGCATTGATTGTGGATCCTAGCAAGATGAAATTCTTCACAATTTCAATGTCTTCTCCATTTATCTTGATGTCTGTGTTAGTCTTGGTTGACTAGAGAAAAAGATCCATAGACACTCGTGTGTATAAGAAAGAAGCAACAAAGCCTACGTGGAAGAAGCACACCAGTCTGTGTGATGATGAGGTGTTGAAGGGATCAGGTATCAGAGGCATCATCAGAACAAAAAATCATATCATAGTGAATGAGGTGGGGAGTGCGGAGTGGAGACCCAAAGCCCATTTGTGGGCCACTGGACAGAAGGGTCTCGGGGAGGAGATGAGCCAGTTAGGGTGCGATGTAGCAACGATGAAACATACAACTTTCCTCTAGTTCCTAAATGCTTCCCCCCCACCCCACTATCATGATCCCAATTCTCCCTTGCAAGTCTGGCTAGACCAGAGGATGTACACTGGTACAGATAGGAACTGGAAACACAGGGAATCCAGGGCATATGATCCCTTTAGGACCAGTGGTGAGAGTGGCAGTACCGGGAGGGTGGAGGGAAGGTGGGTTGGAAAGGGGAACCAGTTACAAGGATCTATATGTGACCTCCTCTCTGGGGGACGGACAACAGAAAAGTGGGTGAAGGGAGACGTCAGACAGGGCAAGATAAGACAAAATAATAACATAAATTATCAAGGGTTCATGAGGGAGGGGGGAGCGGGGAGGGAGGGGGAAAATGAGCTGATGCCAGGGGTAAGTGCAGAGTAAATGTTTTGAGAATGATGAGGGCAATGAATGTACAAATGTGCTTTACACAATTGATGTATGCATGGATTGTGGTAAGAGTTTTATGAGCCCCCAATAAAATGATTTTAAAAATAGAGCTTTATGTACAAGAGCAGTTGAATATTAAGAAAACATCACATCCCTAGCCAGATCAAGTCCATAAATCTGATATTAGCCTATATGTCCGATACCAATCTATAAATTCCTCTTCAGACTCACGCAACACATGCAATGATGCCACAACAGGAAGATCACAGGCCAGTGGATGGAAAGTCTTGTGGATTCAGTGGTGGTGGAAGTATCTCAGAGCTGTCATGGGTCTCCACATAGCTCCTCCAGTTCCAGGACTCTAGCGTTGCTCCATGTGTCTTGTCATCAGGAAGACAAAGCAGAGAGTCTGTGTGTTCCACCTCCAGTGAGCTGTTTATCTCCATAGCACCACCAGATGAGGTCATCAAGCTGAGATCTGATTGACAGGCTAAACTCCACCCCTTCACTCTTAGGAGTTTCAAGTTGGCACTAGATTATGTAACTACCACAGTGTCTATTGGTCCATGCAAAGTCTTCTTTGCACTGAGTTGGCATTCCCATGGATGGCTGCGATCCTCGGTATTCACCAGTGAGTGCTTCAAGTCCTCACTTTCAAGAAGCAAGTTTCTTTATCTGCGCATCTCAGGTTGTTAATAAGTCTTCCTCCAATCCTGTTGCCATGTTTTCATATAGTCTATCTGCTCTGACTATTTGCTCAGCACATAGATTGAATAAGTATGGCGAGAGGATACAACCCCGCCACACATTTTTTGGTAAGCCATAAGAAAAAACAAAACAAAGCCCATCATTCCAGTGACACTGAGACTGGAGTGGATGCGTCCCTTAGGCTCTCCAAGCCTGTGAACTTCATCAGAGCAGGTGGCCGTATCTCTCTCTTACGGAGGGGCTGGTGCGTTCGAATCACCAATCTTTCAGCAGCTCAGTGGCTAAGCACTAGGCACGGGATTCTCTGAAGCCCTAGCAAAGCCCCATGACTTTTCCAGCACCAGTAGAGGGGGCTGTTTCTCTTTGTACCTGAACACAGGTGGGTCCTCATTTAATTGGACCTTAGCTCTTCAAAGGCACAGTGATCATGACAACTACCAATGAGTTTTCTAACCCTACACGATTGGGTTGACCAGCAATCTGATACCCTCTGTTCACTTTCTCCTCTTTATGGTGGGGACCATGGACCTGTGCTATAAAAAAGAGATTTACTGTTTGGGGGGCTGGGCGCAGGCCAGAGATCACTGAAGTTGCTGACAAAAGAGTCCCTGGGTAATAACACAGCTTTCACTTATTTCGTGCATGCCCGTTAAAAAGCATTCCACCTTGTTATCCTTGTTTGATGCTGTTTTAGGGCACAAAAGAGACCCCCAAACTCAAATATAATTCCAGAAGGACATTTATTAAGTCTTAAGCAAAACAAGATCAAGACACATCATCCAGCTGAGGGGGACCATTAGCATGAGGTCATAATGGCATCCAAACAAATTACAGCCACACTGCTGCTTTAACATGTTGCCGAACACAAAGAAACTGTCACAAATTCATGATTGGCACATAACAGTGACAGGTGGGCCTAGCAGAAATGGGAACGTAACCATGACCAGGGCAGGTGCATTGTGTTAGACACAAGAGCTTACACGACTGGTCCTGGGCCTTCTGACCAAGGCACACAGGGCACAATCAACAGGGCATGAGTCATGATTATGTAGGCCCCTGTCAGGGAATGGACACACCCAGACAAGCCCCTAAAGGAGACTGGCCCTTTCCGGGGATTCAGTGGAGGCTTAATACACAGGAGCACTCCACAAATGGACTACGTTTTCAGTGTCATCCATAGATACCTGCAAATGGGGTGCTTAGAATCTTATTGCAAATACAATGTCCAGCTCAATTCTGAGGTTTGTTTGTTTTTTTAAATGGAATAATATCTAGTATACTAAATACCACAGTACAATATTGTTGCACTGGTTTGCGTGTTTCTGGATGCTATCTCACCGGTATTTCAAATACCTGCCAGATGACCCAAAGCGAACAGGTTGCACCAGAACACCCAGATTAAGAACAGGCTCTGAGAAAGAAATAAGCTGTCTATTTCTGAGCAGTTAGCCAATGAAAACCTTAGAGATACCATCTTAGAATTGTCAGATACCGAAAACCTTATGACCAGAAGCAGAGCATTGTCAGAGAGAGTGCCAGAAGATGAGCCCCTCAGGTCCAAAGGTGGTCCCAATAGGACTGAGGAAGAGCCGTTTTCTCAAAGCAGAGTCGACCAGAATGACACACATGGAGTAAAGTCTGCAGGGGCAAAACCTTCAAGGTCTCCAATTACTGGTGGGTCACAACTCCAAATGTGCAAGACAAAAAGGTGGAGAGCATCAGTTAATGATTAGAACATAGACTGTCTGAAGTGTGAATCTAGGAAAGTTGCAAGTTGTAAAAAATGGAATGGAACATAATACCTAGGATTGACATTCTAGGCATGGTCGTATGTGAGCTGAGATGGACCGTTGTTGGCCATTGCGAATTTTTAAAAAGCGTACTGTTTACAGGAATGACAGATTCAAGAGAAATACTGTCACATTCATCATCAAAACGGACATTTCAATGACTATCTTGAAGTTCCATGCTGGCTGCGATAGGATATCTAGCCCCTCTACAGTCAATACAATTATACCTGTACTTCAAATGTATGCACCAACCACCATAGCCAGCGATGCAGAAATGGAAGGATTCTGCCAACATCTTCAGTCTGAGATGACCAAACACGCAAACAAGATGGATTGATATTGATGGTGATTGGAAAATGCAAGTGGTGGAAACAAAGAAGGAGGAACAGTGGTTGGAAAATATTATCTTGCAATAGAAACTAAGTGGGACATCTCATGACAGAATTTTGCAAGACAAAAACAGCTTGTTCATAGCAAATACCTTTTTTTTTTTTCAATAACAGAAAAGGTGTACTATACACATGGGATTCTCCAGATGGAATACCCAGAAATCAGATTGACTACATCTGTGGGAAGAGGTGATGGAGAAGCTCAATATTAACATCTAAAATCAGACCAGGGGACAGGGATGAAATTGCTCATATAATAGTTCGGGTTGAAGTTGAAGAAAATGAAAACAAATCCACTAGATCTAAAATGTGACCTTGAGAATATTCCACCTGAATTTTGAGAACATCTCAAGAACAGATGTGATACATTGAACACTAGTGACCGAAGACCTGTTGAGCTGCGGGATGGCATCAAGAGCATCATAAATGAAGGAAAAGGTCATTAAAGACAAAAAGACTGGAAAACACTCCTAAAGGCCAACAAACACTCCTTGAACTAACTACAAGCTTTTCTTTCTTTTTCTTTTTTTAAAATTTTAACAGTTTTATTGACATATAATTCATACAATTCAATGGCTTAAATATATTAAGAAATATATATATTTTAAAAAGCTGCATCATCACTTCAATTAATCTTGGAACATTTTCTTCTTTCTTGTACTTAATATTATTATTTTTTAATCATTTTATTAGGGACTCATAGGACTCTTATCACAATCCATATATACATCAGTTGTGTAAAGCACATTTGTACATTCATTGCCCTCGTCATTCTCAAAACATTTCCTCTCCACTT
>NW_022111372.1:74111073-74114158 GCF_000313985.2 Echinops telfairi
CTAGCTCAGAAACAACAAAGCCCACATGTTAGAAGCACACCAGCCTGTGTGATCACGAGCTGTCGAAGAAGGGATCATGTAGCAGGCATCATCAGAACAAAAAATCTTATCATAGTAAATGAGGTGGGTAGTGTGGAGTGGAGACCCAAAGCCCATTTGTAGGCCCCTGGACATGCCCTTACAGAAGGGTCTTGGGGAGAAGATGAGCCAGTCAGGGTGTGATGTAGCAATGATGAAACATACAACTTTCCTCTAGTTCCTAAATGCTCCCCTTCCCCCCACTATCATGATCCCAATTCTATCTTACAAATCTGGCTAGACGAGAGGATGTACACTGGTACAGATAGGAACTGGAAACACAGGGAATCCAGGGCGGATGATCCCTTTCAGGACCAGTGGTGAGACTGGCAGTACTGGGAGGGTAGAGGGAGGGTAGGTTGGAAAGGGGGAACCAATTACAAGGATCTACATGTGACCTCATCCCTTGGGGGACAGACAACAGAAAAGTGGGTGAAGGGAGATGTCGGACAGGGCAAGATATGGCAAAATAATAATTTATAAATTATCAAGGTTTCATTAGGGAAGGGGAAGCGGGGAGGAAGGGGAAAAAATGAGGAGCTGATGCCAGGGCCTTAGATGGAGAACAAATGTTTTGAGAATGATGAGGGCAATGAAAGTACAAATGTGCTTTACACAATTGATGTATGTATGGATTGTGATAAGAGTTATATGAGCTCCTAATAAAACGATTTAAAAAAAGAGAAAGAAATCCATGCATGCATGAAAAAAAAGACAGAAAAGAAAGATCAAATTGCATGCCAGAAGAGACTCTGAAACTTGTTCTTAATCAAGACTAGCTAAGGCACATGGAAGAAATAATGATATCAACTAGCTGAATAGAAAATTTCAAAGGCAACTTGAGAAGACAAAACATTAGAGTGTAAGGTGAAAAGATATAGAGTTAGAAAACCAGAAAGGAACAATAGGTTCAGGTTCAGCATACCTTATTCTGAAATAACAGGAAAAATTCAAACATCGAGGTACAAATTAAAATATGATCTGTGCAAAATATTGAATGATGCAGGAAGTATCGAGAGAATATGGAAAGATGCACAGAGACGTCGTATCCCAAAGAACTAGTCTCCAGAGGGAGTCAAGATGGCATCCAGGTAAAATCACCTGCCTGCCGCACCTGTTGCTCAACTAGAAAATTAAGAGGTCAGGAGGTCAGTACTTGGAGGCTGGGTGCTAAAAGTAGATTCAGTATACTAGGGTCTAGTTCAGACCTCTCCCTGTGATTTTTACCCACCAAGCCACTCGAGAACTCGCTGAAATGCTCTGAGCTCACTGCGTCTGTCCGCAGGCTCTGTTAAACCTTTGTCAGGTCCAGCAGGATAGTGTCTGCCATTCCTTCCTGCGCCCAAAATATGAGGCCTGCAGTGAGCAGTAATTTCCCCAGGCTGCTGTCTAAAAGTGGTCATAATCCCAGGCTCCCAGAGAGCCTCTGAGAACTAGCCAGATGACCTCACACCAGAGTTCCCCTCTCTGCTATCCTCCCTGCTCCTGCAGTCCAGGAATGGAAGGAGTTCATCGGCCACCCCCATTCCCCCTCTCCCCAGATCCACACTTGCCAATGTGGGTAATGATAGATAGTTAGGTAATAATGTGCAACATTGAAGAGCCGCTGGGATATTTGCCTGTGACAGAATGCAGTTCTCCAGAGCACAACTGGCAGGTTGTGCAGGATAGAGACAGGAGAGACACAGGATGGCAGCCGGAGTTGGAATTGATTGCAGGGTAGTAGGTGGGTAGATAGGTAGGTAGGGTTCTGCTACTTTTGTTGTATTGGTTATCTCATTTATTTTCACAAAAACACTGGAAGCTGGCTTCTGATTGATTTTTCTTGAGGGGTGGGGCGAGGCAAAGGCATCAAAATACAAATATGTTGGCAAGTGAAATATTTCTTTATGAAATCAGTCCCCACTCAGACATCTCTGCCTACTTAACACTCTCATCTCCCTCAGCCACTTTGTCCCCTCTGTTGGCAAGTATCTGGCCCAACCAGTTGGTCAGTAGCCTAATACACACAGTCAGTTTGGATTACCTGAGTCCAGTTCCCAACTCGGCTCCTTACTATATGTGTGAACCTGGGAAAGTTCCAGAAGTCAGAGTCTCTGTTTTCTGTACAACTGAAGTTGCCATCTACCTGAAAAATGTTGTAATAACTCATGGGATGCTCTATGTGAAAGTACCCAATGATGTTTGGCAGAGGTCACATGCTCAGAAACGTGACTACATTCAATTTCTAGTTGATCTGCTTAAGATGCCAAGGTTCTATTAGGATCTGCTTTGGGTGAGAGACAGTAGCATAGCCAGTTATGCATCAGCCAGTCTTTGGGAGAAAGATGAGGCTTTCTCCTGTCCATAAAGATTGACAGCTTCGGAAACCCAAAGGGGCAAGTTTGCTCTGTTCTATAGAGTCACTATAATAAATTGACTCCATGGTAGCATGTTGGTGAGTTTGGATTGAGGGCTGGTCCCTAAGAGAGTATGAAAATGGAAGGACCATTTGGAACAATGTTGATCCTTCCTTCAATAGCTACCTTCCAAAGGTCATCTATGTCCTAGACACAGATGGTAAGCAGTAAATGTAAACCAACCCTCCAGAGCCTTTATCCAGACAGGGGCAACACAGGTCAAAAGAAAATGAATATGGACTATTTACTTATTAAGATATGTATTATTCTGGCATACCTGGGTCTGACACTGTCAGAGAATATTATTTTAAGTTTTACCTGACCACCAACTCCTATTGTTGGTGCCAATAGCTTCCAGTCACGTAAGGATTTATTCTTTACAGGTGACTAATCCATGTCTTGCATTTTTTAATTAGCCTGCACTTGTTCAATCTCCAATAAGTGTTTTAACTACTATGAGTTAGTCAACGACACTATAAACAGAAGGTCCTTATATTCCAGGAAGATAATCAATAAGAATCTCTACCATAAATTAATAAGGTTGTTTCTAAGGTGAACCAAATTATCAAGGGCTCATGAGGGAGGGGGGAGCGGGGAGGGAGGGGAAA